>NW_004524656.1:2565826-2617075 GCF_000260255.1 Octodon degus | reverse complement strand
ATTTGTATACAATTTAACAATTATATATAATAGTATAATTCTATGTCTTTTTCTCAACTGAAATTCTTGATGGTCTTCCTCATCTGAATTTGTCCAGCATCTGATTTTGTACAAAATGATATTCAGAAAGTGTGTGTTGAATGAGTAAATACATTGCTCCATAAGCCACACCTAAAGGAGTTGCAACTTAGATCCAGAGAGGTCAGAGACTCAATTTTAAGACTGACATCCCAAATGCTGACATCCTAAATGTCTAGGTTCATTTCAAATCAAAACAGCCTGGTCTTGGGCAATTACCCTGAACTTTCTGCATCGGATAGCCTAGGCTTTGAAAAGTGGAGCCCATAATCCACAGAGCTGTGCTTCATTAGTGAATGCCAGCAAAGGGCTTTTTAAGTGGCAAAGGAGATAATTATGGAAAATGCTTCTGAGATGGAAAGTTGACGAAGACATGTCTCAGGGACAATGACGAATTTTCCTTGCAGGATTTCCGCTACATCTCATTCGAAATCAATCAAGGCCTTGCCAAAGATTCCAATACATATAGGTTGCATGATAATGTATTCACCGAGCTCCTGAATGACTGTAAAGAGCATTGGCTGGAAAGTGTACTAGTTTGGCAGCTCCTAACTCAGGGTTTCTATGCCCTCTGCTGCACTTGCAGCTTTTGCTGTTGCTTGTTTTGCCTTGGCTCCTGACTTCTACATTTACGGATCATGAACAGATTGCTCGGATGTGCTTGACCTTTAGAAATGCACTTGTGCGCCCAGGAAGTATATGTTCATTTATCACTGTCATTTACCAAACGTTAGCTACAGAAATAGGTATCTAGGTATGCCTGAAGGTAACTTCCAGCCCGTGGACACAAGAAGTGACAATTTAGTCCAGATGAGACAAGAAAAGATGAAGACACTGAAAAATAAGGTTGTTGATATATGCATATGTTTGGGGGCTTTAAAAAAAGAACAACTGTATAGGTGGCATGTATTTTATTATTTCTCATGCCATGGAAATATAAGCCATCCCCTGTTCTAGACAGCCTGTCCTCACAGAGAGTAGTTATACTTCAAACAAATTAAAAGAAATTCTACATGCACAAATGCAAGTACCCACTTGCCTCTGCAATTAATTTTATTGAAGAAAAATCCATTATTACTTTGCTTCCCAGTGAATACACTCAGATTAGCAGTATGTGCTGTAACAGTGAGTAAAGATGGTCTCTACCACTTCGTTGTCATAGTTATTCAACAGATCATTGTTGAAAAGGACAGGAAGAGCAAAGAAAAAGAATTGGGATTTGAAGGGAAGAAATAATGAAAGGCCAAAAGTGACTGGGTAACAATCGTCATTGATAGATATGTTCCTCAATCAGTGTTTCAGTCTTTCCCAGGCTGATTATCAGTTTGCTGTCTACCACCTTTCAGATCGGAGGAGGACCTTAACTGACTACACATATGAAATTGAATGAATTTTGTTTTCTGGAGCTATAGGCTGTTTTCCTATTACCAGAACAGTTCATGGTCTGCCATTACTCATCACCATTACATGTGGGAAGTTTGTTACACCTATAATTAAAACTCTGGTTAATATCCATAGTACCTGATTTTTCTTGACATTTACCACTCAGAGCTCTTTTGAAACTTATAATTAGTTGAAAAATAGAAAAAGTGACTGCATATTATTTTTAATATAACTTAAGGGTTCCCACAGAGCCTGAATGCCATATATAGAAGCACTCCAATTGTTACAAAGTTAGACTAAATGACTTCTAAGATTTCTTATAACTGTAAAGCACAATTCACTAACCATTCAGGAAAAGATTATTCTATGATGTGGACTTGGTTGGAAACTTTCATCCTTATGGGAAAGGGCACTGTTTATGACATGGGAGAAATCGCTAGAACTGTAACAGTTCTACATTCACTGACTAACATATCCTTTGGTGATCTTCGTTGTCAGATTTTGAGGACCTCACTCTTTAAGCCTTGATAACTAGACTCCCTTTGCCCCTAATTTTTCCATTCAGCAATCAATACCTGTCTTTAGAGGAATCTAAATCCATGCCCTTTTCTGAACAAGGTCAAGGCAGATGATTTTGTAGATGACATACTTTCAAAATTCCCAGTCATTTATTCCATCAGCAATCAAAATATGGAGAAAACAAAATCTGCTTGCACAGAATAAATCTATTCTATCAATATATCATCAACATAATAAACATAAATTGAAAGCATCAGAAGAAAAAATTGGCGGTTTTGAGATTCAGAAACTCAAAGCTCTCACCTCTATGGGTCAAGCTCTGAATCTGGAATGGTCAAAGTCTGGGGAGTAAAGGGCATGACATAAGGAAGACCAGTAACTTCAGTGGGGAAGAACAGAAACAGTGGTGTGTTACTAGGATTAAAACTTCCATCACACAAGTCAGTGAAGAAAGGGATATGGAAGGCAATCGTATAAGGAAGAGTATAAACACTGAGTGCATACACTTAGACATCAACACCAGGGGATAAGGCATTGAAACTATCGATATACAGAACCTAAGATAGATTTAGTCTATAGATTTATAAAAATGAAGGCCAAGACTGTTAAATTATAATTTGGATGTTTTAATCTTTTATTTATTTGTTACAGGGTCTCGTTACACAGCTCAGACTCCTAGTGATCCTCCTGTCTTAGCCTCCCCAGTGCTGGGATTACAAGGCATGTGCCATCACACCCAGTTTTGTGGTCAGCACAGCATACCTGGAGTTTTAGGGCCTGCACAGTATGTGGTACTGAGGATCAAACTTAGGTCTTTGCACTTGCCAGGCAGGCACTTAGCCGCTGAGCTATCTCCCTAGCTACACTTGGATGTTTTAGATTGAATGAGAAGCAAAGCTACAATTGGAACCCAAGCCCCGAGACCTGCAAACCAAGCAAAACCATGAAATGATGGTAACTTTTTTCCTCAAAAAAATAAAAGAGCAAAAACCGATCTGATATGTGACAATAATTTATAAGTATGTACAATAATTCATAGATAAAGTGCTTTTATCTAGTTTTCTCAGTAACTGCCTCCATTTTTTTTTTTTTGCTGGTTTACTGTAATGTATGACCTTGCCCGCTTGACTAGATTGAGAAATGCTCAGGAAATCAGTAAAGTGCACTTGTGGGCTGTCTGTGAGAGGATTTCCAGAGACACTTGGCACGTGAGATAGCAATAGGAAGGAGACCCACACTAAAGGCAGGCAGCACCTCTCAGCGTTCGGTGGAACCCGCAGTATCAGACTCTCTGCCTTTCTCTCTTTTTCCTTCTTGGCCACCATGTGGCAAGCAGCTTCCCTCAGCTTCGACCTTCTGACATGGTGCTTCTGCCTCACCATAGGTCTAAAAGTAATGGAGACAATGAACCATAAATGGAAACCCTTGAAACCATGAACCAAAACAAATCTTTCCTTCCTGAGGCTAATTTTTCTCAAATATTTTGTCAAAACAAAAAGCAAACACATCTACTCAGCATTTAGCCTCATAGTTTTTCTTTTGTTTTTTGTTTTAGTTTCATGTTTTTGTCAAGTACTATTTGTTGTTTCTGTCTCACGAACCAAATCCAAATACTGAAGAGCAACATCTTTCATTCATTTTTTAATGTTTTTATTGAGAAACAAATAGCAATGAGACAGTTTCATAACTGATTACTAGTACATTTTCAATAATTAATACATTGCTGTAATATTGTCTTAGTGGTTATTCACTGTACAAGATGCAGACCTGATATCCTGTCTCAAACAGTATGAGAACAAACCTCTCTATTCATTGAATTAAGAATGGAGCTGTATATCTATCTTAACTATTTTGAATATACAGATACAAAATGGTCATTCATTTGCATCCCCCTGTTTTGGTTACTTTTGTCAGAGAAGGGCATTCCATTGTCATTTAAATACTGTAGGTACATGAATTCAGCAAAATATCCAAATATAGTCCAACAGTCCATAATAGTAGTGGGTTTTCCATAAGACTGTTGATGTCTGAAGTTGTTGACTTGAGCATTTTATAGCTCATCATATAAATATGGCTTTATTTTTTATACTTCATTTTCATGCTTTTCTGTTGGATGGTTAAGACCAAGAAAGAACAAGACCTATATAACAAGAATTGTAACTTTTGTATCTGTTAAGGTCAGTCAAATCTCCTTAGGATTTATCCTGAGATTCTGTACCTCAGATTGTAGATCCTTTGTCAGTGTCAGCCATGTGGATGAGTCACAGCCATTGCTTGACCAATTTGCTCTCTGTGAAAGCTTGAGAGAATGTTTTCTCTCTGTGTGACTCTCCTTAGGCACACTCTACATCATCAATCACTTTCCTCTGTGGCCCCAAAATCTTCTTGATCAGAAAATTTGGGACACAGTTGAGTTACAGGATGGTACAGTACAGGTTCTCCTATTACTTGAGTCCTTACTGACCCAGCTCGGTCTCTTGCTGTGTTCACCACACTAACTAATATCCAGATAATCGCTGAAAATTCTTAATGCAAATCTAACTTCTATTTTTCCTTAAGGAAAAGGGATTTGTTGAAATGCTCTGTATAAAAGTCAGTAGGGAAACTCTCCATTTTTCCCTATATCAGTACAGACATTGATAATTATCAATATAAATAATGATAAATAACAAAGTAATAAATAATACTGATCAGAATAAAAATGGCTAATAATGACTCTGTACCCTCATTTACTTTTATTTAAGTAATTATAACTTTCCAAATTATTTCCAGGCTTCAGTTTCATTTAATTATTTGTTTCATGGTAATCACATTGTCTAACCCCAAATCTACCCATCATCCTATCTGCTGGTGAATTTATGTCTTGACTCTTGGTACCTGTGGATAAACTGATCATTGACCATCTCTATTCTAGATAGGAGAACTGCATCACAATTTCCCTTGCTGGAATACAGCAGCTGTCAGCACTGGAGACAGTTACATCCACTAAGACTACAGGAAGATCCAGAAGGTCAAACTACAGACCTTTTAAGTCCATACCATGCTGAGTGAAAAGATCTAAGTGTCCTCCCATGACTCCTTCAAATAATGTGTCCATGGTATGTATACCTTCCTCTCATCCTGGCATTTCCTCATAATTTAGCTTCCTCATAAGGCTGACATGAAAGCTGAATTTTTCAATGACAGGTCATTCTGACAATGATAGCAGTTGACAGGAGATTAAGAGGAAACAAAGACACAGTGTTGAAAAAGTCTTATCAAGGTCACCAACTCCTGGTAAGGCAAGCTGAGAGTGAAAGAGAAATATAGGCTTCTTGCTTAGGAACCAGTGGGGATAAATTATATTACCTAATTATTCCTCTTCATTTCCATCTCCCCTAGCTTCCCACTCCTACACACATGCTTTACAGCATGTTCATTATTTTGAAATTACTGCACACTAGTTCTCCTTATCAGTCTAAGGTACAGCTGCCTTTGAATGAAGGTCCCACAGTACCTCCAACTCTGCCAAGCAAATGCAGTTGCTCCCCATGGAAGTCAGCTTGCCTCTCTTCTAGAGCACAAATATTTACATGGCTTTCACCCCTACTAACTGCAAAGCTTTCATGAGGTGTAAGCATGCCTTACCCATTCTTCTATATCCCTGCTTGGTGACAATTAACTAGTAAGCTCTTAATTTTATGATTTTTTTTTCCCTAACAGAGACAGAGATGCTGTTCAGGAGCTAGGGACTACATTGTTCACCTCCAAGTATATCTATATGCAACCATAAGACAAGTGTTATGCATTGGAAAATGAAGAGGGGTGACATATTTCATTCTGTGACTTTTATAATGTGTCAAGTTCTCTGCTGTAGTTTGAATGCAGAGAGTCCCCCAAAGGCCCATGTGATAAAGACTTGGTTTCAGGCTTGACACAATCAGGAGGTAGAGGACCAGTGAGATATGGGCCTTACTGGGAGGTCATTAGGGGCACTGCAGTGGAGGGGACTGTGGGATTCTTGCCCTTTTTTCATTCTCTATTTTGCTTCCTTGTCATGAGGTGAATAGTTCTTCTCAGTTACATATGCCCACACTTGCCATGCAGCATACCCCATCAGAGATCCAAAAGCAGTAGATCTACCTGATCGTAGGTTGGTACCCCTAAAACACTCAGCCAAAATGTATCTTTGCTCTTCATAAGTTCATTATTTCACGTATTTATTATGGTGATGGAAAACTGCTTAGCATTCTGTCTTTTGCCTGCTCTTGGCTACCTGGACACAGAGGCTGATACGTACTAAAAAGCTGGCCCACATATGTGACAAAAAGAACCAGGGCCTCTGTTCATTGTTTTGAAGAAAACTACTAGAGACCCATTATACAAGAAAAGAATAAACTCCTGTTTTAAAAAGTTGTCATGGTGGTACCACATGATGCACTGGTCCTACCCTCCAGCACACTGAGCCTGCCACTAAGACAGGCATGGTGGCCCAAGCCTGTAATCCCAGCACTGGGGAGGCTGAAAACTGGAGGATCACTATGAGTCCAAGCTGAATAGTGAGACTGTAGTAAATACATTAAAAAATAATAATAATAATTTTTTTAAAAGTTGTCATGAGAGGGGGGCCGGAGAGATGGCTCAGTGGAATAAGCGCTTCCCTGGCAAGCGCAAGGGTCTGAATTCAATCCCCAGTTCCGCCAAAAAAAAAAAAAAAGTTGTCATGAGAGCCAGGGAGATAGCTGAGCAACCTGGTAAGTGCAAGGTCCTGAGTTAGCTTCTCAGTGCCACAAAAAAAAAATTTAAAAATCATGTATTTTTGGTCTATTTGTTGCTACAAAGCACACTAATCCACAAACTTAACACAGTGGTTGTTTGGGCATTTGAAACATCGTTGATAACTGAAGAAAGCACCTATTTGTCTATTTACTACAGAAGGGCTTGAATATTTTGCACTTGCTCAGAAAGGATTAAATGTGGGTTGCAGCTCAAGCATTTATACACAATAATTTTTATCATGGAAAATATCCCAAAATGTTATATGAAACGGATTGATATGACTGGAGTTTTATCTCATCTTGTAGTTTTGTTTTTTTTTTTTTTTAATTCATAGACACATTTAAATTTTGTTAACTCTGGGAGAATGTTGAGGTTGCCATGGAAACAAGTTAAAGCAATAGAATGTATGCAACGTACTCAGATACGTGGTGCTACCCATGTCAGCAAAAGTAAAAGGCTTGTATCACACAGAGAAAACTACACGATGGGTTATGGTCTGAGAGCCAACTCATTGCCTTTCACCTACTAGGAACCATAATTGATTATACATATCAGATTATATTTTTTATAGTATTGCTCGCTCTAAAATGAAATGGATGTTAAAATTCAGATGAGCTCATTACCTTAAATGCTTTGTCACCTGTCCTCACCTGCCTGGGACATGCACACACACAAAGAGACAAAAAAGGGTACTAGACATGTAGCAGTAAAACTTGATAGAGTCAATGAATTAGGAGGCCAATAAATTTAAATAAGCAATCAAATTAAGTGCCTCCTAAATAGAGATTTTAGAACCAATTTCTCATCCCTACTCTCTGGTTTACTTTATGGCCTAGGTAGTCTTTGTTGATTCTTTGTGTGGATCAGAAGGCTATTTTTATGCAACGTATTTGACCCTCATTGAAATTATAATCAATGCTTATTGAAAATTAAGTATTTCAAGCAGGGCTTTTATAGCTTCCCCAGGGATATTTGTCTTTAAAGCTTCCACAAGCATTGACACTCACCTTGAGATGATACAAATGCCAGGTTACTTGGATTATCAGACAGGACCCAGAATTAGATGTGGCCAGCTAGAGTAAGGTAGTTTGGCAAGTAACAGCAATCAGCAATTGGGAAGACCAGTAATTCTAGTAGTTTTTTTTTTTTTTTTTTTTTTTTTTTTTTTGTGTGTGTGTGTGTGTGTGTGTGTGTGTGTGTGTGTGTGTGTGTGTCCAGCTCAGCCCACCAGGAGGCGGGGCTGCCTGGCATGTGGTGCTGGGGAATTGAACCACGGTCCCTGTGCTTTGCTAAGCTTGTTCTAAGTAGGTGCTTTAGACCACTGAGCCATCTCACCAGCCCCTCTAGTAGTTTTTTGAAAGGATAAAATAACTGAATAAAGGAAAAAGACTCCACTTTCTCATGAAAGCCCTGGAAGATAATTTAGGAAAACTGTCCACTCTAGAAAGAAGTTGAAAAAGGTAAAAAGATAGTATCCCTAGGAAAAGCGATTTTTTTCCTCTTTAACTGATAATTTCTGTTCATAGGTGTTAATTAAATAATTTAATCTCCAGGCCTTTTGTTGCTTCATTCAAAAACTATTATCAACCAGCATCTTGGAGAAGTTTTGAGAGATTTTTCCACTTCTGGGCTCACAGGAACCACACACATTATAATCACAGGCTGAGTTCTTATCTACTCTTGGAAAATTTAAAAGACTAAGTCTCAAAATAAATGAATAACTAAATAGGGCTAAAATGTAGCTCAGTAGCAGAATGCAGGCAGGAAGAAGAAGGAAAGGGGGTGCCCTAAGAGATGTTATTACTATATTGAGAAACATGGCCAGGCGTGACCGCAAGGATACAGACACTGCCCCCACCTGCAAGTGTGCCGTCATTTCAAGACAGACAAAAAGTGATGCACAAACACTGGGAGACTGGATCAGCCGCAGTACAGACAGTCTCAGGTGGCCCCCTGGACTGTTCCTGGTGCAAACCAGGTCATAGGCATCTGATGCGGCTCAGCACACAGAACAGATCAATAATGCTAAAGCGCAGTGTCTGCAACAAGAAACAAATCATTACAAATGGATAAAATGGTCTCTGTGCTCGGGACTCCTGGCACAGACCCTCCATCTGCATCTTGATATTAGCATTTGTAACCTCCATCCCAGGAGGGGAGAAGGAGCAAGAGAGGTAGGAAGAGAAGTATGGCCAGGATGACATCTCAGGGTGGTGGCGTCTTCAGCTGAAGCCCCAAGCAATTCAATGTCTATCTGATCAACACAAGGAGAAAACACTGTGGAGAAGCTGAACTTGTTTTAGAATCACTGGGATAAACTATACATCAGTCTCAAGAGAGATTAGAAAGTAGCTAAATGAAATTAATAAGATAAATAGAAAGCTAATTTTATTTAGTCATTTGTTTACTCAATAATCCATGACTTGATACATTATTAATTTTATTAATAAGGAAATTGAAATGCAGAGGGGTTAAGTCACTTTCTAACATCACAAGTGGTAAATCCAAGACCCAAAGGAAGGTCTATCCTGCTGCAGCTCTAGACCATGTCCTCCTGGGTAAGGATCACCTTTCAACACAACTAAAGATGTTCCTCAAGGCCTTTCTCGTCCTCATGATGTTCATCAGGTAGGGATCACTAGTGTGCTCTTGATCTACCCACATTCATGGGAATAAGGAAGAAAACATCTTTGCAGTTGAGTTTCTAAGAAGAGGCTGGAGCCATAAAACAATGGATTACAGGGAAATGCAAATGGCATCAAGAGTTAAGTCTAGTACTAAACCATCTGTGTCCCTTGGCTAAGGCTGCTCACAGAAAATTGGGTTGTTGAATTAAGGCAATAATCTGGAGAATTCTACAGGGAGCTACTTGAACCTGTTTCATTGTTGCTGTTTAACATAAAACCCTTCACTGACAGAAGCAGAAATAATATAGGTGGCAGAATTTATGCTATGGCAGAAATTCCATAATCATACTACAGGCAAAATTACTTAAATCTCCACAACCTTCTTAACCTATTTCACAGATGTTTTCCTAGTAGGAAAAACAGAAAAAAATTCTAAATGACCAATAATTACTTTGTTTTATTTATGCTTAAATATCACTTTTCTGCCTTATGAAGGAAGCTAAGACATCCTAACCAAGAATATGACTTCTTATGCTTATCATTCACCCATACATAATCTCACTGAACTTTCCAACTGTCTTTCAAAGTGCTGCATGCCTACAGTCCAGCTAACGCGACTGGAGTTACAATGATAAGTTTACCTAGAGCCCCAGGTGTATAAAACCCATGATCTCAGACTTTCAAAATCAGTACTCTTTCTTCTACAGTTTCTTTTGGTCCTCTTCAGTGGTGAGGACCTTTCCATACCTGGGAGTTATGGAAATTTGAAATCTTAGCAGTCAGAGTTCAGCAGGATAGAAGGTACTGATAACTAAGTTGAAAAATGGTACCAAAACAAATGTTTACTCTTGAAAGTAATGCTTTCTCTGAACTCTTGTTTTTGTTTTTTTTGGTGGAACCGGGGATTGAACTCAGGCCCTTGAGCTTGCCAGGGAAGCACTTATCTTACCGAGCCATCTCCCCAGCTCTCTGAACTCTTAAACCAATTGTTTGCCTCTCCTTTGTCTCTTGGGCAACAGAGAAAAATGTGAAATTTGAAACAGAGAAAAATGACTCCAATTGGTTGAAAGTTTGTATTAGTCAACTGCAGGTTTCTTAATATTTAAAGAGAAGCATTTCAAGGCAGAAGAACCTTTATGATATATTAAGCTGGACAGTTGGGAAGGGGTCTGAGGTGAAATGTAAGGCACTCACTGAGTCTTCCACCTGTGGAAAAATGGGGTGCAGAGAAAAAGGCACAGACCTAGAAGTCACCTGGACTCAAACAAAAATCCTGGCTCTACAGGGCAATACTGAGCACGTCTTTGTGCTTCTCTGAGTCTCCTTGTTATGTTTTTGATCTAACTTGTGCCCCCAAGTCTCATGTGTTTGAAAGATGACTGGATCCCAGAGGTACTCTCCTCACCGGTGCATTCATCCACAGGGGAGTTCAGCAGCTAAATGTGCCTGCAGAATGCGGGGTCTGAGCAGAGGTCACTTGTAGAGGGAGGGGAGGGGTGTCTTCTTGTCCTTCCCTCCTCCCTTCTCTCTCTGCTTCCTGGTGGCCACGGATTGAGCACTTTTTCCTCCACCCTGCCCCTCTAGCATCCTATTTCTGCCCTGGAGCTCGCCACGAGCCAAAATAAACTTCTCCACCTACAGCTGCAGGACTAGAGGGTTCTGTGAAAGCAATGGGACAGTGATGAACACATTCCGCCTGGCATTCAAAACTGAGACGAAGCTCACAGTGTTCAAGGCCCCAAGGAGATGGGATGCACGAAACACCAGAAGTCATGCCTGACGCATACACATGCTCAGTGCAACTTAGCTTCTCAGTCACTCGGTATGTAGCTGTTGATGAATACGGCTGTTTACTATACTTGAGTGAGACGAGGTGAGGGCATGCGCAGGGCCCACTGCTAGTCAAGGAGAGAGTACACCAAGGAAAGAAAGAAAGCATCGATTTTTTTTCTTTTGATTCTCACTTTTTGTACTTTAATTAGCTAGAGAAAGAGGCAATTAATAGCCTTGCTATTTATAACCATGGCTACACTGGTACTCATGGCTGGGAAGGTGGCATCTCAAACAAAGAGTGTCTGACAATTGTTAAGGCCAGATGATTACTTTACTACTATCCGTTTTGTTGTATAACAGATCTCCATTTTGTGCCATTCCGAGTCACAATGTCCCGAATCCCACAGATGGTGTCTCTCTTTCATACTGCCCTACTTTGCCAGAATTTCTACATCTCCAGAGCCATTACCACCCCCTGACTCTCTCACACTTATCCTATTATGCTATTATTCTGAACCCAGCCCTGGCTGTTTTATTTTTCACTTCCTGCTCCTATATTACTTTGAGCTGCCGCCTCTTAGATTGTGTCTGCTTGCTGTTTGTGTACCTAGGGGAGGGAAGAAAATCGTGTGTGTGTGTGTGTGTGTGTGTGTACTGTCAAGGGTGAAAACGCAAAACATTTCAGTGTGCAGAATATCCGAATGGGAAAGCTGCAGGCAAAGGAAGAGGTAGAGAGAGCGTTTGTGTTAAAGTAAATAAAATCCATCAGTGCAAGCCCCGGTACCACATACATTTGCCATCAAGACTGACAGAAAATTAGCAAGGAGCTGATAAGTTATTATCATACACATCCTCATGAAAATAACACTTTGGAGTACTAAGGACCAAAAACACCCAGTTGTGCAACATTCACTGCCTCGCCTACAGCCACGCTTGTGTATGGACTGAACAGGTAAAGTCAAGGGATGCTAAGATCCCTTCCAGGTTCAAATCACAGCTTGATTCGCAAGTATTAGTCACATTGTCTCAGTTATGATCTTAGTACTGCAGCTGATCTACCAGGTTATACAAAGCCTTTGCATCTCCACTGTTATCTATAAAATGAGAATAATATTGCTTATCTTTCATGGCTTGGGGAAGATAAATGGCATATATACATGCCATTTATCTTTCCAAGTCAAATACATATATATATTTGGATATATATATATATATTCCATAATATAAACAATAGAATTTTAATTTAAATCCCCCCTCCTGTTCAACATTAAGATTGGCCATCAATCCATCAACCTGCTATCTATTAATTTAATCATCCTGTAACCCCGAGGATGCATCTTTCCAGCTGAGCCGAAGTTTCCCTGGGACCAGACTTATCCTGTGTTACCTGGCTCAAGAACGTGGGCTCAACACATATTAGTAGATTTAGAGGCACATGGAATTATAAGCAAGCACAACAATTAATGAGCTGAAAGAAAGAGAGGTTGATAGCTATTTTAATTAGATTTTTAAGCCTCACTGTCATACAAAGTACTTCCTCAGAAGGGATCAGTCTCCACTTCATGCACAGAAAATAAGAGGGAGAGATAAAGAAGATGAAGAGCAGCCCAAGAAAGGCAAGGAGTAAGAGCAAAAAAGGGGAGGAGAATAAGAAAGAAAACAAGGAAGAGGAGGAGAAAGAAAAGCCAGAACGAAAGAAATAATCACTGGGAGCTTCCAGCACCAGGCAGCAGTCTCTGGTCACCCATCTTCACTAGAATCTTAGAGAAAATGAATCCATTTAGCTACTAACTGCCTCTAAAGATAATTAAGAAGGAAGATGTTTGGGAGAAGAGGAGGGAAAACCTCTGCCTCCAACAGATAAAGGGAGCTGATTTTGAACTGCCTGACATTTTTCATATTGTTAGTATGACTGATGCAGGGCACTGATGAAGCAGCCTGGATTTTCAAACAGATCACAATCAGAAATCATTCAGTCTCCTGAGCACCTACTATGTGTTCACAGCTCAACAGCACAGAATCTGATTCCAATCAGCTTAGCCCTTATGTGATGAAGTTTGAGCCACGCACAATAAAATCTGAATCAAACATTTGGAAAGAAGGAACAAGCAAGGCGCCTCAAAAGGAAGGAGGGTACTGGCTCCTATTCTGGGAGGGACAACACCTCGACCTCTCCTCAAAGGAAGTCTTATGTGCAGACCCAGGTGCTGGGGTGAGGGGCTGGAGGGGCGGTGGGAGATAAAAGGCTTTCTGGAGGCCCTCTGACCCCAGCCGTCCCACGGGAAATGAGCGAGGAGGCTGCTGGCCAGCCAACAAGCAGGTGTGCCCTTAAGAAGCCATGGAGATTAGCTGGGGCTTATCCAAACCTCTGCAGGAGGCAAATCTCTCCTGGCTCACTCGGGGGACCTTGCTGCTCAGTCCTTTAGCATCAAATAAGCCAGATGCAGAATGCATGTCAACTTGGCCTTTTGTGAGTGCAGGGCCGGAGCAGGCATCTGGACACCATCACACTCACCAGGGACCCATGGAGAGTGCATGTTTGAAGAGGACATTTAGAAAAAGGAAAGGAACAAAAGAAAGGGCTGTGGGGCCAGGCCGGGAGGCGACCCCTCATCTGTGTGTGGATCACTGTCGCCTAAGCCACTGCATGCCACCAAATCAGCTCAAACATGGAGAAAAGTCTCGGGGAGAAATGGTTGGTATCTGCTCTTCAGATGGAAAAAAACCAGAAGACCCAGAAGCTGAGAGCTGACATCTTTGGACACCCCAAAGAAGGAAGGAAACTGCAGCCGTGAGAGGAAGGCAAAGCAGGCTCCCACCAATGCGAATTGCGTTAGTCTACACCATCCAAGACACTGAGCAGCAGAAGGCATGTTCTGTGATCCTGACGCTGCTCTGAATGCCCATGGCCTTTCTTTTTTTTTTTCTTTGTCTTTTTGAGACAGGGTCTCACTAGGCAGCTCGGGCTGGCCTTGAGCTCACTTTGTAACCCAGGCTGGTCTCGAAATCACAATTCTCCATGCCCAGTCCTGGGCGCATGACGTTGAATAAGTCACTTAACCTCTCTGAGCATCAACTATACCACCCTAAAATAGGCCAAAAATGACTCCTTCATAATGCCCTTTGGGCATTAATTAGATAATTAGCATAAATACCTGACACAGAATCTAGCATATGTGCTAAGATGTGCTCACTAAGATTGCTCACTAAGAGTTTCTCTGACTTTTCTTCTCTTTCAAGAAAAGAAGAAAATATAATATAATAAATATTAATGACAATTTTAAGTAAATATAGTCTCTGTGGGTGCACATGTAAAACAATAGGTAAAATCTGTACTAGCTTAGACTTACAGAAACCCCTTGCCAGCCATTTATGTCACTTTTCCAAACCTCACGCAGATGGAACAAGCAGAGGTCAGACGCAGATCTTCCTGATGATCCTGTTGGCTCTTGGCCATTTGATTGACACCACAAACATAGCCCAATACTCAGCTTCACAAAGGTCTGAGCATGTTCATGGCAGAGCACATGCCCCAGGTCACCTCTTGCAGAGGCATCTTATCAGAGAGTCATACACCTACAAATGCTCATCAAATGCTGCTAGGACTCAGCCAGGAGAATCACGGGACAGGAGCGGGGATAGGAGGGGCTAGATTATGGTTTTAGGCCATAGCATAACTGTGTTCCTCTGTTTTCCATCACTGTGACAAAATACTAAGGCAAGCATTTTATCAAGAGGAATGATTTGATTTTATTACCAGTGTCATAGGTTTCAGCCCATGGAGGCTTGGCCCTGTGCTTTGGGCCTAGGAGGGAACACAGCAAAGGAATCCTATTCACCTTATGGTGTCAGGAATTCCCCAAGAGAGAAGAAAGTTCCAGGGCCCCAAAGTCCCCTCCAAAGTCAGCCCCTTTCAAGGAGCCTATGTCCTCCCAGGAGGCTCCATTCCCTAGTGGTTCCTCTACCTCCCAGCCGGAGCACGGGCTAGCAGCCAGTCTGTAGCACATGGGCCTTGAAGGAAGTTCCAGACCCAAACTACAGCACTAGCCAAAACATTCTTATTTTCAACTCTTTGTGCCACCGACCTATCTCCATACAAGATGACTCACTCTGCAATGGCTGTAGATGTGAGGTCCTTGATTCAATTGTAGCAATCATAGTAATTCCACCTCATTTTCATATCCCCCTGCCCGCCCCTAAAGCACTTAAAGCAAGAGTACAACTCCAATGACTGACTCATAGCCTCCCCAATCACTTGGAGGGCAGAAGACTTCTCTTTGAGAAGCCAAATTGTAGTGGATTTGTCTTGGATTCCCTCCAGAAGTGGTAATGATTCCTATTTAGCATATCCTATCACTAACACCAAACATCATTTTAGAACCAGAAGGAATCTTGTAATACTCTACACACACACACACAAACACACACACACACACACACACACACACACACACAGAGCCATTTTATACAAACAACTGAGGGCAGCTCAGATACGTGTAATAACCTCTGCAAGTCCATGTGGTCAACATAGGCAAGGTTCCACTCAGTGTCTGCCCCTTCCACTGGTTTCCTGAGGGTTTCTGGGACTCATGTGATGAATAAAAACACTCTTTTAGCAGTCATTATTATCACCAAACAACTAACCATTAAGCATGGTAAGAACACAATTATTATCCCAAATACCCAAATAGTCCATTAAATTCCAGGAAATAAACAAATATTAAAAGTCCATGAATTATCCTTTGGATGCAGAGATTTCCTCATGTATCCTCACAAGATCTAAAACTTTTGAAGTTACTATGATTATTATGATGGTAGAAAATCACCACGAGTATGTGACTCGGCTTGTTCTCATTACAACTTCTACGCTTCAGTTCTAGAACGACCCCTGAGAGCCTTGGAAGGTAAATTGATTACAGGAGCACTGTACTCATCCACAGAGCAGTCCGCTGATGACTCTGCAGCCAAATGAACCAGTGGAAGTACACCTGTCCCACCGAGGCAGAAGAAACAGTCACTGGCGCTGTGACCCAGAAGAGTCTCCCTTCCCCCTCCTCCTCCGTTCCCTCTCTGTTTCCTGACTGTCATCACAGAAGCAGCTCTCCCATGTCACATCCTTCCCCCAAACCTTTCCTGCTTTGGGACCAGCTGACCAGTATGCCCTGAGACCTCTGAAAATGTGAACCAAAATAAACTTCTTATCTTTTAGTTTGGGGGTGTTGGATATTTTGCCCCAACAACTAGAAAGTGACTAAGACAGTGACTGACAAAGTTGTTCAATTTAGCCAAAATATACTGAAAGCCCTTACTATGTGCCAGACATATGCTTAAGGTTAGGAACAAACCCATGAGCAGGATCCATCTCTATGTTCAGGAGGGTCACTGGCACAGATGGGAGGTATAAACAGGTGTTGCACAATGCAAGGAACCATGGCAGAGCCCCAGAGAATACACACTCTCAACAAAATCCTAATGCTCAATGTGAAAGTGTGTTATACCAAGTGAAGAAGAGAGAAAGCCTTGCTGAAGAAGTTTTGTAGGCTGCAGGGCCCTAATCTGTCCTCCTTGGAGATCATATGCCTCAATTTCTCCACTGAAAGAAGTAATTTTGTACCATGTTTTTTTGTATCATGAATCAAACTCAGGACTTTGCACTTGCCCAGGCAGGTGCTTGCCCTGAGCTATATCCCAGCAAGAAGACATCTGAAGTGCAATTGTCATCGCCATAGAGTAGGCCTATCAGGACAGTAAGAAAATGTTATAAATCATTAACTTTCATTCTCACTCTTGGAAAGTCATGCTTCATCTTTGGCAGGGCCATGAGTATGATGGTGATCTCTGCAGTTGTTTGATTTTAAAAACAAATATTAAACTTGCTGGTAAAAACTTACCAATCGTGTTTCATCTAAGAAGTATTCCAGGTTTCAGTTCCTTGGCAAGAGTGAAGACTTCCTGAAGTGTCATGTCTTAGAAAGATGAAAACAATCAAATGTGGAGCTCCAGGACCTTCACTGTCAGTGGATGGAAGAAAGTCGAATTACCCTGAAGATAAAGAAAAATTATTTTCTTTATGACTCCAGAAATCACGTTATTCAACATATGGTGCCCTTCAGAAGCTATATCTTTATTTGTAGCATTTACTATAATTTTAAAAAATCTTTTATGCTTAGTAATATGTAATGCTAGGGACATACATAAATATGACACAGGCCCCAAATTTGGTAACCTTACATCCTGGAGATTGAGAAAGCATTAATGAATGAGTCAAATGTCATCATGTAGGATATATTTTGAGTTTGTCTGTATAAGTAAAGGACATGCTTCACCCCTCACACCATTTTTCAGGTGAGATGGCTAAAACCCAAAGAAATAATATGTGAATCAATAGAGCCACTTTATGTATTTTGTTTGTTAAAGTGTCTGTCTTTGCTTCATGTTTCCTGATGCCCAGGGTCCTCCTGCCTTCTCTGTCTGGCCTTGGTCTGAGCCCACAACTGAGACTGCAGGTTTCTATCCCCCTTCAACCTGTGCACTTTCCATAGAGAAAACACTCCCTGTCCCTGGGCCACAGCCATAGCTTTGATCAGAAAAGCAGACAGCCAGGGAGTGCAAATGACAAATCCATCAGCACTGTTATCCAAACTGCAAGATTGGTGGCATTGTCTTCACGAATTAAAAATAACACATCATGGTGATTACATGGCTCTGATAGACCTTGCTGCTTGACATGTTGGTTCAGCCTAATTCCCAGACTGTCTCAGACATTCAAACAAATTAACACATGTTTCTTGATGATACAAAATTAAGTCTCTGTGTGTATGTGTATGTGCATTTCAAAACTGCTATATAACCACATCATCATCAATTAATCATTTATCAGGCTTCCACTGACCTATGAAAGACATTATCCATCAGCCCTTCTAGCAACATCATCCGCTATTTAAAAAAAAAAAAAAAAAACAGCTACCAGCCTTGGTCAGTTTAACATATTAAATCTTGATGAAGAGCTCTTACTATCTTTTGAACTGGATCCACACCACCGGCTAAATGAAGCTTTCAGAACCAGCAAGAACCAGATGGCCCTCTAAGATCATTTCTGAATGTTTGGATCTGAGTCATGTGTATATGGAAGGCTTCACAAAATAGCAATCTGGGTAGCAGGCTCCAGGCTGAGTCCAGCTTTCCAGACAGCCTATCTTTGTCTACAATTGAGAAGACAAGTACAATATTGTAGGGTTCCACAAAAATATTACAGCATTTATCTATATGTGTAGCATCAAATACATGAAGTGTGCCTGTCAGGCTGTCACTACAATGGTAGCTCGCCACAACTCCTCCTCTCTTTTTTTCCTGTTTCTTCTTTTTCTTTTTGCCCCATTGTACCTACAATTTATCTCTTAGCACAGGCATAAAGCCAGCTTGTGAATCAGCCAGCAGAGGGTACTACAATACTGGTGCAATAATCCAAAATCATAGAAAATTCAGAACTGAAAAGGATATAGACTAATTAAAGTGGGTTCCAGTTTTATCATGTGCTGGGAGCTCCTAGCCAGAAACAGGAAGTCTGTGGGATGCAAGAGATGGAAATACAACTGGCAGACAGAGCTTGCTCATCTGAGGAAGGGGAGAGGCGGGTACATGAATCCTAGACTCACGAGACCAACCAGTCAGGCAAACTTAGGTTCAAAAGTAGGGTGAGATCTCCACACAGAAATCGGTTTACCAATCCTGCTTCTCAGTATTTGTAAGAAAGTGTGTATCACACAGATACCTCTACATTGATATTTACAACAGCTCTATTTATAATCATCCCAATGAAAATATCCTTTAATCAGTGAATGGAAAAATCAAATAATGAATAAATTATTGGTACAAGCAAAAACATGGATGAAATTCAAAGGCATTATGCTCAGTGAAAGAACCTATTCTCAAAAATGTTGCATTCATATTATTCCATATATACAATATTTCCAACATATTAGTTGTTGCAGGGATGGGGATGAAAAGGAGGTATGAGGGCCAATGAGATAGCTCAGTGGACTAAGCATATGCTCAGGCAAGCACAGGGGCCAGGGTTCAATTCCTGGCATCCCCCAGGGTGTGCTAAGCCAGCAACTGAGTCTGGGTGTGGTGCTGCATGTCTATAATCCCAGCGCTGGGGAGGCTGAAAACAGGAGGATCATTATCAGTTCGAGCTGTGTAGCGAGACCCTGCACAAAATATAAAAAAAAAGGAAGCAGAAGAAAAGAAAGAAAAGGAAGGAAGGAAGGAAGGAAGGAAGGAAGGAAGGAAGGAAGGAAGGAAGGAAAGAAGGAAGGAAGGAAGGAAGGGAGAGTATGACCATAAACCAGTGACACAGAAGTTTTTGGAGTGACAGATGTTCTGTATCTCACTGTGAGTGTTGATTTCATGACTCTGTCCAAGACCTAAATCCGTAGATCTATATACTAAGAGTTATAAATTTCACATTTTAGTTTTAATAAACAAAATGCCAAAAATGTATTTATAAACTACGTCAAATAGTTGTAACCCGAGGGCAGGATGGGAGGCACATGTGAAGAATGAGGTCTGGGGCTGAGAACGTAGCTCGGTGGTGGAGTGCTTGCTTAGCATGCATGAGGCCCTGAGTTGAATCCCCAGTACCACAAAAATCAAGCAAGGAAGAGAGTGATAAAGAAAGAAAGAAATGAGTTCTGGGAGTTGGAATTGTAATTCAGCACTTGCCTAGCATACAAAAGGCCTTAGAGTCAATCTCCAGCAATTACAAAAAAACAAGTGGGGTCTACCTGTGGTCATTTTAAAGAATGAACAGGAAGGTAAAGCAAGGAAGGTCACAATAAGTAGAGACCAGGACAAGCTAACAGAAATTGTGTGAGAAGATCAGGCTGTCCATTGGCTCATGTCAGTAGTGGTATTTCACTAAGTTCACTCAATTCCAGCAGTTTGAAGGGACCCGAGAAGCCACCCAGATCCACATGCTGGTGATTGAGCAAAGAAGCAACACAACTATTGGTGCAACACCTCAGTTTGCCTACCATTAGGGACCAGCATCCAGCGCAATGGACGACAGCCTCAAAGGGTTTCTCTACCTATCTCACTAGTAAAGTGGCAAGTGGCTAAAAGAGGATAAA
Organism: Octodon degus; assembly: GCF_000260255.1. Lineage (NCBI taxonomy): Eukaryota > Metazoa > Chordata > Mammalia > Rodentia > Octodontidae > Octodon > Octodon degus. The sequence continues at coordinate 2,596,806 of NW_004524656.1, read as the reverse complement.
TCAAATCTAGCCCTCTCATTAATGGACTAGGATCCTGGGGAGCAAAGGAATGGGCATCCCCCCAAAAACACTCAGCTTGTAAGAATCCTCAGAATTCTAGGACCCCTTCCCAGGACCCCTGACACAATCCCTTGTATTGCTTCCTCATCGGCCCTCTACACTGTGGTGGTATTTTTTGCCATCTATCTCAGGCAGATGCAACTATGTTTTACATTTAAAAGAAAGCAAGACAAAGCTGACACCTAGCAAGTCATCACCATCCATCAGGAAAGTTACTACCTCCCTTACCTTTTATTTCTGTTGCTTCTTGTTCTTTTTGAAGACAAAACTGCTCATAAATTCCTATCCCTCATCTTTGTAACAGCCTCTCTTACAGTAGATGATGAACTGATGGTCAGAGTTCTCAGCTATCAAGTCACCTCTGACGCCTATCTACACTTTTTTTCCATCTAACTTTGAGAGCTCATAAGAGGGAGAGCTATCTCACACCACATATGTGTCTGCCTTGGATCGAAGTACCATTTAATCTGTGATCGCAGTGCTGGTTGAGAAGTTGAGAACCTGGGTATTGGTCCAACTATGCTGACAACTGTGAGAGTTTTGGTAAGTCTCTTTTTTTTTCTCTGAGCCTTTATTTCCTTTACAACATGGGCTACTTGGATTAGATGTTTAAGATGTCTTTTCCCACAATATTATATTTTTATGTTTAATCTTAAGTATAGAGGGCAAATAATTAAACTGATACAGATAAAGAATGATTTTTAGTTGAATTCAACAAATATGCACTGAAACTCTCTTCTGTTTTCAGAACACATGCTAGCAAAGAGGAATATTAAACTGGTGGAGAAAGAAGCCTGCCTTTAAGACATACCTAGGGATCAAAAGAAGAATCTGGAATTATAGGATCTGGTTTCAAGGTACACTATTCTACCTGGAACCACATGAGCTATGCATTCAACTTCTTTGAACCTATTTCTTCTTTTATAAATTGTGAATAATAATGGCTCCTTCTTGGAGTAAAGCATAAATGCAAACATATTGAGTTCTATGATTAGGTCATTTATATTACGATCTCCCTCAATAGCAGTATTATTTGTATTTCTCATCTTATTCCTTTTCGGAAATGATTTTCATTCTAAATCTCCCCATTTCTCAAAGTTGAATATCCTACCAAGGCTCTAGAGTGCAGCACAAGTTCCACTTCTCCTAGAAGACTTATCCATCTACTTCAAACAACACAGATGCTTACTGCCCCTGGTTTTCTTTTCAGGTCACTGAATACGTACATGCTGTTTCATGTTGCTTCATAATGAACTTGAGAATCTATGCTTTTAAAGCTCTTGAAGAACCCAGCTTCCTATGTAACCAACTACTTGTAGGGAAAACGAAGTCCACTTGGATCAAGTAGAATCCATAATTTCATGACAAGACCCTACTCCTCACTGTGCTCACTTCAGCTAACTACTAAGGTGTTTGCCGTGGTCCCTCTCTGCCCTGTTTCCTTCCAGCTTTCCTGTGCCTCTCAGGTGCAGCACTTCCCATCTCTACTGTCATAGCCTTACTGGACCATCTCTTGGTTAAATCAGTGTAACAGCACAGGGGAGCACATAGTGTATTATCGCTACCTAATTTTTTTTCAAAATTCCTTGCTTACCTTCCCATCACCTTATGCCATATCAGAAACTCAGTTGATGGAAAAGAGCAGAATGAGCAAAACGCAATGCCTTTGGATTTCTGCAAGACTCATCGAGCTGTTGTTGTACAGATTGCCCATCCCCCTGAAAATCATTATCGTTAGCTTTCTTTTTGCCAGTTCTCTCCCTCCTCTGCTGCTCAAGTTCCCTTTCAAAACCTCCAATCCAGAAATAATGACTCCTCCTTGCTTTTCAGATACATCCAAGGCGGCTACCTAGTGCAGCGGTCTCTGCCTCAGGCTCAGATACATCCACATGAACAAACAACAAATTCCTCAGCCCTGCCTTCAGGGCCCAGATCCAGGACACTTCCTTGACCCGTTTTCCTCCACTTCCTCCCAGATCCCATTGCTCCAGCCAAATTAAACTGGACCTTCTCTCTCCCAAACACACCACATCCTTGCCTCAATTCACACCAATTTATCTTCTCTGAATTCCCTTCGGTTCTCATCGCATTCTCCCTACCTGGGAAGATTCTACTCAACACGCAGTGCTCCTGTGAGTGCCGTCCATTCCATGAAGTCTTCCCCAACTCCTCTTCCCTTCCAGGTAGAACTCACCGATCCTTCCTCTAGATGTTCATATTGGTCTAGTCACAGCACTCACCTATTGCATTCCAGCACAAGAGGGCCACCTTGCTGGATTTTCTTAAAAGCATACGAGTTTCTCCTTTGATCTCCCAGATAATTGTTTTAACTGTACTATATTCTATATCCTATTCTCTGTTAGTGTGATGTCTCATCACTTGTTTGTCTCCTAAGTTAGACCATGATCTCCACAAAGACAGGTAGATAGCCTTATCTTTGTTTCAATCCTCCGTACAAAGAAAAGGCCCACAATGTTAGAAGGCACAAATAGATAATTCTCCAGGCAAGACTCAGAGTAGACATCATCTTCTTAACAAGCCTGCCCTAGCCTTAAGGAACAGCAATGAGACACTTGTGTGACCACACCACACTACACTGAGTACATTCTCTTGCTTATGAACCCATGTCCTTCACTAGATTCGGAGTTCCTTCACAGCAGGAGCCTGTGTTTAGCTGTCTCTTGCTCACAGCACATTGCACAGTGCCTGACCCACTTTTCTACCCATCAGTGTTCTAGAGCTAAATTGAATTTATTTTTTGTTTCATTCCAGATAATAAACTCCTCAAGCACACTTGCTACATCTTTTACAACTTTCATATTTTCTGTAGCATCTCCTTTAACATTGGACAGAGAAAAATAGTTCAACAAATGTATGCCAATTGATAAATTCTTATGGCATGCTCTCAAATAAGCTTACACCTGTCTATGACAGGATGCAGTGTTCATTAGATATGTTTCCAGAAAAAAGAAATCTTTCAATGGTTATGTCCCAACCTATTATCCTATTATCCTATTATATATCCTTATATTTCAACATGATTAGTCAAGTCATTGGATCTGTCACTCTTCCAATTCTGAACTCATTAACCAGGACGAGTCACTTTCTTCCTTTCTAATTGTCCCAATATGTTCACCAAATTAGCTGTAGAGTATTAACCTCATGCATGATTTTAAAAGAAAAAGTTTTGAGGCCAGGCAAAATGGTGCGTGCTTGTATTCTCAGCACTCTGGGAAGTTGAGGCAGGAAGATTGCAAGTTTGAGCTTAGCCTGAGCAACTTAGTAATTTGGGGAGACCCTGTCTCAAAATATAAAATAAAAGGGATTAAGGATGTAGCTCAGTGGGCAAGCACTGGGTTTGATCTCAGGTAGAAAGACAAATAGGTAGGTAGGCAGGTAGGTAGGTAGAAAGTTAGATAGATAGATAGATAGATAGATAGATAGATAGATAGATAGATAGATGTTATTTTATTTAAATAATGGAGAAAAAGAGTTTATATTTTCTAAAAACAATCATTAATTATTACTGCTGAAAATAAACGATTAGTGTCCTTGTGATTTCTATTTTGATAATAATGATGATAGACTTGAGTTTATTTTCATAAATATGTGTATTAAAACATCCCCATAATCCCAAACCTTCCCACTGTGAATAAAATACTGGTCTAATTGTAGTTATCTAATAGACTTCTATGTATTGTCAATGTACTGGGCATTGATCCAATACTCCTCTTGGTTTCAACTTATTTTCTTGTCCCCTCAAAAAAAAAAATTGTTTTTTCAGTGCTGAGGATTGAACCCATTAGCAATGAGTTATATCATTGCTTGCCCACTGAGCTACATCCTTAATCCCTTTTATTTTATATTTTGAGATAGTTATATCCCCATCCCTTTTGCAAATTTCTCATTTTGAGATAGGGTCTCACCAAATCATTAAGTTGTCCAGGTTTTACTTGAATGTGATCCGCCTGCCTCAGACATCCAGAGTGCGGGGATTGCAGCCATGTACCGCCACATCTGGCTAGAAACATCTTCCTATGAGCTTACTTATTATCCAAGTGTTCTTAAATGCCTGGGCACAACTTAACTGACATCATGATCAAAAACATCATTAGCAACTGGGCAACCAGTGAGAAGACTGCCTGCAACCACAGCACAAGGGCTGGGAGTGGTGTGGAAGGCATAACTGCCACCATGACACATCACAATAGCAGAACTGTTAAAACAGGTTCAAAGGCTGTCCAGAGAGGTCTAGGAGAAAGTCCTTGATGGCAGAAGGCAATACTCCTACACTTATGTAAAGTCAAGCCATGGGATATAAGTAAAATTTAACTTACACTTTATAGGTCTATTTAAAAGCCCTCACATCTTGGTTACTCCTGAATTCCATGAAGTGGGCTAAATGGTTCTGTTTCTGCAGTGAGATCATTTGTACGATCAGCTTACTGTAGTATTTTGAGCCTCCAATGATAAGAATGAGATGAAGCCAAGAGTTGAGGAAAAGTACCTCCAATGATAAGAATGAGATGAAGCCAACAGTTCAGGAAGCTGCTCAAACTAGTCTCATAATGTCGGTATTAGATAAAAAAAATTAAAAGACTGGTATGGGTTTACATGACCCCAGTTGATTACCTTTTGTAAAAAATTCACTGACACAAAAATGATGCAGAATATCCAAAATTACTAGTCCTGGTCAAGAAAGGTCTAATTCAGTCAACATCAGAATCCTGAGACTTCGAGTTGCCATTTCTTCTTTTTATTTTGTATTTTAGGGAGGGAGTCTACAGGGTGCTCAGGGTCTTGCTACTAGATTGAACTCGTAGTGATCCACCTGTTTATAGCCTCCCAAGTGCTGGGATTGCAGGCACACGACACCACACCCAGTCTCAATTATCATTTCAGCACACCCTGGGGACAGGGCTGGCACAGCAGGCCTGGGGATTAAAACCCTGGCCCCTGTGCCCGCTTGCAGGCACTTTAATCCACTGAGCTACTTGGCCAGCCCTACCAAATTGCCATTTCAGATAATTTCTTAAGTGGAAAACAATAAAGCAATTCTGAGAGTTTCAATACTTATTATGCGGTCCATCTTAAGGTCAGTATATCCAGCTTTTGTCAAAGCCTTACATTAAAAGAAAACAAAGTTCAAAATTATTTAAAAGGTCTCCAATATACAAAATTGGTTGATTCTCTTTACCAAAAAACGCTGTAAGGCCTTGAAAATACCAAAGAACATCAGATTGAAGCAAATTTCCCATTTAATTGATTTCTTTTGGAATAACTTTGAAATCCAACTTAACCTTCTGAAAATTCTAAATGATGCAAAAGTGTACATAGTTTGGGTAGCATGTGACATTTCAATACATGCATATATTATATACTACTCAGATCACAAGTGCGTGTCTATCTTCTCAAGTGTTTCTTTGTAATACAAACATTCAGTATTTCGCTGTTTTGAAACGTATTTTTACATTGTCTGTACTGTGCAAAACCAACCAGAAAACATTTCACTTATAGCACTGTAACTTAAGTCAAGTGTGAGATCCCTGAGGGGAGTCTTTGTCTTCAGTTGCATTAACCATCCCAGATCAGCCACAGAACTCATAGGACATCTCAGGTGGAACCCTGGAAAGTACTACACAGCGCCTAAGGAGATGGTTGAGGATCGCAGGTCTTAGGCTCAGTACACAGATCAGCACCACAGATCGATAGCATGAGGAAGCCAAAAGTCTTGACCCTGTTTCCATTTACATATGGCAGAAGAAGCAATCTTTTTTCTAGGAGTAGAAGGATGCAGTAAAATGACTTCTTAGAAAAAGGTTTTTCATGATTCCATATTTCCTTCAACAAGTAGAATAATATGAATAAAATACATTTATTATGAGTTTTGACTCATGTTGAGATCACCTGATCTCACTGGATAATGCCATTGGTGTTTCAATCAGGATTTATTTTAGCTCCATCTTTCCAGGATTTGGAGTAAGGGTGGGACTAGAAGACACAAAGGGACAGACACTAGGAATAGGGATCTAAATGTAGGAAGACATTACCACATCAACTTTTCAAATATTTCTTTCAATATCCTCCCACAAATTTTCTTTATAGCAGTCCTAGAGGGTAAGAATTGTAGACATTTTTTCTCGTCCTTCTGTATCTATGCCCAGAGAAGTGGCTCTAAGATGCATTTTCTCTAAATTCTGAGAAAATTTCACATTATTGTCAAAATATTATAATTATTTTAAAGTACATCTTAAACATTTACAGTTTAGCTAGCCAACCCATAAAGAGAATAGCTCTTTGCCTGTCTTCACAAAAAGTTTTAAGAGAAAACAAAGCTCTAAGCACCCTCTATCCATATCACCCTCGTTTTCCATATTACCCTAGTTTTAAACCTAAATCCTTGAATATCATCTTCATGTACCTCCCCTTCTCTAATTCATCAAACCCACTGGGAGTTTTCTGTTCACTTCCCCATATATCACAACAATGGTTTGTTGTGTTGGTTTGCAAGCATTGAAAATTTTTTTGTTTGAAAATACCTGACATGCTTTCTATCAACAGGGGGACCCTGCGTCATAGCTGAACTCAAGCGTTTTATCTCTGCAGGCCTCACACACTGTGGTAGTGGGAAACAGGTTATGTGTTCAAAATGGCAAGCCCAGCTTGGTCTTCCTAACTGGAAAAATAACATCCTAAAGGGCATAAAAAATGGTAACGAAAGTGGGAGTAGTGGTGGGAACCTGTGATTCCAGCACTGTGGAAGGCAGAAGGATCACAAGTTTGAGCTCAGCTGGCACAACTTAGTGAGACTCTTATTTCAAGACAGACAGACAGACAGACAGACAGACAGACATGTAGCTTAGTGTGAAGGCCCCGAGTTCAATCCTCAGTATTGAAAAAGAAAGAAGTAATAACTGTAAAAGGTATGCTTGCTACTTAACACTGTAGTTAAGAACAGAGAAATCTACTTTTTAAAAAGAAAAGTTTTTTCAATTAATGAGAGAAGTAGAAATTATTTTATAGCTTTTGGCTAAATTCTGTCATTTTACAGGTTCCTTTAAATCAACCTGAGGCATTGTGGGTAAAGGAGGAGTAACCAGCCGTGTCCTGCTCAATCTTCTGTTTTCTTTTCTTTCTTTTTTTCCCCTGTATTTTAGGGAAGGATCTACAGGGTGGGTGTTTAGGGTTTCACTCCTAGATCGGACTCATAGTGATTCTTCTGTTTACAGCCTCCCAAGTGCTGAGATTATAGGTGTGCACCACCACGCCCAGTCTCAATCACAGTCTCAACATGTCCCACGGGCAGGGGTGGCACAGCAGGCCTGGGGATGGAACCCCTGGCCTCTGCACCTGTTTGCAGGTGCTTTAATCCATTAATCTTCTGTTTTCATGTACTGTGTTCTTCTGCATGATTCCTGGAAAGATGTTCTCTTACAATTCCAAAAGGAACTGTTTTTCCTTAAAAAAACAATGCTCATAATTTTAGGTATCAGATGACAGATGTCACAGATAGACTGGGTATAGTAACACATAGTAATCTCAGGATTTGGGGAAGCTGAGGCAGAAGGACTGAAAGTTCATACCCGTAACAGGCCATTGTTAGGTCAAGACCCTATGTCAAAAATTTTAAAAAGGCTGAGGATGTAGTTCAGTGCCATGGCCCTGGGTTCAATACACAGTGTACGAGTGGGGGCATACATACAGTCTTGACCACATGGTGTTCGATATCTAAAAATACTGGAGATAAGTCAAGCCTAAAGTTTTAAGAAATGCCCAAATTGGGCCTTCTCTCTGGGTTAAATGCTTTGTGCTCTAAAACAACTACAGCCATGTGAAATGTTTGGATTAGTGTTTGAACTTGAACCACTCTGCCTTTAAAATGTCTGGAGCTCAATCTTGACCATAAATGTAGTTGGTTCTTTCAACTTGTTCCAAAAGAAGCTGAACATCTGCAGGGGTGCAAGTTAAGAAATGGAGTTCACTCCAAGTCTGTTCCCTTGGGTGTGAGCATGCCTTCGAGCTCCTGGGGAAAACCACACTGTTTCAAAGTGCAGGTAGAGCTTATATAGACCACTTAAGTGGCAACATTACCCAGTCTTGTGTATTTTGACACATTCCTAACCTATTTCATCCTTTACCAAAGTAGAGCCAATCAGAAGATGGAACACTCCATTTCTCCCTCCCCCACAAAGTGCTTTAAAGTTAGCTTTGGCAAAGCTAACTTCCCCTTTCATAAAAGCTTGCGAATCGTTTGTTTAAAACTGACTTTTGAATCAGCCCCAAAATTGGTTCAAAAATTTAATTGAAAAATCTATCCCTATCGCAGAGAAATTTTTCTCGCTTGCCATTCCTGGCCTAGAGTTGTGGTATCATGCAGATGCATGCTAGAAATTAAACTGGGGACCACCAGAGTGGCCGCAATTAAATTCAGACTTGCATTCAAACCATAGCCCGCTCCGCATTTTTTTTGAGAAGTTTGCTTTCTATAGACTTTTCAAACTGTCGCTTCACAAAAGAGAGGCAGGGTGGCTCAGTTTGAATCCCTTAAATGAAGGCGATGGAAATAGGAAGGGAGAGAATGTATTTGCAGAGTGCCAAACCAGATGTTCATATAAATGAGAGCTCAGACCTCCAATTTAGTGTATTAGCTTATGGAACCCCAAAGTTTTTCGACCTTCACGTTCCCAGGCTGGCTACAGTCACAATTTTGAAAAGAGAGAGATCATAAGTTCACACTGAATTCCAACCCCCTGGCATGTATTATGAAATGAAATGACTTCCTGAAAGCACTTCCTCTTCGACATGTAGCGATGTCCCCTTTGGATGTAAAACACATTTTAGAACTGAAGTGCTGAATGTGTAGCAAATTCTGAAAATAGGAAAGAGTCCTGGACAGATGCCAGAAGTTAGAAGGCTTGAAGAAAAAAAATCAATTGGGAATAATTTTCTGGATAATTATAGACAGTACAGTATTGAGAAGGAAGAAAATGATAGAGGACCATTTATAGGTATGTGATTTTTCTAAGCTAAACCTAGTTTATAACACGTGTAATTGTAGTTTATTTTCAGCTAAGTTGTTTAGATATGGAATATTCACGTTTAATCTGCTCTTCTGATTCTCTGTAGAATCAGTTTAAATCACATTTATTTATTTGAAGAAAGATAAGCTGCAGAAAGTTAAAGTTAAAAAAGTTACTGAGAAATTCCACAGGATTTTCATGTTATATCAAATGCCCATCTGAAATACTTACTTATAAATCTATGTTGGGGGCATAACTGAAACCTTTGAAAACTATAGGGGTTATCAGGAGCTGGCCTGTTCATAGAAGATAATCACTTGTACATAAATGTCACCCAAAAGAGCAAGTATGTTTAAGGTACAAAATAATAAAATATCAACACTTACAGCTACACAAACTATGGTTAAATTTTTAATGCACATCAGAGCGTTAACACATAAATTTCACATGCAAACTGAAACGATCTGAAAAAAAAAAAAAGACAATCACAGATTCAGGATGCACTGGTTTCAGTATTTGAGAAAAATCACAAAACAGCAGATCTGGCCTTCTTTAAAATTTTCATCTAGTTGCTGCATCAAGCAAAAAATCAACAAATGGTAAGCTTAACAGATGAATAAGACCTTTCTTGTGATTAAAAAAAAGAAACTGAAATCACAACAGAAAATAAATATCATCGCAGAAGTCCCCGAAGAAGCTGCTGTTGGCATCTAGGACGCAGCAGAGAGTCTCAGAGCCTCCCCCACCACCCACCACAGTTCTCTGCTCTTCCTGTATTTCCTAATTTTGTGGGCTGCAATGCTGAGCTGTTTATCAAAACAGTGTGCAGGAAAAAACGGCTCTATTACTCCACTAACTCTTGCAATTTTCTCCCTCTTAGACAGAGGCCACTAGAAAGGAAAAGCCTGGGGTGGGAGTGGGGGGGGCAAAGCAGCGAAAGCAAAGAAACAATAGAGAACCGTGGCTTTGACGATGCTTCCCTCAGCCCTCTTTCTGCTCCTGCTGTGACGCTCTTGCATTCAAGAGCAAGGGCGGCTGCCAGCGGATGCGTGGACAACGGATTGAGGAATACGAGGCAGAGGGGGAAAAGGAAATCACAGGAGTTCTGAGCTAGGATGGCAGGGCTCTCACCTTTTCCGGCTTTTTGCGAATAATCTGGATGGAGGCGTCCCGCAGAGAAGAAAGAAAAAGGGTGTCTGAATTGTTGGATGGTTCTGAAGGCTTCTGCACTTGCAAATGCATTTTAGAACTATTTGCAGAATATACTTGCTGCCAGCTCTCTCTCTCTCCCTCTCTCCTCTCTCTCTCCCTGTCTCTTTATCCTTCTCTCTTTCTCTCTCGCTCCTCTGTTTTATGTCCTGCTGTCTCCATCACACCTCTATTAGTATGAAGACTTTCTGCCTGTGTACGTAAGTGAGAGTGTTCATTACTTAATGTTTGAATCAAGACACACGTCTGCATGCATTTCTAATCTGAGGAGCCTATAGCAGTTACCACCACTATCAATTAGTCAGCAATAGCTGAGACCTTCAACGCCTCTAAAGGAACAAAGGTGGAAAGACGTGCACACGCTCCAGCATCTGGACCACTCGACCGGCTGGCTACAAATAATGGCACATTTTTGTGGGTCTTTTTTTTTTTCTGTTTAATGCTCAAATCCATGTACTATTACAGGTTATCATAGATTCAGCCACATACTCAGATCTGGAGCAACTAGCAGCATCACTGGGAACAAAATGGATTAATCTGAACTAAAAGGAAAGGTGTGGTGACAAATAAGAATTTATAGCAGATTCAATCCTTGCTCTATGTTAATCAACTGCCAAGAGCACTGAAATATTAACTGTTTGGTGGAATTCTTTGTGCATTTGAGCCACTTTCATAAAAGAAACTTTAAAAACAGTGATGAAGAAAAGGAAAGAGAAATATTTGGTTACAGAAGGGCACATATGAGCATTAATTCTCCTCCATAGATGAAAGCGTTCTAGTTTAAACTCAAGCCTACATTTTGATCAGTACTGAGTGGGTTTGCTGGGGGGAGGCACATGTGTGTGCTTTTCAGTTGCACAGTGTAACAGCTAACGTGGGACTTGTCTATATTCACTTGCATTAGATGTATTCTGAGCCAACCTCCTTTAAAAAAAAAAAAAAAAGAGTTCTTTGTATCTGATTTTACAGAACAACCCCCCCAAAAAAAATCTTTTGAAAAACAATACATTCCTTTCAGTGTTCAAGGACATCAAAATATTGCTCACTTGAATACACAATGAGAAAGAGAGAGGCACAAGTAACAGTTGCTTTCTCGATTTTAAACAGGAATAATTTCAAACAGCATGATGTACTCTGGATGTGATGTTATCTGTGATGTTTTTGGACTTCATCCACGAACAATGGCATTTCTTTACCAAGCACTTCTTGTTAGCATCGAAAGCATTTCAAACAAGACACAGAAAATCAAGTATCTTGAATATAAGTATCTTTCTCTAACTCTGCAAACAAGACAGAGAGTCTCACCTGGAGATATAGCCAAGTGGTGGCAGGGACAGTAAAGCAGTATCACCTTATTTCCCTTTGCTATTTATTCCTTTTCTTGACCATGACTTGAAAGAGCAAGTTTTGCTTTCACGCTTCCTTGATGAAAGAGCTCAACAATAATTTCCCCGTTCTAACATGTAAGGTAACCACAGAGGCTGAGAAATCTGGAGCTAAAGCTCACAGAAAAAAATCCAACAATAGACCATAAAACCCGACTTGGAGAGAGTGAGTCTAGCAAGCTTTCACAATGAGCAGAGGTGTTAGGAATAGCGAAAGGAATCCTTAGCGAGACACAGCAGAGGAGAGGGGGGCCCAGGAACCCACATCCCACCCTGTCACTTAAGAAAGAAGAAATCCTAACAAGGTTGAGGGGGAGAGAGGAAATGGTGCTAAATAGCGGGAGGCGACCCACCGTCCTGTGTGCTCCTTGGCTCTCGCTGAGGGGAATAACAGCCACAGCAGTGACAACGGAGTTCTAATGTGTCAGGTCAACCTCTGCCCAGAGCTCTCTACCTCTCAAAAAGGAAAAAAAAAAAAACAAAAAACAAAAAAAAAACTAAACTAAACTAAAAATACGCCTGAAACAAATGCAACCATAAGGAGCAGACGCATCGGCCAGTCACAGACCCCTTCAGCCCTGGCTGGTCTATGAAAGCCGCGGATCAAGGGTCCCATTCAAAGGCAGCGAAGAAGCAGAGACAATGGCAAATCAAAAACTGGCAGGGCTTCTGGAATAATTTAATGCCTCACTCCAGAATTGAGATGGGTATAGCGAGGAGCACAAGCGAGAGCTCCTTCACACCAAGGCGCGAGCATATGCCTGCCTCTTGGTGGGTGTATTTTTAGACACGATATCTCGTGTGAGGAAGGCAGCCTGTGCACTCAGCAAGAGCATTTGCTTCCCGACGTTGGGGCAGCCTCCTTTCCACTCTGAGAGCAGCTGATGGGCAGAGGAAACATCCACGTTTCCCACCAAGCCAAAGGTCAAGGAGGAGGACCCCGAACCAGCCCCATTGTCCCTGTGCACAGGGAGCATTAAATACATTTTCAAGATGTGCTCCAAAATGAGGTCATGCCGTGCCTGGCAACACATCCCCTCGCTATCACTGCACAGCTGGCTGCAGGATCAAGAATAAATATCACACCTTGAGAAAGAAAATCCAAGCACCGTAGGCTGAGGGCAAATACTGGACAAGCCATACATTGCTAATGATAGGAATTAACCTCTTAGCCTTTTCCAAATGATAATATTTGCTACAGATAGATGAGGCTTTATAGCAAATTTAAATGGACTTTGAATTGGGATATTTCTTCCATTCACATGAAGCTTCAAGTATTTAAAATAAACACAACAGAAAACCAGCCCAGTTCATTAAAATATGACAAACTAGAAAGCAAAGAGATAACAAACAAAAAATAATCTGGCATATTTTTCTCTGGTCGAGAGAATTTCTCCTTCACATGGAAATTGAAATATTTTTTTAAACTCTTTAAATCTTTCATATTAAAGTGCTTATGACATATGTATGTGGACCTATATATACATATAAAAATTATCAAGTTAAATTAAATTTATAGGGTAAATCCTAGAAATAGTACATGAAACAATTTTAAAAAAACTAAAAACATCCTTAGTACATATCAATCTCTCTCAAGTCTCATATCCTCCTAGAATGGAGGTGGAGTAAATGATAATGAATAAAAAATGAATAAAAATAATATTACAACACATGATAGTGCAAATGAAATTAAAGAACAAAATCCCTCTCTTCCATATATTTTTGTGTCAGAATTTGTTGTTGTCAAATTTTGTTGTCAAAATTGGATTTTTTTAATGTTATATACAGTACAGGTCATCTACAAAAGATACAGGATGGATTTTTTTCCAGCTCTATAAATAAGCATCCTGAGTTTTTATTTTCTTTAAAGGGTGGAAACAGGTTTCAATTTCACATTGTAAATCTCACTAGGGCTGAATAATGCTCTCGCAAGGATTGACAAAGAGAATAATTCATGTCAGACCGAAGGCTTCTTTCAGACAGTTTCATGCAGCTTTCTTCCAGCAGATCTGGACCAAAATGAATGTGGAATCTCGAGCTGATCTATCCATCACATTTGCCTAGGCTTTCAATTAATGACAGTGCAATCAGATCGATAGAATGTAATAAGAAAAGAGCTTTGCATTTCTATGCCTATTAATTCGCTGAGTAACTCCAGCAATAAAACGTGACCTGAAAGGAGAAACACGGAAGGAAAATGCATTCTCTTGCAGACTGAGCAAACCACTCCCTGATCCGAAAATGAACAGTGGAGAGTCTACCCTGCCACCTGCGTGGTTAGGCTCTAAAGATCAGACTGCCTTTTCAAGACCAGGCATAATCTTTTCCCAATAGATTCTCTGCAGTACACTAACCCTAATACATGTTTAATCACACTGGTCCTTTTTCAGAATTTTGAAATGAACTTTGCAATGTACCCTACGGTAGAAGGACAGCTATTGTTTGTTCTCCACTTGCTGGGCTACCCTGAACCCCAAGTTTCAGATCTTGATTTTCTGTGATTTCTACAGATAGGAACTAGGCTCAGAAAGCTTAGAATAGAGAAAGAATCATGAGAATGCTAACTCAGCTCAGCCACATCCAGGTTATTGCACTGGGTGAAAACTCTGCGAACAGTGCCAGACATAATAACGCTACCTGATGTCCATATTCTCCACCTTCATCCCCAGTGACCAAAGACTGGGGAAGCGATGACGAGTTCTCTGCAGAAAGGATGAGGCACAGAAGGGCTGGTCCACGATGTCCTCTTTTACCCATCTACCTGGATTTTAATATCATGGAGCTTTAAAGCAGCAACTCAGTCATGGAAAAGTAGAATCCTTCTATGAAATTGAAGGTATCCTATCATTCAACACACAGCCAATGTGGTAGAAAAAAATCAGGCATGTTGTCAGGAAAATCAGGTTTTGAATCTCAGTTCTGCCAAGCACTACCTAGCACCTTTGCATAGCAGATTTTTCTTAGTAAAACAGGAATGCTGATGCTTACCTCAAGGGCTAACAGTGACGATTGAATGAGATGATGTATGTAACATGCGTGGTGCAGAAGATCTACCCAGCCCCCCCATTCCTCAGGTTCCTACACTTAAGGCAGTAATGAAAACACACATAGATGAATGAATTATCATTAATTATTCATTATTAATGAATTAATAGAGATTAATCTACTATGTAGATTAATGAAACAATGTATACACACAGAACTCTGTGTCCAGTGTTACACAACTAAAGAGTATGGTTAGCATTGATAGAAAATTGCAATAATTATTTATAAATCAAACATATCATTCAGCATAAAACACAAAGGGTGGGTAAAAAGGACAAGGACCAAATGTGTGTTTATATCTAAAATAAAATAGTGATTATGTGAATTGGCAAGCATTAACCAGCCTTCTACTGGATTCCAATCTCAGTTGTACAAGGTGATAGGCTCCTTTATTTTTTTATTTTTTATTTTTATTTTATTTATTTATTGTATTTTAGAGAAGGGTCTACAGGCTATTCAGGGTCTCACTACTAGATTAGATCCACAGTGATCCTCCTGTTTACAGCCTCCAAGAGCTGGGACTGCACGCACCACCATGCCCAGTTTCAAGTCTCAACATGCCCCAGGGGCGGAACCAGCATGGCAGGACTGGGGATCGAATCCCCGTCCCCTGCACCTGCTTTCAGGTACTTTAATATGCTGAGCTATTTGGCCAGCCCAGTGATGAAACTATATGAAGAAGTTTAACATATTTTTTTCAGAAATAGCTTTGCTAAGAGAGGCACCACTAAGTTTTTATCATGTTTATAATAAAAGGGGAAACATCTAATTATTCATTTAGTATTTGTATATCGGTAAAATATTTATAAAGAACAGTATAGGATGTCATGTGTAGAAATGTAATTTTGCCCTCAATGAGCTTAGAGTCTAAAGAAGATGCTCATGATTTAGAGAAGACAAATTTTAAATCATGAAATGAAAGTGAGAGAAACACTACTCCTGTTCAAGCAGTGTTTTATGGTAATTGGTGTTTGACACCTACACTACTGGAAGTATTTTCTAAAGCACCCTTTTTATTATTTTGTCATGTTGATCACTAACTAATGGAATGAGACAATGAATAATGGAGCTTAAAATAATTACTAAAAACATCAAGCTTTATTAAGACATCAAATTCATTACCTATACATGGTTGATAGAAAATATTGGGAGGCTTATAGTAACTAAATAACTACTTCAATAGGTCTGCTTAACTGAAGAGGATGTCTGTTGTATTTTAGGAAAAAAATAATAATAGCTACCACTTAAAAAGTGGTCACCTTGTGCCGGGCACTTTACACCTTGATAAGTGTTTCATGTCTAACACCACTCTCAGTTTTAACGATACTCCCTATAATAGGGTATGTGCTATTGTTGTCATTATTTACAGATGAAGAAACTAAAGCACAGAAAGGTCCAGTGACTTTCCCAAGATCACAGAGCCAACACATGACACAGCTACTATAACATGCAGGCCAATGGATGCCTGAGCCCACACTCATGACCTCTCATTTTTTTTTCCTTCTTAGATCTTCATCAAACTGAATTTGTTAGCAGAGTAAAACTAAATGGCCAAAAGCTAAGTTTATTCCGGATGAATACTGAGAAAAATTCATGATAAAACTTACATTGAGAAACACAATGTAGAGCCACAGAGATAGCTCAGCAGTCAAAGCTCCTGCCTAGGTAAGTGTAAGCACCCGAGTTCAATCCCCAGTAGTGCATGCTGTGCCGGCCTAGCCCTGGGTGCACCAAGCCAGCAGCCAAAACTGGGCAACATGGTGCATGCCTGTAATCTCAGCACTGGGGAGGCTGAGACAAGAGGATCATTACGAGTCTGAGCCGAGCTGCATAGCAAGACTCTGTACCAAATACATAAAATGAAATTTTAAAAAAGCAAAAAGCAATGTGAATTCATGCATGCATTAAGCGCACTCATTCAGCAAATATTGCTGAGCAAGACTTTGTCATGTAGAGTGGTACTCTTTGCCATAAAAGCTTGGAAGTGAGTGTAGGAGATACCATGTGGAGAGCAAAGACAATGTTAGGAAAGCCGCAGTTAAAACTCAGAGTACTTTTCTTCTATTTTTGACAGCTTTTAGGAGAGCAGGTTCTTGAGACCAAAAATGGCTAGATCTAGATTTCCACAAGGAGAATAGAATGCAGTAGTGATTTCCATAAGGTTTCGTGCTAACCACAATCACTCCTAACTTCTGTCTAGGGAAAGTACCTAGGGGTCTGTTGTGCTGCTGTTTATGGCCTGGTGTAGCATGTCAGCCCCCCACCCCCGGACTCCTGGAGGACCCTGGAGATACATGTCCTCTATTCCTCGACCTGCTCTGGCCCAGGTACTACAAAAAGAAGGACGTTTTTCTTCTCTGCCTTGGTGTTTAATGGAAAGTTAAAAAGAAAATTCCATAGTAATTCAAATAATGCAGGTACATATTTTAATAATGTCTACTACTGTCTCAATTATAATAACTCATATTTGCTATTAATACCTTAGGGAAAAATACAAAGTTGATTATTAAAATTATCCATAATAATCATTGGAGACAATTATCTGCTATTTTAACACATTTTCTTCTTATTCTTTACACATGGGGGTGCTGACCCACATAGTGATGTATTTCTTTGCATTGTTTGGATCATAACATAGTTTCTTTTCTACCCTCCCAGGTGAACATGTTCAGATAATTTTAATATGTAATTATACTTAAAACACATTTTAAAGGACTGTCATCTATATTCTATTTCCTACATGTAAGTTTCTTAATTATTCCTCCAATAATGGTCATTTAGGATGTTTCCAAATTTTGGATTATACATATCATTATATAAAAATATATTTTTGCCATAAATATTTGCCCATTTTCTTTGTTATAGACTAGAGTTGAGATCAATGAATTAAAATCTTTCCACTATCATGAATCATTAAAGAGTCTTATAGAAAGTTCTGGCACATTTACATAACCTTTGAATGGCATTCCCAGTTCTCATCACTCTAACTGGTCTTCAGTTTTGCTTTATTACTTTTCATATCTACCACGTATCAGTGTGTTGCTTAATTTTGTTGTTCTCATTCCTTGAAATTTTAGGAAGATTGGACATATGTTTCAAGAGTTCATTGACCCTTTCTTTTTATTCTGTCATGTTCATGTTCTTTGCCATTTCTCTGTTGTGTAGCTATTATTTTTCTTATTGATTTACAAGACACACGGTGTGTGTGTGTGTGTGTGTGCGCGCGTGCACGTGTGTGTGTACTGTTTTGTTTTCTGAGACAGGGTTAGTCCATCCTGGCCTTGAACTCACTAGGTAACCTACTGCGATCCTCCTAGTTGAGTTTCCCTCGTGCTCGGATTAAGGCATATGCCACCACACCCAGAAAGACACACATATTTATGCATGTTAAATATGCATGTGCATATATGTGGATATATATTCATATTTATGGTCTTTCTCAAGTGTCGCTAACATATTTTTATACTTTGGCTTATATTTTTTAATTTACAAGGATTATATATTCTTTCTGTGTAAATCTGATACTTTTCCTTTGTAATATTATCAGATGATTTTATATTCTGAAGTTTTTTCTCTCAAATTAACTATTCGTCAGTATTGTCTTAAGTTATTTATATTCATGATCTTTGTATGTAATCTATCTCACATTAATTTTGGTGCATTTTGTGACATAAGGGTATAACTGCAAGGATTTGTTTCTCCTTTATATGGCAATTTTTCTAGCATTCATCCTCACCTATATTGATACTTTAAATATGATTAAATCCTATATCTATATTCAAGCCTGTTTGAGAGCAATAGATTCAAATTAGATGATTAAATTTAAACTCTCTGTAGTAAGTGAAAACTGCAAAAGCATTTTGTATTTATCATTACTAAAACTAAGAGATGTTTGTTATCAGAGAGAGACAAAAATATTCCCTGCTTAAGGATTTTGCTCAGTTGTGTAGCTAATTTTAGGTATGATAAGACAGCTATAGAGACTTGCTGTGTCTCAAGACTGGCCAGCAAAAGAACTGAAACTGAATTCAAAGGGGTTGTGATTAGGAAAGAAGATTTCATGTTAAGCCAACCAGGGAAGTCAAGAGTCAAAGGGGTTAATCAAATAAAATTCTGCAGGAGAAAGTCAAGGCCTGGGCACTGACAAGAGCACTTATAAATTAAAGATTGAAGAGGCCAGGCCAACTTTGAGCTCATCTTCTCAGAACTACATAAAAGCAGGAGCCAAAGCACATCAGAATTGCAGGGCTTGAGGCCTCAGGTGTCTGGCCCATTTTCTGACCAGCAGATAAACAGAGCATGGATGGAGAGAGCAGATGGAGACTGAGGAGCACAAACCTTCTCGGGCATCTTGTTTGTAGAAACTTAGCCACAGGACACATTCTCCCAGCGCAGAGAGAGTTAAGAGTTGGCTTGTGTGATACACCTGCCCTCATTTTTCACTGGCACAAAGATGGATTGTGATGGAAATAGAGGAGGATGCTTGCCTTCGTTTACCTTCTCCCTTGCTGTGTTGGGAACTAAAAGGAAAGAATGAAAACTCAAACATTTTATTCACCAGAAGTGCACAAGTATGGAAAGTGTGGGAGTTGTCAGTTCTGGAAAGCAGGTCAATTTGATCAAAGAGAATTGGTAAATATATATATATATATATATATATATATTTTTTTTTTTTTCCCCTCCTATCCAAGGATAAATGGAGAGGAAGGCTATGACCCAGTGACTGCTGTGACCCACTTGTTAGCACACACTGTCCACACAGGACATTTCTGGGAGAATGTAAGGGATATACCGAGTGGCCATAAGTGAGGCTGGAAGCGTGGGCTTCAGAATACGCTGAGCAAAGCTGGGCCCTTCCAATGCCAATAACTGGCTCTGTGATCTTGGATAAGTTGCCTAATCTCTCTGAGTCTCGGTGTCCTCACCTACTACATGAGCATCGTAACTGTGTTCGTCTCAGATTGTGACCACAAGAACACCATCAGAAAATGTGCATGACCTCGCTACGCATCTGATGTATGCATGCAGGCTTCAGAATTAAACCCACCTTCAAGTATCACCCACCACTTGTTTGTTCTATTATTTCATCCTCTATGACTCCATAAAATGGCCATGTTAATACAATGATATTCATTGGATAAAGCTGTTATGAAGATTAAATAAAATAATATGCATAGGCTCTGGGAACAGTGCCTGCCGCTCTAAAGATCAGCTGCACTATTGCTATTTTCTTGGTACCTATCCAGAACACAAAGCTAAACTCCAGAGGTCAAACATCAGTAAGAAACTGAAAACATGAAATAATAGGGAATTTCTTTTTCTTTGGAAATGTGCAATAACTAAATCTGCTTTCCCGAGTTGATTTTCTCCTCCCTAATGGAAAATACACATTGCAATGAAATGGATTCCTGCGGCAACGCTAGAGGCGTTCTGCTTGTGATTGCAGACAAGGCAGCACCGCTCACACAGCTGGGTGACAGTTCTGAGGCCCTGCGAGTTCATTCAGAGGGCGCAGGATGTCTTTGCTCCAGATAGTGACAGCAAGCATTCTCCTCCACAACTTTCCTGGGGATCCTGTATGATTTCAGACTTAGCAGCCAGGAAACCTCTCAGGCTGTAATAATCTCAAGAAGATCCTATATGTCCTGATTCCCAGGATTATATACATCTCTACTCACTGGTGATTTTCAGTTCTTTTATCCATCCATCATTTATTTTTGAACACCTAGGCTAGGGTTGTGCGTATATGGTGTGACAAACAATTGAGGTCCTTTACTCATAGGACCTAAGTTCTAGAGAGCATCAAACATTAATCATATAATGTCAAGGTAAATAAATAATTGGAAATTTTGACTTAAATCTCAGAACTGAAAAAAAGAATAATGATTATGTGATCAGTACAGAAAGACCTATCTGAAGAAGGAAAATTTACAATGATATAAAGTCTGATGTGTACGAAGCAACACCAATGTAGAGTATAAAATCTTCATGAACATGAGCTTGGAGGATGATTCTCCAGAAGCTACACTGCTTTGGGTCAGCATCGTGCTACTGTTCAAAGAATCCTGACCACGTATGGTTACCAGCTTTCCATTACAGCAAAGTTAAAACCAAACACCAGCTCAGCCTTGCCCACCACAGGCAAAATGGGCTTTTGGTATGCTTTTGCTTGGGGCAATTCCACCCAGGGCACCTCATGTGTGTCTCACAGAAAGGGTGTAGTTTTGAGAAGGACCAGCACATATGAACAGGAATCAATATGAACAACAGAAGCTTTGGTGGTGGGGAAGGAAGGAAGGTTCTGCGTGCTAATACAGGTGCAATACTCAGGAGCACCACCTAAGAGAGAAATACTGGAATTTCAAACTCCTATATAAGCTGTGCAGAAGTTAAGGTGCTTGTCCTAAATCTCCTTTCTACCAATTTAAACCAAGCACATTCTTCAAGAGCTAGTTCAAAACTTCTCTCTTTCCTCACCTCCCTACCTCCCCAAGCACATCATCTCTGCATGGAAGTCTAGCTCTAATGAGCACAAGTCAGGGGCTAGGCTTTGGTGGTCTAGAGAATATGCTTTGACATGAAGGAGAAGCGGGGTTCTCCTCCGGAGCGGAGGAACTTGGTGTGTTCAGAGTGTTCCTCGAGGAGATGACGCAGGCACTGTTGCTAAAGACTGGCTGATGCTCATAGCACGGGCTTTCTGCATTGAGAGGGCAGCCAACCAGTGAGAATTTACAGAGTGAGAATTAGAGATGGCTTTCCACCTGGTGAAATGTCACACGCACATCTGACTCCACTGCTCTGCGCCTCACTGTTCTGCGGTCATCCATGCATTATTTTCTTGCCCACTCAATCAGAGGATATGCTTCTCAAGGACTAGATCTGCTCCTTTACTTCTTTCATGTTCCACAGAGCTTGGCTTCACATTGTGCTCACTCTAGGCACTTAATGTACCGATGCCTGCTGGATAAATGAATGGTTTAATGAATCCATATATCTATAAGATTTCAGTAAGGGAAGAAGCAAAGGAAGTGTTCTAAATATAATAAAATTGAGCAACCCCTAGCTAGAGCTAGGTAGTAGTCTTCAGGAGAATATTTGCTATTAAATATTGGTTCTTGTTTAAACAGAGCGCATTGGGTCATATACCTGGAAATTCTCATCTCCCCATAGTAAGTGAAGGGCATCTCCACCTAGTGAAGTGTCACGAGCAGAGAGACCTTCCAAAACGTCACCTCTAATTCTGATTCTGTAGATTCTGACTGGTTACCCTTCAATCCAGAGAGCCCATGCTAGGAACATTAGTCAGTCCTTAAGAACAGTCCCTGCATCACAGTCTTGAAGAATACTCTGAACACACCAAGCTCCTCCGCTCCGGAGCAGAACCCCACTTCTCCGTCATATCAAAGCATATTCTCAAGACCACCAACACACAGCTCCTGACTTGTGCTCATTAGTGCTGGACTTTCATGCAGAAGTGTTACATTAAACCTTTAAAAAAGGGTGGAGAGGAAGCTTGGACACAGAGTAGGATGCAGTTTTACTTTCTTCCTGTCTTAATGGAGAGAAGCTATGAGGTAATCTTTTTAGAAGGTTTTGCAGGGTCAAAGTGATTTCATGAGAGTTTATTACTATTCACATTTAGAAGACTCAGCTCTTTTATTTCTGCTTTGGATGAAAGTGCTTCTTTCTATTTGGTTCTTACAAGCTTTAATTTTAAGAAAATAGGAACATAAAATTTGCCTCTCTAAAAGCATCAATGCCCCATCAAATCTGATGTCATTGCCTTGAAAGGCTGAAACAAAAGGCCAGACGCCCCCAAACCAGTCCAGGCAGGCTGCTGGACAGGAAGGTCTGAGCCTCGACACATAAAACATCCATCACTTGCTGGACTCGCTGCAGCACAAAAGGCTTGGCTTTCTCCCATTAGGCAGCATGGTATGCCCCCTTACAGACCCTCGTCACACTCTGTGACCTCCTCAGTTGGTGTGGCCTTTGTTTCCTTTTCTCATTTCAAAATGACTCAGCTGGCACCACATTGAAGCCCAAGTTTGCCTTTTAAAAGTTGCCCTTCTGGAAAGTCTTGGCTGAGTTGTTGAGAAAGCAGGTGCCACGCTCCAAAGTTAGAAGAAGGCTCTCTTTTCAGACATATTTCTACCTGCACACATGGATATAGGCCTGCAGGTTAAATGCAGGGAAAAACTATGCACAGCCTTTGCACAGCACAATGGACCCAAGTTGTAATTATTTTATTCACTGGGCTTTTCTGGTCCCATACAGTACCTTCCCCAACCTGCCTAAGCCCTCAAGCCTACAACTCCAGCTGAAATGCAGGAGAATTGATTCACTGACAAAGAAAGTATTCAGAGGTACAGATTCTGTCCACAGAACAGCAATGGGTAGCATAAATCACAGGCAGCCATTGGAATGGGCAGTGAAAATAGCAGTGAGCATTTTAGTCCTTTAGGCTACCACACTGGAATAATGACCCCTAATTTATTTTAGCTACACTGCTCTTTGGTAGAGATATCCTTACTCACACTCCAAAGATTTCAGAATACTTTCTGTCATTCTTGCCTTGCAACCAGAGAATCTGGCTCATTCCCTACCCATTCACTTGCTCATCTAGCCAAATGTTTCCCTCAACCTGTCTGCTCTGCCTTGAATTTTTACCTCTTACCTCTATCTCTGCCTTAGCTTGCTTTGCTGGCTTACGCAGTGATCTTAATTTTCCCTTCTTTATGTCTGGTTGCTGTTGGGGGAGGACAATAGAGGTGATATAGGCCATTATTCATGCAGAGCCTCAAGGGTAACGTGAGAAATGCCTCATCTCCTGACCCCTCTTAGCATAAGAATTGCTTATAATATTCTAAACTGAAAAGAAAAGTTCTGAGAAAGATATCAGAGAGCTAATCTGGAGAAGCTTTCTGGAAGAAAGACTTGGGGAGAGGGACTCCTTAAAAACTAAAAACCAAAATAAAATGTTTTACTTACAGGAAAATATTGACTATAGTTAAGAACTCCAATTCACCACCATCCAAAATAGCCTCTGGGAATGGCAACATAATAAATTCAAACCAACAGTGAAACGTGGTTATGTGCCAGAGTTTAACAGATCCATTTCAAAACACAGTAAACTAGGGCTCTGTCACCTGTAGTCAAGTAGATAGTACCTCAGACTATCTTTCTCCCCCCTTATTTGAGCCTTGGATATATAAGCAGTGGCACAGCAGAAGGTACACAGTAGGGAGAAGGACGCAAAGGCACCTACTGGCTGCCTGGGAGCTCTCTACCCATAAGTCGCCAGGAAGAGAAGTATGTCTCCCTGGTGAGATGCCTAGAACTGTGATTCTCTGAGGAGCTTTATCTAAAGGTTACTACTCTCTCCGTGAAATGCCCTGATCTCCACAGGCACAGGCAAAACCAAGCAGTTTCTCACCACCTATTCTCCCTCAGCCATCTTTTCATAACTGAAGCTTCAATTCCTGTCAGTTCCGCTATGAATACACTTTCGTGGCCCATTTTCCATCTCATGTATCTGTCCAGAACACCCAACACTTCCAAAAGCTCGCTGAACTCCCAGTGTTCAAGAGGAAACTAAAACCCAACATGGCCTAAAACAAGAACATCAGTGAACATCCGCATCAGTGCCTTTGCCTGTCCACAAGCACTCAGCCCTACATAGCTGATGCAAAAGATGGGCAACCACTCACTCAGCCATCCAGAATCCTGGGAATCATTCTTGCTTTCTCCCTCTAAATTACTCTCCACTGCCAACCACGAATCCTCTGCAGAGTATCAAAAATGGATCACGGACCGAGGTCACTTTTCCAGTAGTGCTTTTGCTCTATTTTCAAAGCACGTCCTCTGTTTCTCTCACGTAGACATTAGGAAAATGCATACCTGATATTTTTGGTGAATGTGAAAACCATCCAAAAACATCACGTATGCAGTGTACAGGTAAAGAATTTAAGTAACCTATATCCACATCTGACACTGCCTCATTTCTTCTAGGTTAAGGAGAGAAAAAACAACACATGCTACGTACCAGAGATTTGAAAATATACAGATCTTTACGAACCTAAGTCACCATGATTATGGACAGCAGTAAAGCTTGTCTGAGTCTCCATGATACTCTGTCATTATAGTGAAAAATAAGAAATAAAAAATTTACAGTGTCTCCATCTTACACATCTGAATTAAGACTCAACTGAACTTTACCCCCAAATCAAAGGTATATTATAAAGCCACAAACCCAAGAACTCCACATGCCCAACCCTTCTCATCTTACAAAGAAGGAAAAGTATCATCCACAAAACTTCAGAGCTAATTTGCAGAAAATCTAGGGCTTCTAAGTCACTGTCACAGCATTTGTCAGCTCTACTTGTCAAAGAGAATGAGAAATTTGGAGAGTACATCTGATAAATCAGAGCACCTGACCTTTTCTGAGCCAGCCTTACACTCAAAACCTGCTCCTCATAGGTATTTTTAATTACCACATTTGTCTTTATGGGGCACCCAGTACTACTCCATCCTACAAGGTCAACATAGAAAGAAGCAGAAAAAGTACCTATTCTGGAAATTGAGCTTCATGAGAAGAATTCAGATAGAAGAGTAAAAGAGTATATATTTTTGAACCAAATACGTATGGATAGAAATCCAAACCTTACTGCTTACTGATGCTTTGATAACTGAGCAAACCACTCACAGAGTTTTGATTTCTTTAAAGTGAACACAGTTTAAAAATAAAATGAAAAATGTTTCATTATTTAGGGAGTAAAATATTTGCAAGTGTTTTCCATAAGTATTGGCTTCTGTTCTCTTCATTGAGGTATATTGATGAATATTAGCATTGGCCAATTTGCAAAACCATGTTATAATTTTGTTTCTACTTTTAAGGAGTGACAATGTTTCTCTGATGTTAACTGGACATAAATATAGATACATCAAAGAAAAGAAATGTGTTTCCCCTCTTCCTTAGTGCAAGTATCAGGTCTACATTTAGGCAACTGTATGGTAGTTAGAGTATCCTTGCAAGATAGATTTAATGTATGTCTAGTGATGCCAAGTTCTCCTACATGACTCTTATAGAAGTCTAAAACAGATAATCAAATGTGAAGAAAAATTCACAACAGCTTAATACACTTTCTGTGCCAGATCCCTCGGATGAGTGAGTAGTCTGGACTCTGAAATTAGACTGACACAAATCCAAATGTCATTCTAGTGTATATTAATTAGTTGTCTGAACTTGTATGAGTTACCTCTCTTTTGATGAGAAATTTTGCTGTCTACAGAATGAGCAGAATAATAGAACCTATTTTGTAGACATATGGTGAGAATTAAAGAAATGAATGCATATAAAGTAGTTAGCACCAGGCCCAACACATGGTAAGTGCTTCATAAATGCAAGCTGTTGTCAATACATACTTCAGATGCACTGCTAGGAGGAAAAGGAAACATCAAAATACGAGAAACATAAACTTGATTCTGTTGAAAATGTTCTTTTTTGTCATCTTTAATTCTACTAATTTCATAGCTGGTATGTGACACTAAATGGTACTTTGGATGGAGAATGTCTCAAGTTAATTTCTTCACATATCCTTCCATATTTCTTAAATGCCATCATCTCCCTGGGAAACTCTCAAATCCTAGTCTGGCTTTCTTCCATTAAGAAGCCAGCAAAATGCCTGTAATGCCACTGACCACTTACTCTACAAAATATTTTCCTGGAATTACTAAAGGAAAAATGGCAACTTGTTTTGGTCATGCCTTACCTAAAGATGACAATCTAAACACTACTCTGCATTTACGATCCCATCAATACACTTCCCCTTTGCATCTACACATCTCTGGGTGATGTCTGTGTCCTCCTGTCGGAAGGAGCTGTGTGTCTGTGTAAGGAGCACACCAGTAGCCATCTGGGGAGGGGAGGCTCGAGCCCTAGCTCCCTGCTCATGTTGGCTTTGGAGCAAGTGCTTCAGCTCACTTAGCCTCATTTTCCTGAGGTGAACGTGGTATGATATAGTCACATCTCAATGATGAAATGTTGTTCAACCCTAAAAAGAAGCCAGCCATCAAGCCCTGAAAGATATGGTAACTTAAATGCATATTTCAAAGTAAAACAAGCCAATCTGAAAAGGCTATGTACTCTATGGCTCCAATTATATGATATTCTAGAAAAGACAAAGCTATGAACAGCATATAAAGTTTAGTAATTGCCAGAAATTAGGAAGGAGGAGGAATGAATATCAGAGCACAGAAGCTTTTAGGGCAGTGAAACTATGCTGTGTGATAGAATAGACTCATTTCACATTTGTCAAAACCCCTAAAATGTATAACACTAAGAGCAGACCCTAAAGTAAACTATGAGGCAATGATGAGTCAATATAGGTCCATCAGTTGTCGCATGGGTACCATTTTTTTCTTTGCTTGCTTGCTTGTATGTTTTTTCTGTACTTAGTACAGGGTCTACAGGGCCTCACTATGTAGATTGGACTTGTAGTGATTCTATTTACAGCCTCCCAAGTGCTGGGATTACAGGCATTCACTGCCACACCCAATCTCAATCAATCCCAGTCTCAGTGCACCCTGGGGGTGGGGCTGGTACGGCATACCAGGGATCAAACCCCGGCCTCTGCTCTCTGCCTAAGCAGGCGCTTTAGTCTGCTGAGCTATCAGGCCAACCCACATGGGTATGATTTTGAGGGTGACATTGCTAATGAGAGAGGGTGTATGTGAGTATAGGCATGGGATACATGGGGGCTCTCTGCTTACTATTCTTATCAATCTAAAAGCAATCTAAAGTCTATTTACTAAATTTTTAAATAATTGACTTATTACTTATATTGCACTGTGTGGGACAGAACTCAGGGCCTCATACATGCTAGGGAGGCTCACTAACCCTGAGCTACATAACCCCAGTTTAAAGTCTTTCTCTTAATGGAAAATAACATCACACAAGTTTGCTGTGAGACGGACGAAAGTTGACAAGGCCTGTAGGTGTGCTCACAGAGCATCCGAGTGCCATGTGTGCCCACATCAGCTGAGCCTAACTGTCCCCTCAACAAAGTCTCTGTATGTGCAGAGTGTGTCTAGGAAGGAAGGCACTACCCATGGCCAGAACATTCTAGAATACACAGAGCAGAATTCTAAGAACAACAGGTCACTATATTATGAGGACAATAATTGTTCCATGGTATCACAGGGTATATAGTAAATATCTATTTTTGTAGTATTTTTTCTCAAGAAAGAATATAATTTTTCTATAATGGAGACAATATTTTTAAGGATTTCATTTGTCACTGATACACAAAAAACTCCTTAACATCAAGTAAAGTAGACCTGAGGGAGAAAACAACAAAGTATTTGTCACAGTCACAAACTTAAGGTAAAACCAAAAATCTCAGAAATCCAGATAAACAATATTTTAATGCAATATTTCAAAAAATAAAATTTAATACAAAAAAACTGTGATTAGCATACAACATCATTTTAAAAAATATGTATTTGATACAGGGTCTCACTATGTAGCTTGAACTCATAGTAATCCTATTTCACCCTCCCCAGTGCTGGGTATCTGGTCTAATATCAGTTCTTATAAGGCAGGATTGGCACTGATTTTTTACCTTTCAATTTAGAATTCAGTATAGGTTGGCACAGCACTGAAATGACACCCAGACAACTGAATGAGGAGTCCACAAAGGGAAAAGGCAACAAGCACTTCTGTTGGGGGTTTCCCCTGCATTTGTGGTCCCAGATGTGCAACATTTTGAAGCCCAGTTCACTTGCACAACAATGTTCAGAACTGTTTCTTAACCTTGGTGGTGCAGCCCATCAGAGAATGTGCTTTAGATAATGACTTCAACAAAACCAACATGAAAAGCCAAGAGCCACAAAGCTAGCGAGCACCGTTCTCTAACTCCAGCCCTTACTCCCTTCCCACACTTCTGTTGGATCCCTTACTGCTCCTGATCCTTTCATCATACCAAGACAAAATGCTGGGTCCCCTATGGCCCGCATCTCTGGCTTGAGCAAGGTTTCCACTGTTCACTGAAGCACAAGCCCTGAAAGGGAAGCAATGGCTGAAGGTCATGGTTGAGTTATTCCCTTGCTGAAGCACAATGAAAACAGAGAAGAAAGAGGGATAATCAGGCAGAAGTGTAGGTGTGCTGAGGAGATGGGGAGGGGGAAATGCTTGGCGGGAAGGTATGAGTCTCCGTGATCTAACATTCCTGGAGGATTAGCAGTCTCATCTGTCAGCAACACAACTCTAGAAGGAGGCCTTGCTGGTCCACTCCCTTGCCCTTGTAGATCATTTAGCATTCACACAGTAGATACTTTCTGAGCACTAGTGCTATGTGTAAAACATTACCCCTCATACTCCTTAGGATACAAAGGAGAGTGCTAGTGTGCAAGTCTGATTTTCAAGAGACTCACAAACTAACAATAGACATAGGATAGTCAGAGCCTCTTCGAGGAGACAACACTTTCATGCACATGTCATTTGCACACTGGTTTCTTACCCTACTCTAACAAAGACTGAACAGGAATCACCACTTCCCTATCAAACACAAAGAAATCATTTTTGCTTATAAATAGCAGCAGCAGAGGTAGAACACTAATAGCCTGTCTTCTTCAATCTGACATGGCCTGTGGTGAGTCCAAGTGCTCATGACGAATCACGTAAGCATTACAGGAGAAGACTGACAATCAGTGGTGAAGTATAAAGCAATAATCAGGAAACACATGTGAAGAAGAGTGAGGTACAAGCTTATGGGAATCAGTAGACTAAAGGGCCTGCTTAGGCAAAGTTCAGGGATCGGGGTTCAATCCCAGGTACCACAAGCTGTGCCAGCCCTGCCTCTGGGGTTCACTGAGATTGAGACTGGACATGGTGATGCGTGCTTGTAAGCCCAGTGCTTGGGAGGTGAGAACAGGAGGATCACTATGAATCTGATATGTGTAGTGAGGCCCTGTAGGCCCTGTACTACATTCATGAAAGAAAAAAACATATGAGGAAAGAGTCATGCAGAGGAGGTGAATGAGGAAGGCAAACATGAGGCAAAAGGCACAGGTACAGGCAGAGGTAGCCAGGCAGGCAATCTCAGGTGCTTTTCAGCTGTAGTGAGTAGTGTGGGGCTACCACATAGTTTTTGCTAGGAAAGTAGGGTCAGACACAGCAGTAAAATCAGTTCATAAACAGCTTGTGCAGGCTTCTGTGTCAGGCAAATGAGTTTGACTTTAACGGGTAGAAAAGAAAGATTAAAGCTTTACATAGGAAAATGGTATAAATAGTAATGACAAGAAAATTGATATGCTTCTGGATTGATGATGGTATA
The DNA here is from genome assembly GCF_000260255.1 of Octodon degus. Taxonomy (NCBI): domain Eukaryota; kingdom Metazoa; phylum Chordata; class Mammalia; order Rodentia; family Octodontidae; genus Octodon; species Octodon degus. The sequence continues at coordinate 2,566,752 of NW_004524656.1, read as the reverse complement.
TTTGGTGAAGAGAAACTCCAAATCAAGTAAGTCTGTCAGGAGACCATTTCAAGGATCTAAGTTAAAAGAAAAAATGAATAAATGATGGAATTGTGACAGAATATCTGGTTTTACTTCTCTTGTATTTTATTCATTCCCAAATGGATATTGGGACACTAATACTGGTCTGTATTTGATACATTTTTTTTATTAATCAAATGCTTGGATTTATTAAACCAGACAGTACATTAAGCCTCCAGATGAAGTAAGAACACAAGTTCTTGCCTTTGAAAGGACAATGACAATGGAGTAAAGAGAGCAACCTCCTACCCTGGAAGACTCAAAGAGTATCCTTACATGACTGAACCTGAGCTGCTTCTTGAAGAATAAGTCCTGTTATAGATTAAGTTGTGTTCTCCCCAAAATTTAAGTTACATCTCTAATTTTCTTAATGTGACTGCAATTGATGATGGAAATTATAAGAAGCAATTAAGATTTCTTTTTTTGTATTTTAGGGAAGGGTCTACAGGGTGTTCAGGGTCTCACTACTAGATTGGACTCAGTGATCTGTCTGTTTACAGCCTCCCAAGAGCTGGGATTATAGGCGCACACCACCACACCCAGTCTCAGTTGTTGTCTCAGTGTGCCCTTAGGGTGGGGCTGGCACAGCAGGCCCAGGGATGGAACCTCCACCCCCTGTGCCTGCTTGTAGGTGCTTTAATCCACTAAGCTATTTGGCCAGCCCTGAAATTAAGACTAATAGGCCATCAAAGGTGACATTCCAAGTCAATTGGATTGGGGGGGATTTTGTTTTTTGTTTTTTGTTTTCCATAATTTTATTGAGAAACAAATAGCAATGAGATAGTTTCAAATCAAATTGGTAGGACAGTTTCAATAATTAACATACTGCATACTCTCTTCCTAGTGGTTAATTGCTGTACAAGATG
>NW_004524656.1:2555155-2560446 GCF_000260255.1 Octodon degus | reverse complement strand
CACAAATATCTCCCCATGAGGTAGCCCTGAAACACTCCCACTAACTAGTGAAGGGAGAAAAAAGAGGAAATGAAAAGCAACTTTCTCCGAAACTCACAGTGAATCACTCGGTCTTACTTAATTTCAAGTCTTTTTCTTTAGAACTGTTTTCCATAAATTAAGTCTTGCATCTAAGAAATACATGCACAGAGGTCCATCTTTTGAGAGCTTGGAAGTCTCCCTGATCTATACCGAAGGCAAGGAAAACACAAGTGGAAAAAAATAACCCTTACTACAGTCTAATTTCCATCATATCCAGCAAAATGCATGTCCACAAGATCCCAAGGACCAAGCCTGCCTGTTCGCCTTGTCCTTCATACATTCTAGACACTCCCTGCATCCAAGATGACTATGATTTTGCATGCTTTTATTGACACAGGATTGACACCAAGCCAAGACTTCAAATGGCATCCCAATAACAGAACATTCAGAATACAAAATTACCAGCTAACTCCTTAATATCAATAAGCAAAGAATCAACAAAACAGAATTCTAGGATAGGAAAGATCTTCAAGAAATTATCCAGGTCAGCATATGCCATTTTTCAAAAATAGTTCCTAAACTGGGTGCAATAACACAGGACTGTCCTACTAGCACTCTGGAAGGCTGAGGCAGGAGAACTGCAAATTCCAGCCCAGCTTGGACAACTTAATGAGTCCCTGTTTCAAAATTGTTTCTAAAAATGGCTGAGGATATAGCTCAGAGAAGGCCCTGAGTTCAGTCCTTAGTACCACAGAAAAGAAAAAACAATGCTCTAAATATGGGTATTTGTGTAATTGCAATTGCCCTTTACAGAGTGAAGTTAAAAGAAAGTCATTTTCTTTGCTGTTGACCTGAGGCTGAATGCATGTCTGTCTTTAGATCAGCATAACTTCAGAAAGTTTATACAATTAAGGTTTTCCAGCCCTCTTGAACAGCCCTTGTTGCAAAGTTGAATTTACAGCAATCTCTTTTCTTGACTACACACAGAACAGTGTAACAGTTACCCAAACAGAAGAGCCCTTTTAATGTTTATTTTTATTTTTATTTAAAAGAAAAAGGCTTGCTATAAATGAGTCCACAGTTCTGTAGGAAAATACTGAGAAGATGTATTTTACATGATCATGGGATGATAAAGGAGAAGAGGAGAACTTTGCAAAGGATGTGGGCAATGGGTTGCCAAGGGATTATATGAAACATCTCTGCCTCTTAAATTTAGGATAATATCAAACAGCCCATCTTTATGGTGATAATAAACTCTTCAAAGAAGAATCAAAGTAAAATCTCATGAATTTGGGTCACACTAACTCAGAATAAAAGATAATTCAAACCAGAAAGTTAAACTTACTTTTATACTGCCAGTGCTCTTTCAAAATTCAGTACCAGCAGAAAACAGGGCAAGACATGGTTTTAACACTTTAGCAGCACTGTCTTACATCCAAATAAATACCATATTATAATTTTTATACATTCATAAAAAAATGCATGAAATTGCTAAGTAGTAGTAATTTGTTAGCTCTAAATCCAACATATGGGGGAGCAGAGACCTGTGTCCCAGGAAGAGCAGATTCTAACACTTCTTGGGCCATTCACCCACTGTGGGAACCTGGGGAACCACTTGTCTCCCCAAGCCTCTGTGGCTTCTCTGTGAAAGGCCACCTTACTGATATCCCACACAAGGACAGGAACCATTCTGAGCCCTCTGGCATTTTGCTCTCTGGTGCAAGCTTTATGTGGATAACTAAAACATATTTCCTTTAAATTTCTTCTCTAGTTCAAATTTCATATTAGCTGAGGCTTACCCTCCCACAGATTAATTCTAATGAGTAATATTTTGTTGTAACACACACACATCTTTCAGGCTAAAATTTGAAACAAATGTTGACCGGGGAATATGTTCCTTTTCAGTGTTGCTCTGAGTACAAACAGACTAGAAACCAAGCAATGTTTGAGGATCACAATGCAAGTTTTCTTCTCATCTGGTTTCTTTCTGTGTCAATCTCTGCCACTGGAAACCTAGCAGGTCTCAACACCTACAGAATGATGCTGTTTATTATTTACTGCTTATCTGTCCCTCTCACTACTTCATGACCAACTTGTAAATTATACCTGGCATTATGGTTTAAATATGAAATGTCACCCCCAAAGACTTATATATTGAAGGTTTGGTCCCTGGGTACAGTGGCAGGACTTGTGGGAGGTGACTGGATCTTGGGTTGGAGAAACTCATCAGTGATTTACTGTATGACGAGAGAATAGCTGAGGGTGGCTAACAGGTGGATCCCAGAGGAATGGGGTGGTTAACTGGGGACTGACCCTCAGGGGATGGTCTCACCTCTGCCTCTTGCCCTGCTCTCTGCCTCCTGGCTGCCAAGAGCCAGACAGCATTACCCCATCATATCCCTCCACTATGATGTTTCTTCCACCAAGTCCAAGGACCATAAACTAAAACCTATGAGCTCCCAACTACAGTATACCTTTCCACGTATCTCAGGTATTTCTCAGCTATGAAAAGCTAATAAACCTGAGGACTTCTGAGTGACTCAGCTCTTATCTAAGTAATTCAACTGAAACCTCATGCTTAAAGGTCTTCTACCAGTAAGACAGAGTATAGGTTAGACCACATTTCTCAACCTCACTCAAAACAAGGTGCCATAGTATTGCTATTATTTCTCAGAGAGGAGATCCACCTCATCTAATGAATTATCATGTTAAGAGAAAAAGAAGAAAAGAACATGAGATTTAAATTACCAAAAATGTTTTTGCAATCCGGTTACTAACAAAATTTGTTAATCGCATGGATTAGGGAGCAAAACTTTGTCTCTCAATGCTTCACCTTCTTTAGCTCTGTAGGACACTCATCCCTGATTCACAATGACATTGTAGGAACTAAGTGAAGTGATGGATAAGATGATGCTTTCCATATTACCTAGGACAACAGAGGAAATATTTATAAAAGGTACTTTTTTCCATATGGAAATTGAGAACTACAAGGAATATACAACTATCTATCTTTACCTATCAATATACAAGGAATGAGCATCAACTAAGGCTTTTGTAAGCAGAAATACATTTTTTATAGATTTTCATTTTTATAAAAAAAATTCATGAAGTACAGGGTTAAGAAAGAAAGTTGCTGCACTGTTTTTATCCCTGGATATTGATTTCATCCCTTTGGCTTGGTTGCTGCCCCCTGAACTCTTGCCTTGGCATCTCCTGCTGTGGCTGGCAGTCTTCTCATGTGTGTTCATGTGAGTACTGGTTAGTCCAAATTTATCTTAGAATTCTTCTCTCACAATTTAGATTTTTAAATAATATGTTACTTGGACACAAAATGGTAAGTTCCCATGACCCAAGGCGAGTCAGGAGATCAAAGCCTGAACAACAGAAATACTTAACATCTATGAATTCTAACTGTGATATTTATGTTTCCTGTTAGAATACCATCTAACTATGGAATTTATGTTCTTCTATAAAATACACTTGTCCCCAAACAGGAAAAAGGATAGTATTCTGCAGGCTTATTAGAGGCTTCCTATCTGGTCTCTTCTTGACTCTCAGGGTGCACTCCATTTGCTGGTGCTAAATTACTACAGAATTCTGAGCAACCAACCACTTTAAAGAGTCATGCAACCCATATCTTCCCTTGGCCTGTCAAGTACCCACTTCTGCAGGAAGAGCTTCTGCCCTCAGCCAAACAAGTACCCTTTCTTTTTCAAGTACTATCAAAACTCATATTAATGAAATTTTGATGATATTTGAAGGCTTTCCATTGATTCGATATAGATTTGTTTGACTGTCACATGCCAGGCAATGTTCTACAGAATGCATATTACTGCAGTGTGAGCAAAGCACACACCTCCACTCACACACACCCCATGCACACACCTTCCTCTTATGTAGTTGAGAGAAGAGGGACAAATGGTGAACAAAAAATACAATAATTGATAATGAGAAGTGTTTAGAGAAAAAAAGTAGGTAAGAAAAAATGAGAGAAGAGAGGGTTAGGTAGGTTCTTGAAAATCGCAGAAAAAAATGGTGACAAATCTGGTCCTCTATACATATGGTGACCCCATCAAGGTTATAGTAATTACTATTGCTATTATTATTACCCCATTAATAATCTTTTCAGAAAGTATACCAAATAAACTAACATACAAAGACTAAAGAGAAGGTAGGCTAACAATCATAACTAACATATACTGATCAACAGGCATCCTACAAAACGATTCCATACGTTATCCTATTAATCCTTTCAGTCTAAGAATGATCTAATTTTCTCTTTTAACCAATAAATGTATGGTGATGCACACCTCTAATCCCAGCACTTGGAGGCTGAAAACAGGAGAATCACTGTGAGTCTGATCTATGTAGTGAGACCCTGTAGACCCTGTACTAAATACATTTAAAAAAAAAAGAGGAAACAAACAAGGATTGATCAGACTGAAGTCACTCATTGAGAAAGATCTGAGAAGTTTGTAGGTCAAGTTTTTCCATTTTCTGAGCATCTTTAATCCTAGAATACAACTCACAGAAAAGACCAGGGTCTTAGGAAAGACTGAGTAATAAAAGTATGTGAACTGACACAACAGCTCCCCTTCCACCGTGGCAAACAAAAAAGCAAAACTCTCAAATTGTGTGCTATGCCCAGGTAATTTAATTACATTTTAATTATTTATGTCTTGCTTTATTCCAGAAATGATAAACTAAACTAGATATGGAAGAGAAAAAGAAAGAAAAAAATACAGATAATACCATAAAGCTGAGACAGGAATGAAGCTAATACAGAAATACATAACGCTCCATAAAGACTTCTATGGTCATAGTGGGTATGAAGTAGCATACAAATTTAACATGAAACTGTCTGGCAGCCAAAGAAAGAGGAAAACTCAGCCAGGGATATAATCCACAGAATCCAGGAGAAAAAACGTCACTGGTCTTCATGTCAAAGGAACTGGTATTGAACAATGTACACACTTCCCACAAAACAATCTCCTCCAAATGTGAAAGGAATTGGAAGAGGACTGAGTCCCTTCTAAACAAAAGGAGATGAGATGACCCCGGTCAGGATCCTGAACAGACCCAGAGTGCAGGCCCAGCGAGTGAGTGAGACGACCTGGGGCCTGGCGGGATCCTGAACAGACCCAAAGCGCAGGCCCAGCAAGTGAGTAAGCCGACCTGGGGCCTGGCAGGATCCTGAATAGACCCAGAGTGCAGGCCCAGCACAGAACCCTTCAGCAGAACTCCCTGCAAAGAGGCTAGAGGCAAGACCC
>NW_004524656.1:2550552-2553365 GCF_000260255.1 Octodon degus | reverse complement strand
TTAAAAGGTATATTTCCATTTTCTGTTGACTTTAAAAAAAAACAGAGGTTTATACCTATGTTGTTTATTTATTATTTCTTGCATATATCTTGTAATATGAGAAACTACTTTGGCAGTAACAATACATAATGTACTAACCATTGTTACTCTCCTAAAATCTTGTTTTGAGATTTTGTACCATTTTTTTCTTTAAAATAAAATAACTGATGTAAAAAAACAAAAAAAAGATCCAATGAGAAGTAGAAAAAACACAGGCTTTTCCTTTACTGATGGTCTTGATTGTTCTAAGAATGAAGGACACCATGTTTGCATAGTGCTTGGTAGAATATGATCCATGATAGGGGCTCCACAAATGACAACCATTATTATGAAGAAGATAGAATACAAATGAAGTGGAGAAAGTGTAGGTGGAAGAGGAATAAGAAAATTCATGAAGTAATCGGTACATCTCTATGCCTCATCCGGAACACTGATAAAATATGTTAAAAGCATGTTTAGTGTGAGAATTCAGTGAGATTAAAGGGAAGCATGCATTTTCAAAATGAGTATTACTGCTAAGCTACTGTCCCACAAGCTGTGTGCTTAACACATGGGGCGTGAGACTGGGCATGTAGGAGCACACCTGTAATCCCAGTGCTTGGGACTTGTGCCACTTTTTGTGCTGCACATGTAGGCTACTACCAGTACATGGAAGAAACTCTATGAACAATAAAAGTAAACTCCTAGATACTATGATACTTAACTAATGGCCATCCTTGCCTGAACTGAAGATGTAATGTCTACACCTTCAGTTGGAATTTAAAAGGTCTAGAAATTATTTTCAAACTTATTCTCATTCAAGTTGCAAGGCCAAATTCCAGAAAGCTTACCAATAGAAAAGCATTTATTTACGTCTAAACTTTTTTATCTAAGCACACTTAGACATACTCAATAAATCTGGCATTTCTTGAAGACTTTCTCTTTGTGACAATGAAGAGTAGCTAAAGCTACATGTTCCCTCCTTTGCATGCTGTTGTGTGGATGTATCTGTTCTCCATCAAAAGTTTTCCTTTCTGCCTTAACCCAGTCTCCCAGTTCCACCCTTTATCTGGAATAAATTGCCCATCATATAGAACCCAGCCCTTTCTCCAGCACCTCTTCCTTGTCCTTTCTGACCATTGAGGCTCCATCCACCAGATGTTCCCTGACTTAGAATGTTTGGATTTGTACATTTTCTATTTTGCAATGGTAGCAAAGCAATATGCACCCCTATAAATCATACTGAAATGAATTTTGAACTCTTCCCTAGCTAGCAATATATAGTATGGTCCTCTCTCCTGGTGCCTGGCAATGGCAGTTAGCCACAGTTCCAGGTCAACTACATGATCCTAAAAGTGAACAACTGAAACTCTATGATATACTATGTTGCTAATCCAGGATGTTCAGTAGGTGTAGCCAATGCATTTAGTTATGATATTTTCAACCAAAGATGAGTGCACTAGTATACAATTCCACTATAGGTTGGGGAATATCTATATGCCAAAATTTTCCTCTTTGTCTTTTGTAACAATATCAATAATATTCATTTTTCTTGTCCAGATCTTGTCACTGATCTGTAAATTCGCTGAAGGGAGGGACTTGTGCCACTGTTTGTGCTATACACGCAGGCTACTACCAGTATGTGGAAGGAACTCTATGAACAATAAAAGTAAACTAGATACCATGATGCTTAACTAATGGCCATTCTTGCCTGAACTGAAGACATAACATCTACACTCTCAGTTGGAATTAAAAAGGGCTAGGAATTATTTTTGAACTTATTTTCATTCAAGTTGCAAGGCCAAATTCCAGAAAGCTTACCAACAGAAAAGCATTCATTTACATCTAAGCTTTTCTCATCTAAGCACACTTAGACACATTTAATAAATCAGTTCAACAAACATTTATCTTGAACTCGGTTCTTTTTTGAAGCTTTCTGCAACTTTGTACAATTGGAAAGAAATTTAATCTTCATATTATTCCTTGATTTGTTCATAAATCATTAATATATTGTTGTGAATCAACTTTTTAAGATGAAAAAAATTTCCCTCACATAATAGAAACATTAATATGCTAAAATGTTGTCTCTTAATCTATATTGTTTGAAATATTTGACTAAATACATTTTTCTATTATTTATCTATATTTTCTACCAAAAGCCAGTCAGCTAGTGAGATATCAGAACTTTCAGCCAATTTTTCAGCAAACAGCCAAAGGGCATTCAACGTTTGGGTCATCTACAGCAAGAAAAAGCTATAGAATGAAAAAATAAAATTATTTGGTCTGCTCAGGGCAGCTAACACCCAACATGTGACCTTTCTTCTCAGCTTTATAAATATCTTCTGCATCACAAGTGGAGTCAGAATCCAATACAGAATTCTTTAAAACAAGGCATTGTGTAGACAATAACTATTATCCTCAAGGACTCAGCTAACTGGCTGTCAGCCAACTTTACATTTGGACACTCCAGGAATGATAAAATATGACAGTTAATTGGTTTATGTGAGAAGAGTAAAAATATCTTAAACAAAATGTAGCTCATGCCAATCAAATGCTACAGGAAGAGTATTTTCTCAGGAAGTCATGTTGACCATATCATACACAAGGAAGCAGAATATCTGAAGTACTAGTTAATGGTATATTTCCTCTGGGATCTCTCTCTCTCTCTCTCTCTCTCTCTCTCTCTCTCTCTCTCTCTCTCTTTCTCCCTCCCCACTTCTTCTTCATCTTTCTCTCTTTTTCCTCACTACTAGCTATGAACATGTGCCATTCCTTCAAATAGAGTCAATCTGCAA
>NW_004524656.1:2549187-2550452 GCF_000260255.1 Octodon degus | reverse complement strand
AAAGAAAGAAAGAAAGAAAGAAAACTTTAACAAAACAATATCATGTATTTTAAGAATCTCAAGTAACTTGGTAAAGCTAAAATAATGTTGGATCTGGACAAATCATATTATGCAGGAAGACAATGAGAAGAGCCCACACCAAAATGTTGGGACTTTGCTTTGAAAACGAAGTGAAACTATTTCAGGATTTAAGCAAGACAATGTTATGATCGAGAGGAAGTTTAGAAAGAGAAATTCATCAAGAATGTGAAGAACAGATGAAAGGAGATTCAGGCTGGAGTCGTGTAGCTTGTTATGGGAAATTCATCAATCATCCAGCCAAACTCAAATGAAAAAGCAGGGTAGTAGAAGCAGTAGTCAACATGGGGTGATATTTAGGGGAAAAATTGTCCCTTAAGGGGCATCTCAAACTCCTGCTAACCATATAGGACAAATACCTTTTAACATATAGGCCACCTTCAATCATTTGAAGTTAACTTGAATTTCCCAAAATGCTGACTTGAATGTATGGGCCCAGACCCAAGTTCAAGGATAAAAAGGGATATCTTGATTCTGATTTTTGAGCAGTTAGTCCAAACTAACATAGCAGCTACAGCCTTTAAGATGGATGAGACCCTCTCCACAGACCGCACTGCTCACAATTCTGCATGCACAGTTCTGTACAACACAGAGCCTGCAGCCTAGAAACCAGTGTCTACTTCCTGTAAGTGCTGGATTTTTCTCTTGTGTGTCCTTCACTTTCTTCCCTCCCCACATTTCCATCTTTGTTTCTTTCTCTTCTCTCCCTTCATTTTTTTCTCGCCTCTTTCTTGCCTACATGGCTTCATGATCATGTTTTGCCTGAAAGCATGACTGACAGCATTGCCCTACATTTTTATAGTTTATCTAAATACTTTGTGCATTTTAAGTATTTTGTTTCATTTTCTTGCTTGAGTTTTCTACCATGATATAAGACCAACCACATTTACAATTGTTGCAAAGGAAACCCTGGAAGACCACACAATAAATTCACAATAAATGCAATGAAGCCATCCACGACACCCATTCATTGATTTCTACTTAGTTCTGCCTAGCAAAATTTATCAATGATTATTGGGGGAGTCAAGTTCTATCCAGTCAGAGTTCTCCCCACAATAGACGTCCCTAAACCACCAGTACTAGAAAGCAAGCTAGGTGAGACTTTTCATAAAAGCTTCTAGGAAACAGTTGAATGTCTGTAAAAGTGCCCTAATCCCTCAGTGGAATCAACCATAAGAAATGCTAAG
>NW_004524656.1:2537895-2543657 GCF_000260255.1 Octodon degus | reverse complement strand
CTGTTTCCCTCCCCACTTCTTCTTCATCTTTCTCTCTTTTTCCTCACTACTAGCTATGAACATGTGCCATTCCTTCAAATAGAGTCAATCTGCAAGTATTTCTAAACCACTACAGCTGATACATAAGAGATCTGATCTAATACATTTTTACAATGAATTGCCACACATGTGTTACCCTATGTCATGCTAAACTGATCTATCTCACATGCACATAATCTGTAAAAGATTTTAGTGGTCAAATGATTTGACTTAGGAGTTTTTTTTAACTATAAGGCTGTGACTTGTCTCCTGTCACATGATGACAGCTATTAGCAAAGTTAGATCTAGAATTCATGTGTCCTGACCCTTACCCAGGGCTCCGGCAATTACACATAGTGAGATTTCTGTTTCAAAGCCCATGAGTCACTACCTGTGGAGCAAAGTTACTGTTTTCAGGGCCCAAGAGATGGCTCAGTAGAATAAGTGCTTCCCTGGCAAGCACAAGGGCCTGAGTTCAATCTCCAGTTCCACCAAAACAAACAAAACTTACTGCTATGAAGAAGCTACTTCGAAATCCACATGTATATACTCACACCCCTCTACACAGAATGTGTAGTTCGTTTGGCTGAGGAACAATTATGAATCTCCTAAATTCACTCAAAATAAGTATAGTGAAGTATTATTTGAATGGGAGCTATAGCAGTAGAGTTTCTAGAAGTAAAGTAAAAGACTGTTACCTAAAAGCTTGTCAATCAAGCTACAGAGAAGGAACTAAGGTACAGTCAGAAGACAAACCCAGGTCATAGAATTCAAGCAGTGTGCTCTCTCATAGATGAAAGTGCACATCACAGATTTGAGAACAGAATGGATTTTTAAAAAAGGATCTAGAAAATGAGGAAGAGGAAATGATAAAGCTCAGAGCAAAAATTAATGCAATGAAGACTAAGAAAACAATACAAACAATTAGTGAATGGAAAAGTTAGTTCTTTATAGGAATTAATAAAATTGATAAACTCTAGGGCTGGTGAGATAGCTCAGCAGACTAAGTGCCTGCTTAGGCAAGCACAGGAACCCAGGTTTGATCTCCAGTACCACATACCACACCAGCCCTGCCCCCAGGGCATGCTGAGCCAGCCACAGAGTCCTGGGTGTGGTGGAGCATGCTTGTAATCCCAGCTCTGGAGAGACTGAAAAAAGGAGGATCACTATGAGCCCAAGCTGTGTAGTGAGAACCTCTACCAAATACATTAAAAGAAAACTTTTTTAAAAAAATTTATAAACCCCTAGTCAACCTTATCAAAAAAGAAATAACTCAAATTCATGCAATAATGAATAAAATGTGTGAAATCACTACAGATCCTGTGGGAATTCAGAAGATCAATACCTTCTCTGAAAATCTTTACTCTCACAGGATGAAAAACACAGAAGAAATGGACAGATTCCTAGAAATGTCCAAAATTACCAAAGCTGAATCAATCAAAAATACATAAAATATTATGAATAACCTAATATCAGTCAATGAAATAAAAACATGTGATTAAAAAGTTACCAACAAAGAAAAGCCCAGGTACTGTTGGATTCACAGCTGAATTTTACAAGAAATTTAGAGAAGATTTAACGCAAATACTCCTCAAACGCTTTAATGAAATTAAAAGGAGAAAATTTGCCTTAACTCATTCCTGGAGGCAAGTATTACCCTGATACCAAAATGAGGGAAAAACCCAAGCAAAACAGAGCATTACCAGACAATCTCCCTAATGACATAAATGTAAAAATCTACGATAAAACACTATGCAGCAAATCCTCAAGATTATACAACATGACAAAGTAGGATTCAGCTCAGGAATGTAAGAATGGTTCAACATACACTATTCAATAAATGTAATACATATATCAATGGAGCCAAAGACAAAAATCACATGATCATCTCAATAGATGAAGAAAAAGTTTTGTAAAAACTTCAACACTCATTTATGATAAAAACTCTTTAAGAAATCAGAATGGTTAGTCTTTAACTCAATCTCATAAGAGCCACCTATGACAAACCAAAAGCCAACATGATAATCAATGGACAAAAAAATAAATCTTTCAATGTAAAATCAGGATTGAGACAAGAATGTCCACTTTCAGGACTCCCTTTCAAAACAGTTCTGCATAGGAAAGGAAAAAGTGAAATTATCATTATTTCAAGACAATATGATACTCTATAGAGAAGACTTCAAAAATTCCACCCAAAGATGTAAGGATTTAATAACCAAATTTAGTAGCATAACCGGATACAAAAATCAACACTCAAGAGTCAATAGCCTTTCTTTCCACAACAACAATCTCACTGAGAGATAAATTAGGGAAACCATCCTTCACAATATTATCCAAAACCATGAAATATTTAGGACTCAGTGTAACAAAGGAAGTAAAAGCTCTACACAGTGAAAATTATAGTACTCTGAGAAAAGAAATTGAAGAGGATTTCAGAAAATGGAAAGCTATTCCTTGCTCATCATCAGGAAGAATCAATGTTGTGAAAATGGCCATACACCCAAAATTGTTATGCAGATTTAATTCAGTCCAAATTGAACTAACATGAGCATACCTCACACATCTAGAGAAAACATTCCTAAAATTCATCGGGAACCAGAAGAGACCTAGAGTAGCAAAGGCAATCCTGGGAAACAAAGACAAGGTAGGAGGCATCACAATTTTTTTATTTGAAATTAGGCTTCAGAACTACCATGGGGGTTGGGGGGGGACAGCATGGTAATACAAAAAAGAAAAAAACAGATGTGAGGATCAATGGAACGTATTAGAAGAAGCAGACACAACTAAAAACACATCCAGCCACCTTATCTTTGATAAAGACTTGGAGAACAGAAAACATGTTCACTGGAAGAAAAGAAAGCCTCTTTAATAAATGGTGCTGGGAAAACTGACTTCCCATGTGTTGAAAATTAAAACTAAGCCCATGTCTATCACCATGAAGTAAACTGAAGTCAAAATGGATCAAAGATCTAAATATTAAAACAGAAACACTAAATCAACAGGAAGAGAAAGTAGGTGGAAATCTTGAAGACATAGAGGTAGGTAGAGCATTCATAAACAAAAACCAAACTGCACTGGAAATATTTCAAAGGATCAACAACTGGGATCTCATCTTATTAAAAGAGGTTTTGCACATCAAAAGAAATTACCAACAGAGTGAAAAGAAAACCCATGAACTGAGAAAATAAAAATTAGCCAACTGTTCCACAGACAAAGAATTTTTCTAGAATGTATAAAGAATTTTTAAAAATCAGACCCACAAATTCAAAGATTCATTCCAAAAGTGGGCATCTGGGATGAATGCATACTTCTCAAATGAAGGAATGCAAATAAATAAATAAATGAAAAAAAGTTCAACACCACTGGTTATTTGAGAAATGCAAATTGAAGCAACACTGAAATTACATCTCACCCCAGAAAGAATGGCTATCATCAAAAAATCAACAAATAACAAATGCTGGAGGGACTGTGGAGGAAAGCGACTCATTCTGGTACGACAACTGTGAAAATCAGTGTAGAGATTTCTCAAAAAAACTAGGATTAGGGCCAGCCAAATAGCTCAGCGGATTAAAGCAACTGCAAGCAGGAACAGGGGGTGGGGGTTTGATCCCTGGGCCTGCTGTTTCAGCCCCACCCCCAGGGCGAGCTGAGACAGCAATTGAGACTGGGCATGGTAGTGCATGCCTATAATCCCAGCTCTTGGGAGGCTGTAAATAGGGGGATCACTATGAGTCCCATCTAGAAGTGAGACCCTGAACACCCTGTAGACACTTCCCTAAAATACAAAAAGAAGAAAAAAAAAAAGAAAGATAAACTCAAGGGGTTTTTTTTTGCCATAATTTTATTGATAAACAAATAGCAATGAGACAGATTCAAATCAAATCAGTAGGACAGTTTCAATAATTAACACACTGCATACATTCTTCTTAGTGGTTAATTGCTGTACAAGATGCGGACTTGATATCCTATTTACAAACACCATTAGAACAAATCATTCTATTCATTAAGAGAATGTAATTATATATCTATCCTAACCACTTTGAATACACAGATACAAAATGGACATTCATCTGTATCCCCTTTTTTTGTTAAGTTCCGTTATTTGAATATTATAGGTGTGTAAACTCAGCAAAATATTCTAAAAGAGTCCAGTAGCCCATAATAGCATTGGGTCTTCCGCTTAACTGGCAATGTCAGAAATTGTTGACCTGAGTCCCCCACAGCTCAACATAACACCATGGCTTTACTTCTTATATTTCATCTCAAGGTTTTTATAGGTAAATGGATACAACTACAAACCATACTCATAAGTGAAATAAATCAGACTAGCATGTGTAAACCTCATATTGTCTTCCTACTGTAAGAAGTGAGTGAAGAAGATCCAAAAAGTACAATAGATAGTATGAAAGGGAAAGAAACTCCTCAGAAGAAAAAAAAAAAAAAAACTGGGCTGGAGAAAAGGAGAAAAGAAGGGAGAAATACACTCTATCATTTCATTGAAAAGAACAGCTAGTGCTTATATTGTTTGATCAATTTTGCATGCCTATATCTGGTACTCTGAAAAGCTACTTTGAAGATAACAATAGGCAATATAATAACCACCATTAATTTTCTATCACCATGGTTTGAAATTATGTATTGTTTGGGATCTTATTTAATTTTCTTTAAAATACAAATTTAAAAAAGAAAATGATTGGGGGATATCAAGGATCCTAAAATGGAAAGTTCTGAGTGAGAGGTAGAATATCCCAGGGATGAAAGTCCTATACACCTCACAGGTAGTGTATGGCACAGGATTCCCTGGAGGAGGAATCCTCAAAACATACTTAGTCCCTGGCATGGAGGAGGTTCCAACCTCGGTCACATCACATTGCTGCAATTCTGGAATAAAGGGCATAACCTCTTCATTTACAGCCTCAACAAGTTGCCACTATCCTTCTTGCCTTTGTTCATCATCAGCTTAACATATCGATATCCAAATGCATGGAAACAAAGTCCAAAAAACCAGATCACAGAACTACAGGCAGAATAGCATTAAAGGCTGCCATATCGAGCCCTGGAGATGGGTCGAGATCAGAAAGGATAAAAGCCATGACAGGACATTTGCAATGTTTAGGCAGAAGTCAGGGAAGGGAGGCAAAAAAAGGACATGCAGTGGGTGGTTGGGAGTGATAAACATGATAAGTGGGTTAAAATGAAAAACAGGGAAACTTTTCTTTGTAATCATTCTACTCTACATTTTCAAAACAAACTGGAACATCTAAAGATGCTGCCTGTTATGGCTAGCTGTCTTTTGATTTGTAATCTGCAATAAGCAAACTTTTTCCAAGTTCAAAAAATATTCTTATTACTTCAGAGAAACAAGATGATAATGTTTAATTTTCTTCATTTCCAATCGGTCCTAATTATTTTATGTAAGAATTATAAATCAACACAGGACTTAAAGTACAACATATCAATATCTGATGGAAAATGCCTGTTCCAGGATATGCCAAAATGTTTGATATTTCGACAGATGGGGTAAACCGAACTGCATATATTGCAGGTTAATAATTAGCTTCTCTTCTGGAGGGTTAACAACCTAAGTTAGCAGATCAAAATTGGAGAAAGGAAAGGTTGCATGGTTAGCCAACATTTTGGCGCTAGCCTTTCAAGGTCAGTGAAGACTCGGGACATAGGAGAACTTGTACTGTAAGAACATTTAACTCAGTTGTGCTCCAAATTTTCTGATCAAGAAGATTATG
>NW_004524656.1:2525357-2536819 GCF_000260255.1 Octodon degus | reverse complement strand
TAAGAAGTCTAGAAGTTTAATTAAGTAACTCAACAATTCTGCATCTTAAGATGTAGATAACATGCCCTAGGGAGGCTGTATACACTCTAGGATGTTGTAATGATTTATTCATTGTGTCAATTTGAGAAGGGTTCCCTGATAAGTGCAAGGGCCTGAGTTCAATCACTGTCCTGAAAGAGAGAGAGAGAGAGAGAGAGAGAGAGAGAGAGAGAGAGAGAGAGAGAGAGAGGAGGTATAGAAGTTTCACGAAGAACTCAGCAGGAGGTCAGAGCCCTCAGTTGTAAACATCCCAAGCTTATGCAAGAAGAGGGCATGAAGATGATGTGATGCTACACCCACCCTTGGATGTGTAGCCTACTCACAATGTAAGAGAGGAAAAGAGGCTCCCTCTCCTTCCTTTATGCTTTGGGTTTTTTTTTCTGTTTTCTTCTGCCATGAACTGTTGTCCTACTTCCATGCCACCCTACTTTGAAGCCAGCTGATTATGGACAGAAACCTCTACAAACTGTGAACTAAATAAACCTTTCCTTCCTTAATTTTGCATATCAAGTATTTTGTTTCACACGTGAGAGAAAAGTAACTAAGAAAGAATTTGGTACCAGAAAGTGGGGTCATTCCTGTGACTATACCTGACCATGTAGTTCAAAAGTCTTCCAGATAGCCTGGGAGGCCACACAATGTGCACCTGAGAGGGCAGTGTATGAAGCTGTGAGGGTGAAGCCAAAAATGCAATGGAGACCCAGAAGTTTCAAAAAGCCAGAAACAGGGGTCATCTGAGGAAATCTGCAAGGAGGGAGCAAAGCCAGCAAAAGAAAGCTATGAGATCTGTAGCCATCCAAAGTGCCTTAGGAGTAGACTCACTCAATTTCTTTGGAGCTCACAGCTTGTCACAGGTTACCTCAGACACTGCACATGGTACTACAGGACTTAATGTTTGCCCTACTGAATTTTGGACTTGCTTTGGTCCCATCCTTTGTATTCCCATTTGTAACTTTTGGAAATAAAATGTTTATTTTGTGCCACTGCATGTTAGAAGTGCTTAAGTTTATTTTCACTTGTATAGGGGCTCACAGCTAAGAGTTTGCCTTAAGTCTCAGAGGAAATTTGGGACTTAGATATTTCAGCAATGCTGAAACTGTTAGGTGTTTGGCAAGTCCTGCAGATGGACTAGATGAATTTTGCATAAAGGGATGTACATGAGTCTTTGGAGGTCCGGGGTGGAATATATTAAGTTGTGTCTATATATCTTTCAAAAGCCTCATGCAATTATGGGAAGAAGGCTTTCTATGGACTCACTATTCAGGATCTAGACTTTGCCATAGCATAGACCTCTTGTTTTTATGCACTCACTTCAGGAAACAGTTACAAAGTTTCCAGGTCCATGGCCAGAGCCCTTGTTTTGTAAACATCCTCAGCCTATGCAAGATCAGGGCAGGGGATGGTGTGAGATATATCTGCCCTAGAGCAGGTAGTCTGTATACAAAATGAGGAAGGAAAAGAGGTTTGCTCTGTCTCCTTTTTGCTCTAGTTGCTTTTGCTATCTTCCACCACCACAAATGGTTGCCCCTCAGCCATGCTACTCTGCCTTGGCACTAACTGATTATGGACTGAAACTTTCAAACTGTGAGCTGAATAAATGCTCCCTTCCTTAATCTTGGGGACCAGATATTTTGTCTCAGCAATGACAGAAAAATAGCCAAGACAATGGATATGGTGAAAATAGCTTGTTTGCAAGTCAAAAATATGATTAAAGAGAAAGCAAGTTCTGACAATCAGATCAAACCTATGAAACATGACTAAGAATGATAGCATATAAAATAATTCACAGATTCCCATCTGGTACACTTGGGTCAGATTGGGTAGTTTAAAAAAAGGAAAAAAAGACACTGTTAAGACTATAAAGTGAAATGTTGCTGTTACACTTCAGTTACTGGCACCAGGCCTTTATTTTCATAAAAGTAGCATGTAACTTAACCCCACAATACATGACCAAATACTACCACTTTTCACCCCAAAATGAAATTCTGCATTATCCAAGAATGTGTAAATACATTTGAACAAATTCTGATTCATTAAATAATTGGGTTAGGTTAAAGGAAAGCAAGAAAGGAAGAGAAACATTTTTCCTAATTATTTGTATGTCGAGTGTATAAAAAAGATACTTTCAAGGTGTGCTGAGACTTCCATAATCTCTATTGTTACCTAAAAATGTTCTCGGAACTTATTTTAGCATTTGGAATTCAAAGGATGATTTCCCATTCCCATCACAAAACTGCAAAAAAACAGAGGTCTAAGGAAGTCAGGTGACATGACCACAGTCATATGGCTGAAATAGACTTACAGTTCAGGATCTAGACTTTCCCGTATCTGAGGCTACAGATGCGTAGCTGACTCTAGTTTGGAGCAAAAATGTTGGCTTTGAACCTTCCTCAAACAGCTTTTTGGCAGAAATCTTCTGTTGGAGGTGAATGTGTTGAGCCCCAGTTGCTAAAAGTAGTGCAAGGCACCTTGGAAAGCATGCTGATTTCTAAAGAAATCCCCACTTGGGGAATGTGCCTCCTTCTCCTCTGCCCATCTGTCATTATGAATCTCCAGTAATGCATTGGAAATTATTCAATATATGAAAATATACTGAAGGTATGTATGTCAGAGACACTGCCTCTCGTATTTCCATTAAAAGTGCCCAGCTATGGAAAAATCTTCTTATTCCCCAATGGCATAATTTTAGTAAGGGGATGATGGATAGAACTTAAAGAATCCTTTAAGGAAGAAGGAGTGTTTCAAAAGAGAAAGAGGACTTGTCAGGGGAAAAAATTCAAGCAGTCTCAGAAGAAAGGAACTATTTCTTTGATGATAAACTAACTTTTAAGGGCTAAAATCTGCAGAGTACAACTTTCAGTTCATGTCACTCTTCCAATCTTTGATTTCTACACCCAACAATAAAGCTCAGAGGGCCAAAATACCAATGCACAGAAGTGAATCAAGGTGAGTATGCATGTGGGTGTTCTTGTCATTATCCATTAGATAGAATGTAACATTTCTAAAATTCCTCATTTCTAGGCCTGTAAGACTTAAACTAATGGTCTCAGAATTTTACAATAAATGTGTATGCTTTAAAGAAATCTTGTGTTTTAGGGAAAACTGTCTCTAATAATTAGCAAGATCTTTTTTATACTATATTTCTACTATTTTAGATACAATGAGAAGGGGTGTAAGAGATGCAGTCATAACCAAGATAGATATAATTTTTGAGCAAATGAAGTTTTTTTATTCTATCATGTAAATTTAACATCATGTCTTAAGGGAAACTCACTACATATCTATCATTAGGGTCTAAAGATAGCATCCAGGTCTTAGAGTCATAGAATGAAGCAACAAGTCACTTGATCCTTCCCCAACTTTTATGCTTAAAATTCTGAATGAATTTGACATTCATATGACACTGTTGGCAAAGGAATACATCAAAAAACTACTTGGGTAATTCCTCTCTCCATTCATCTGAAACTATTCTCGCTCCATATGCCTTCATCATTACCAATCTCCCATTCCTGATCAGTTTTTATGCGGCTTAGTCTCTTTCTAACATTTGATGATGATTATTCATTTACCTTCCTACAGCACTCAACAAACTAGATATTCAGTCAATACAATGTACAGTTCTAAAATATGATCCTAAAAAATTTAAAAGGATGATTTTTATGATGGAGATGTAACATAATCATAATATATTCAATTTTAAATTGTTCTTTATTATTGACAGTAATGAATGCTACATGTAACTTTGTAAGCAATCCATTTTTATCCTGAATTTCACCAGTACAATTAATTGATATTTCTTTACCCTTTATTTTCATCCTAGAGCTCAATGATTTTCTATGGAGATTCTAGAAGGGATCCATTGAGCAAATCACCCCAGGCCTGGCTTATCCATGGAAGGGACCTAGAACCCTGTACAGTATACTTTGCCATATACTGCAATGTGTCAT
The DNA here is from genome assembly GCF_000260255.1 of Octodon degus. NCBI lineage: Eukaryota > Metazoa > Chordata > Mammalia > Rodentia > Octodontidae > Octodon > Octodon degus. Next base: position 2,532,833 of record NW_004524656.1, on the reverse strand, counting down.
AGATTGCACACACAAAATGCTAACAGAAACAAAATTAATTCCCATCTTAGCTGTAGACGACCACAGGACAGAAAAGAAATTTCTAAAGCAAAGGCCAAGAGAGAAATTGTTGGGATGCTTTGCATACGTGCTTTCTTTAGAATGCTGTTGCATGGGAGGTAGCAGCCATTTCTCAAATGTTGCCCAAGCCTCGCATATTTGTGAAGGCCCAACACAATTTATGCTCACCGATGAATGAAACAGCAGCCAGTATGTCAGTAAAGGAGGGTGTTAGAAATGGAAGGCAGGGGGATCGGAAGTGGGGTCACCAAGAGGTAACCAGAAATGGAGACGAAGATAAGCAGAATCTGTTTTGCTTCCAAACCCAATGTAATTCATTTTTTACAAGTGTCTTGGGATAAAATGCTAGGATCTGGTTTTGTTATTACATTTACTGATGGTCAGCCAGTATGGATTGGAACCGTTTCTGAGTCTGAGATTGGCCAAGATTCAGATAACATGGCGATGGAGAAAGAAAAATACATAGACCAGCTGAGGAAAGCCCTGGTGTCAGGCGCAGGACCCGGGGACACATAGACTTTTCTGAAGGGGATTGTTGCTTCTCCTGCAAGAAAAACCTGAAAGATGTTTCATCTAGGCTTGGTTCTTTCGACCTGCAGAGGGCTGAGAACCCAGCTGAGGTCATTAGAGAACTTATTTGTTACTGTCTGGACAGCATCGCAGAAAACAAAGCCCAAAGTGAGCAACTGCAGAGAGAACATGAAAGACTCCTGAGAGACTTCAATGGTGTTGAGAACTGATTGGAAAAATGCGCAAGCGCCCAGGCAGGCTCGCGGGCCGATCTGCGTAGGCGGTTTACTCTGGTGCTAAACGAGAAGAAGTCTAAGATTAGAAGCCTCCACAAGCTGCTCAATGAAGTTCAAGAACTGGAAAAGAATACTGAACATGAAAGGGAAGCTACAGCTGGCCCTGAAACAACAGCCACCTTCGACCCAGCCTATGATGCGAGTCCGAATGAGGGAAGCGGAAACGAGGCTGAGCCCTCTGCATCGCCCCAGCAAAGAAGACTCCCTTATCTTGAGCCCTGACGTCCCGGATGTTGCACCAAGTCAAAAGAGGAGGCAGCGGATGCCGCACGATCTTGGGCCAGAAGTGAAAATGGCTCTCCTTGGGACTCAGCTTCAGGAAAAGGAAAAGTTTGACACCTCAGGACTCGAGACTTCTAAACAGGAGCACATCTCAGCTGAGAACATGTCTTTGGAAACTGAGAAACAGCAGTCCAGATCTCTTTGATGAGATTTAACAGTCCTGAAGGAATGCTTGAATGCTCACTAGACTAGATTTTCTATTCATTTATTTCAAATGAAACAACAAAATTACCACTCAGCAGCAATGATTACTGCACCTTACACCTGAATGACATGCGTGGGAGCCATGTAGAGTGGTTTCCTCGAGTGTCTGAAGAGATGATTCCATGACAGACTTACATTATTGTAAACTCTTCATTCACGTGTCTGTGATTGCATGAAATCTCAGTCTTCTCTCACAAAAGACACATTCATTCTATTCATTCATGCATCTTATGTGGCGTAGCTAGCTAACATCCTACCCAAGAAGACTCTGGAAATAAGACAAAGTAAACATCTTTAAATAAGACAAAGTAAACATCTTTAAATGCTGTATTCTGAGCAGTGTGTTTGAGCAATTTAGTTTGTGGGGGAGATATATAAAATATATTTTTCTTTTGTGCATACACACTCTGAAAATCTTTTTTAAAAATTTGTGATATATTGAAATTTTGTATTAATAAATGTATTATTTGGGTTTTTTAAAAAAGAAAAAAGAAATGAAAGGCAGAATCCAGCTCTCCTGTCTCGTATCACGACACACCTTGCTACTGTGGTCCTGAAAGTACCAGCATTCTCAGCAGCCTAATGTGTCCCCACACAGCAAGAGGAGGGCACAGCACGGATCTGCAGCTCTAGGCTCTGATGGCCCTCCGAAAGACACAATGTCAAGGCACACTTTAGTCACAAGGCAGAAACTCATAACTCCAGCACAGACAGGCCTCAGGATTTTCTCTCACTTATTTAAGGGAACCTCAAGTCATTTCATCTCTTCCTGAAGCCACTGATGCATTAGCTGCCTGTCGCCACAAGGCACGCAGGTGTTCCCAACATCATGGATAGCACAACAGAAGCCTCGCAGGGTCTTCCTTCCTCAGTGTTGACAAACTCTGTTTCAAAGAGGACTTTATGTATTACATGTCAGCCCCATGTTCCCCCTCCACGAACCACTAATGACCATCTCTCTGTGCTATGTAAGCATCTTTGCACATACTTATTCAAATTGTCATATCTGTCTCTGCCTGATTTCTCAGTCCAAGGATGATGTGTGTCATTTCTGTACTTGCAGTCTTCTATAGTGGCCTCTATGCTACCAGGCCATATATAGTTGACATGATTAAAAAACTTGTTGGAACATAATTACAATTTGCCTTTGTTGACAACAGTATCTCTAACTATGGTAAATGAGACAACTACCCAACACCTGGGCTGTCTCTAATCTCCAGCCCATCACACAATAAACCTCTCCCAAACCCACAAAGGAATGCATACTGTCCAAGAACAAAAGCAGAAGCAGTCTTTTAACCCACTCTACTACTATATGGGTCTTGCTTGTTCCTGATTCCAACAACTATCTGAAAAATTCACTTTGAGGCTACTGGGAAAACTTGAATAAAGATCAGGTAAAGCAAAGAAAGAGAATTTCTGGTAAAATTTTGCAGTTACATGGGAAAGTTTCTCCTGTAAATTTTTACTTAAATATTTATGAGTCACTATTGCCAGTTTTGCAGGTATCTGCTTTAAAATACTTACATGAAAAATAAATATGCAAAGTGCTAAAAATCATAAAACCTAACTGTTGGATATGTGAGTTATCACTGTGCTCTTTATTTTTGTATCTTTTTTGAATGTTCCTGAACCATTTTTACTAGAATGCAGATAAATCATTGCAATATAACAACACTCTGGCTCTACTTACAGCAGTGCCCATTTCATAAATGATTTGACATTGAGTCTCCTATATTCTTTCAAGAGGAACTTGCCCTTCTACCTTTATAGGTAATAAGGTAACTTAGATACTTGGAATAATTAAAAGTGGTTTTTTGTTTGTACTAAAAGAAAAGCACTGTGTACACACTCTGCAGTCAGCACTCACGCTAATGTGTGCATATGACTGATTTCAGACGAGTTTGACAATGAGCAAATTCACTTCCAGGGAAACAATACACGGGAAGAAAGTGAGAGAGTGAAGGAATGAAGGAAAGAAGGAAGGAAGAGGGAGAAAAGGGGAGGAAAAATAAAATAGAAATATACCTGATCGTATGCCAGTTACAAGGAGAGATCTTTGTCACTGGCAGGTTAGAATTTTGTGGATTATATTCAATTTAATCAACATTTAAGATATTTACCATAAACCAGATGTTCTTTTGTGCCCTTTACAAACTTCAGCTCATGTCATTATCAATAATAGATGTCAGAGAAGTTTGACGATGAGTTCCCCCTTTACAGATGAAGGCAATGAGGCTGAGGCAGGCTAGATCTCCCAGAACTTCAGGTAGCAGAGTTGGATTTTTTTTTTTTTTTTTTCAGAATCAGGGATTGAACTCAGGCCCTTGCACTTGCCAGGGAAGTGCTTACTCCACTGAGCCACCTCCCCAGCCCCAACAGAGTTGGAATTTTAAGTCTAGGAGTATAGCTCTAGAGTCTGAGCTCTTCACCACCAGGTCTATCTAAGTGACTAAACTGATCACTGCTGTGATAGCTTTTAAATAGCAGTAGAACTGAAAGCTCTTTATTCATCAAAATTTTTGATATCTTTTTGTATATTCACAAACCATAAGGAGCATGACATGGGCAGCCTTTTGGAATCTAGATGATGCCTCAGACAGACAAGAAGGTTCTGGAAGAATGTCACTCATTGAAATATAATGTCTCCTTAGGAGCCACCTCTCCTCCTCCTTTCTCTCCATGCTACCTTCTCCCTTTGCTGCCAGTGAGGTCTTACTCTGTTTTTGTTTGTTTGGTTTTTTTGTTTGTTTGTTTGTTTGTTTTGTGGAACTGGGGATTCAATTCAGGCCCTTGCACTTGCCAGGTAAGTGCTTATTCTACTGAGCTATCCCCCCAACCCCCAAGGTCTTACTCTGGAAACCAGTCCTGTTATCACTGCCTCTGAAGGTCCATCTATAACTTGGGCCAAGAGATAGTCTCTGCTTGGGCCATGTTTCTGGAGTTTAATTATCTATTTCTCCATTCTACCACATCTCACGTGGCATTGTAATGGGGTGCTTTGGAGGGTCTGTTTGTTTTGATTTGATTTTTTGAGCTAAAAAAAAGTAGTTTTGTTTGATTCTAGGTAAGAAATTCCTAGAATAATATAAAGGTTTTATTTTTTATTAATTTTATTGGTACAATTTAGATATATTTAATGATCATCACAAGGAATTTGTACCTGTGTATGATATAGCTTGATTCCTCTTTTTTCCCAACCCACTCTCCTCCCTTCAATCTCACTTCCCCAACCTTATTTACAAATCTTTCTTTCCATTTTATCCTTTCTTTATATATTTTTTCTTTTTCCTTTCTTCCATTCCCCTTCTAATTTCCCCCTTAGTTTTGAACTATTTCTTCCTATTTCACAATACCAGTTATACACTTTGGTCCTTATTTACACTTAAGGTTGCTCACATTAGAGAAATAATGTGATATTTACACATGAGTAAATGATTTAAGATTGTGATATCAAGGTGTATCCACTTCCATAGAAATGGCGCAAATGTATCCTTCTTTATGGTTGAGTAGTACTCCATTGTATTAAAAAATATCATTTTTATCCATTTTTAGTTGCTGGGCATTTGAGTCATGTCCAAGGTTTAGCTATTACAAACTGTGCTGCTATAAATATGGGTGCATGTATATTGCTGTGGTATGATGTTTTAATTTTTACCAGAAGATATCCAGAAGGTGAAAAGCTGGATCAAACAGGACCTCTCATCCTAGATTTGAGGAATCTCCATACTGATTTCCACAGTGGTTGCACCAGTCTGCACTCCCACCAACATGCAACCCACTCAGCATTTGTTATTGTTTGATTTCTTGATAACAGCCATTCTTCATAGAATGAAAGCATTGTTTTAATTTACATCTCTCAAATGGCCCATGATGGTGAACATTTTTTCAAATATTTCTTTTGCCATTTGTATTTCTTCCTCTGAGAAGTATGTATTAATCTCAGATGCCCATTTTTGGGTTGGGTCTCAATTTGGGTGATCTCACATTTTTCAACTCTTTATACATTCTAGGTATTAGTTCCTTGTTGGAGAGACAATTGGCTAAATTTTTTTATATTCTATGTGTTCTTTTCATGCTATTGGCAATTCTTTTGCCACACTAAAGCTTTTCAATAGGATGAGATCCCAGTTGTTGGTTCTTTGTATTACTTCCCCTGCAATCAGGGTTTTATTCCTGAAATCTTTGCCTACACCTATGTCTTCAAGAATTCTGCCTATTCCTTCTTCCAGTAGATTTAGTATTTCTGTTTCAATGTTTAGATCTCTGACCGATTATTTTAGTTTGGTGTATGATAAGAGACATGTGTCTAGTTGTAGTCTTTCGCATGTGGTAAGTCAATTTTTCTAGCACTGTTTATTAAAGAGGCTATCTTTCTTCCTGTGAATATGTTTGCCCCTTTGTCAAAGATAAGGTGGCTAAATGTGTTTGAAGTTGTTTCTGGATCAGGATTCACTGACGAATTAATTCCAAAGAAATTTAGAGAAGACCCAATGCCACTACTGATAAAACTCTTTAATGAAATTAAAAGGAAAGTAATGCTCCTGAACACATTCTTTGAAGCAAATATTACCCTGATACCAAAAACAGGGAAGGACTGAACAAAAAAAAAGGAAGAACAGGCCAATCTCCCTAATGAACATAGATGTAAAAATCCTCAATAAGATACTGGCAAACAGAATGTAGCAAGTCATCAAGAAGATAATTCATCATGACCAAGTAACATTCATCTCAGGGATGCTGTGATAACTGAACCAATACAAACCAATAAATGCAATGCACAATATCAACAGAATCAAAGACAAAAATCACATGATCTTCTCAATAGACACAGAAAAAGTGTTTGATAAAATCCACCATCCACTCATGATTTTTTTTAAAAAGCTACAGAAAATTGGAATAGATTGTCTTTATCTCAATTTGATAAAAGTCATCTAAGGTAAATGAATGGCCAACATCATACTTAATTAAATGGTCAAAAACTGAAAGTTTTCACTCTAAAATCAGAAACAAGGATGCTCACCATAACTGCTACTTAATGTTGCTCTAGAAACATTAGACAGAGCAATTAGACAAGAGAAAGGAAAAAATGAAGATGTTAACTTATCATTATTTGCAAATGGCATGACACTGTACATAGAAGATGACAAAAGCTTCAAAAAAGACTGGTAGATTTAATAATTGAGTTCATCCAGGCATATAGCTCAGCGGCATAAGCCCCTGCTTGGCAGGCACAAGGTCTTGAGTTTGATACCTGGTACCAAAAACAAAAAATTGAGCTCAGTATCATAGCTGGATACAAAGTCAAAATTCAAAAATCAATAGAATTTTTATTTAAAAAACAATAAACTAACAGAGAAATTAAGGAAACAATACCTTTTACAATAATATGAAAAAAAGACATAAGAGTCAGACTAACAAAAAAATAACATTTTTTGTTATTCTATATATTGAAGATTATAATGTTCTGAAAAAGTAGATGAAAGAGCATACCAGACATGGAAAGACATCCCTTGCTCATGGATAGGAAAAACCAACATAGTGAAAACGGCCATGCTTCCAAAACTGTTACACAGATTTAATGCAATCCCAATAAAAATACCACTAACCTCTGTTGAACTGTGGCCTCTTCTCCCGCCATAAATGGCAGCCTGACACAGGACAGCTGCAGGGAACTGGTAAGCCCCACCATGTCCAAACCACCACCTTTGTGATTTCCTTGCAGAACTTCAGTCTGCCCCTCTCATAATGGGAACTTTCCTGAGCTGTGGATTGCCCCACTACTACCATTGTGGAAGCCACACTGAAACCCACACAGCAGGAGCTTTGGTGCGCCTTCCATCCCAGTGTCATGGGAGACTTGCTGGCCCATACCTCACACTCCTATTGTGGTTGCTGAATCTGGTTGAACATTGGGAGTTTCAAAATGTCAAAATGAAGGCACAAAAGGCAATCTCAGACATCCAGCGCACCTAGAACAAATCCAGGAAACAAAGTCATAGAAGAACTTGGAAGTCACACACCTGAAATTTCTGAAATGATAACACCTGAAGTAAAGAGAAGACTCCATTAGGCTATAGAAGAAATAAGATCAGAAATAATCTCTCAGGTAAAATAAGAAACG
>NW_004524656.1:2507633-2517677 GCF_000260255.1 Octodon degus | reverse complement strand
GACTAAGTATCTGCTTAGGCATCAGGACCAGGATTTGATCCCAAGTACCACATGCAGTGCAGACCCTCCCCTAAGGGTGCACTGAGCTGGCCACTGAGTCTGGCATGGAGACACACCCCTGTAATCCCAGTACTGAGGAGGCTGAAAATAGGAGGATCACTATGAGTCCAACCTGCATAGTGAGACCCTGTACCAAGTACATTTTTTTAAAAAAAAACTATTTGCAAAAATAGTACCAGAAAATTTCCCAAGCAAGGGAAAAGAATCTGACATACAGTTAAGTGAGGTATATAGAACTCCAATTAACCATAATAGAAACAAATCTGTACCTAGACACATAATAATCAAGATGCCAGAAATTCAGCAAAAGAACAGAATACTAAAAGTTGTTAGAGACAAGAAAGAGATCACCTATAATGGAAAGCCCATGAGAATCACAGCAGATTTCTCAGCACAAACCATCTAGTCAAGAAAAGCTTGAAATATTTCAAGTCCTGAAAGTAAACAAATTTCAACCCATACTGATAGTTTTGATCCTGCAAAACTATCTATCAAATGTAATGGAGAGATAAAATCCTTCCATGACAAAGAACAACTCAAAAAATTCATGACCACCAAACCAACCCTACAAAGAATACTGACAAATATTCTAGAAAGAGACAAAAATGATCATAACTTCAAGAATAACATCAGAAAGGAACCACAAAGCAGAGCAAGCACTTAAACAGAGGGGAAATATAGGGAACCTACAGCAGGAAAATAACATGACAAAGATAATCCAATACATTTCACTTATAAATATAAATGTAAATAAATTCAATTCACCAATCAAAAGAAGCAGACTGGTGGATTGGGTAAAGGAACAAAATCCAACAATATGTTCCAGATACAAAAACCACATTTAATTCAAAAAGGAAATTCATAGAGTTAAAGTCAAAGGATGGAAAACAATATTCCGTGGGACAGGAACCCAGAAAAAAAAAAAACAGGGTAGCTATTCTGTTTGTAGACAATTTCACCTTCAAACAAAGAATGATTAAAAGAGACAAATTATGTCATTACATACTTGTTAGGGGAAAATTAAAAGAAGAAGAGCCAATATATATATCCCCAATATAGGAGCACCCAACTATATAAGACATTTTTTTTTCCAGTACTGGGGATTGAACTCAGGACCCTTATATAAGACAAATTTTAACAGACAAAAAAACCCAAATGACCAATAACACAACTTTAATGGGCAACTTTAACACCATATTATCACAAAGGGATAGATCAACTAGCCAAAGTATCAACAAAGAAATAACAGAACTAAAATAAACTTGTGAAAAAATGGATTTAGTAGATGTTTACAGATGGTTCCACCCAACAACATCAGAATACACATTCTTTTCAGTTGAACATGGATGTTTTCCAAATAGACCATATACTAGTGCATTGAGCATGCTTAAATAAATGCAAAGGAATTGAAATTATCCCATTCAGATTATCTGACCATAGTACAATGAAACTGGAAATTATTGACAAAGAAAATTACCAAAATTCCATAAACACAACTAAATTAAATAACACCCACTGAATAATTAATGGACACAGATAAAATTAAAGAAGAAATTAAACAATATTTACAAGCAAACAAAAATTTAGATACAACTTATCAGACAACAGTAAACTCTCACATCAGGAAAACAGAATTAACCCAAGTAAACAATCTTATGATGCACCTCAAGATCCTAGAAAAAGAAAAGCAAGTCAAGCCCAAAGCCGAAAGAGGGCAGAAAATTATAAAGATCAGAACAGAAATTAATGCAATGGAGACAAAGATAACAATACAAAGAACTAATGAATTAAAGAGTTGTTTCTTTGAAATAATATATAAAATTGATAAACCCCTAGCCAACCTTATCAAAAAAGGAAAGAAAAAACTCAAATTAATTCAACAAGGAATGAAAAGAGTGAAATTACTCCATACCCTGTAGAAATTCAGAACGTCATCAACACCTAATTCCATAATCCTTTACTCTCACAGAATGGAAAACACAGAAGAAATGGACAGATTCCTAGATGCATATGAATTACTAAAGCTGAATCAAGAAGATAAAAATTTCTGAATAACCCAATATTGGTCAATGAAACAAAAAATGTAATTAAGAAGTTACTAACAAAGAAAAGCCTAGGTCCTGATGAATTCACAGCTGAGTTCTACCCGAAATTTAAAGATTTAGCGCCACTACTTCTCAGACTCTTCAATGAAATCAATAGGGAAGTAATTCTCACAAACTCATTCCTGGAGACATGTATTTATACTCTAATATCAAAACCAGAGCAAGACCAACCAAAAAAGAGAACTACAGGCCAATCTCTCTAATGAACATAGATGCAAAAATCTTCCAAAAAAAATACTAGCAAGCACAATGCAGCAAATCATCAAGAAGATTATACATCATGACTAAGTGGGCTTCATTCCAGGAATGCAGCAATGGTTCAACATACACAAATCCATAAATGTAATATACCACATCAACAGAGCCAAGTCGAGTCACATGATCACCTCAATAGATGCAGAGAAAGCTTTCGACAAATTCCAGCACTCATTTATGATAAAAACCTTACATAAAATTGAAGTAGATGGTCTTTACATCAACCTAATAAAAGCCATCTATGAAAAGCCAACAGGAACATCACATTAAATGGACAAAAACTGGAAACCCTTCATTTTAAAATCAGGAACAAGAGAATGATGTCCACTCTCACCACTCCTATTCAATATAGTTCTGGAAATATTAGTCAGACAATTAGACAAGAGAGAAAAATAAAAGAAATACTGACTGGAAAGGAAGAAGTGAAATCATCATTATTTACAGGTGACATGATACTCTGCATAGAAAATCTATAAAATTCCACCAAAAAGCTTGTACATTATACAACAAAATTCAGTAGCATAACAGGATATAAAGTCAACACTCAAAAATCAACAGCATTTCTATACACAAACAAGAAGTGCACCAGCTTTCACAAAAACGTCCAAACAAATATAATACTTAAGAAGCAATCTCACAAAGGAAGTAAAAGATTATACAGTGAAAATTATAGTACTCTGAAAAAGAGGTCAAACAGGATTTCAGAATATGTAAATACATTCCTTGCTTGTAGGTAGGAAGAACCAACATTGTGAAAATGGCCATACTCCCAAAATTATTATACAGATTCAATGTAATCTGACTAACATACCATTTGTATACATCAGAAATCTAAAGAAAACACTCCTAAAATTCATCTGGAACCAGGGCAACAAAGAGGAGGCAGGATGTATCACAATTATACTATACTTTCAATTATACTACAAATCAACTATAATAAAATCAGCATGGTATGACAAAAAATAAAAATAAAAAAGACTTGACCAATAGAACAGATTAGAAGACAGAGACACAAATACAAGCACACTCAGACACTTAATCAGACACTTAATCTTTGACAAAGGGGTCAAACGTGTCAAGACAGACTGCCTCTTTACTAACTGGTGCTGTGAAAACTGGCTTTCAACATGCCAAAGGCTAAAATTAGATCCATGTCTATCACCATCCACAAAACTACAGTCAAAATAGATCAAAAATTTAAATATTATAACTGAAACATTAAATCTTCTGGAGGAAAAATTTTAAAGACATAGGGCTAGGAAGAGAATTTATAAACAAAAACCAAACCGCATCGGAAATACTTCGAAGAATCAATAATTGGGATCTCATCTTTTTAAAAAGTTCTGTACATCAAAAACAAATCACCAACAGAATAAAAGGAAAAACCCACAAACTGAAAAAAAAATTATAGCTGACTGTCCCTCAGACAAATGACTTCTATCTAGAGCATATAAAGGATGTTTTTAATTAGGTCAAAAATCTAAAGATCCAATCCAAGAATGGGCATCTGAGATGACTACACACTTCATAGATAAAGGGTACAAATGACAAATAAATATAAGAAAAAATGTTCAACATCATATCATCAAGAAGTCAATCAATAACAAATTCTGGAGGGACTGAGGGGAGAAAAAGAACCCTTCTCAACTGTTGGTGAGAATGCAGACTGGTGCAACCACTATGGAAATCTATGAGAAGATTCCTCAAAAAGCTAGAATTAGAAGTCTCTTTCAACCCATCTATTCCCCTCTTGTACTTTTCCAAATGAACTGAAAACTTCATACCATAGTGATATATGTGCACCTATGTTTATAGCTGCACAATTTGTCATAACTTGGAAGCAACCCAAATGCCCATCAACCAAGGAATGGATAAAAAGATATGGTACTTTTATACAATGGAGTACTAATCACCTATAAAAAAGATATACTCAAGGCTTTTATAGATAACTGGATGAAACTAGAGACCATACTCATAAGTGAAATATGGTTTCATATTCAGTTTGATTTCTGTTCATGAATTCTCTTCCTACATCTATGTCTTTAAAATCGTATCTACTTTTTCCTCATAAATTAGAGGCACGTGTGCAAACATCATATTATGTCACTAGTATAAGAACCTGGAAGAGTAAATAAAATCTAAAAGGTAAAATAGATACTATGAAAGGGAAAGAATATGAACAAAAGTAAGGAAAAATGGATAAGGATAAGGACAAAAAGAAGGAAGGGGGAAATACATATTCATATACATATGAAAGAAGGAAGGGGAAAATACATATTCATATACATATATAAGATAGTTTGGATAGGGTCCAGGGGGATGGATTAGGGGCCAGGGGGATGGCTCAGTGGAATAAGTGCTTCCCTGGCAAGCGCGAGGGCCTGAGTTCAATCCCCGGTTCCACCCCGCCAAAAAAAAAGATAGTTTGGATAAGTGTATTGCTGATTTCTGCTAGCCTATTGAAAGGAGCAGTTAACGCTTAAATTACAATAACCATACAATAACCATTTTCAAATTCCTGTTTTCATTTAGTGAAATTCTGTATCATTTTTATTTTTTTTACTATTCTGTATTGTTTTAAAAAAATAAAAATAAAATATGACAAGCATGCCTCACAGATCTAAAGAAAACATTCCTAAAATTCATTTGAAACCAGAAAAGAGGGGGGCCTGCCCAACAGCTCAGTTGTTTAAGTGATTGCTTAAAGGCCTCAAGCTGAAGCTTCTGTGGTTCGAACCCAGATAGTCACGGCAAACCAGAAATGCCCTAAAGGCATCTTCGGGCCTCCAAAAAAAAAAAAAAAGAAAAGAAACCAGAAAAGACCTAAAATAGCAACACAATGCTAGGCAACAAAGGCAAGGCAGATAGCATCACAGTCCATAACTTGAAATTATACTACAAAGCTACTGTGATTAAAAAATAGCATGCTGCTGGTGAAAAAAATACATCTGAGGGAGGTTCAATGCTTTTGGGGTTTTTAGCCTACACTTAATCGTACATTAGTGCAGCAACAGTAAACCTTTTAGAGATTTTCAATACATGAATACAGATTGCTGCAGCATTTGGGGATCTTCAGGAAGAAAAATTACCTTTTCACTGTAATGGTGTCTAGTAGGTACTCAGTTTCCTGCATATAACCATCCTTGGTAAACAACTGTTCATGGTATCCTGCAGTAACTAAAGGTCACCTGATGCCTATTCCAACACCTCAGCAGCCTGACTGGAACTCTGCAGGGTGCCCTTGTGCTCCCCATCACACTAACTCTCTGAGGGCAACGAGGATAAAATTTCTTTCTGAATCTCACAGCACCTACCCCAGTGCTTTGGCCATGTTCAGAGATAAACGGCGTTGAACACTAATGACACGCACCTGTAGGATTGTAGTAATGCTAATGACATCCCACTTGATGAAATAAAAAATAGGCCAAATAGTTGGGGTATCATTTCCACACACACTGTGATCTTTTAATCATTAACCTTGATACTCCATACCTTTTGATCACAGGGCCTGCCCATTAGACCTTGCTTACTCAGCTCAGGTGAGACACTACAAACAACAAAAATTAATTAATTAATTAATTAATTAAAATAAAAAGGTGTCTTCTGATATATGAGAATACAACCACATAAATACAAGCACCTAATATTATCTCAGACCATGGCACAAAAAAACAGAGAATGTGTGGAAACCATTTAATGAGATTCTGCTGTAGAACCAAGCTCAAATCAAACGCAGTCCAGTGCTAACCTGTATTTGACTTTAACACTTCTGACCATGTCTTGGTTCTTAGGTACATCTTAGCTCAAAGTATGACAAAGCCTAAAGCAAAGTGGGGGTAATAACTCACTTGTGCATGGTTAATTTCAGTACAAAAGATAACAAGCAGAGAGAACTATAGGTTTGAAGAATTGCACCTTCATCTTTTCACTGTTAACAAATGCTTTAACTCAGTAAGATTCTCCTACTCCTGAAAAAATAAAAGGAACAAAATTCTATTTACAGTAGTGCCTCCGTATCCATAGAGAAATGTTTCAGGGTCACAGCAGATACCCAAAACCATGGATAGCACCAAACTCTATCTATAGAAGCACCATAACAGCATGATAGTCAATCTGATAAGTTAGATGGTTCCTAAGTGAAGACAGATGGACAATGTATACCACATGAATATGCTAGACAAGGGGTTGACTGAGATACTAGGGGCGATATGCTAGCACATAACTGCTCATAACTGCTTAGAGTACCACACAAGTTAAGACTTACAAATTGTTTACTTCTGGAATTTCTTTCTCACTATTGGCAGATCAAGGTGGATCACAGGTTTCTAAAACTATAAAATGGAAACCTGGGAGTAAGGAAGGATATCTGTACTCCATTAAGACAAAAAAGGACAGTAATTTACCTCACATTTTTATTTGTGGTAAATGATTCAGAAATGCTTTTGAATTTAAAAACATTCATTAGGACACCGTTGACCATCCATGATGACAACCCTCCGCTGTCCAATACAGTGGTCACTAGTCATTTGAAATATGGCAATGGAACACCTGAAATGTGGCCAGTCCAAACCGAGATGTTTTAAGTATAAATGACGTATAAAAATTCACAAACTGGACCAACAAGATAGCTCAGCGGACTAAGCACCTGCTTAGGCAATTGCAGGGACCAGGGTTTGATGCCCGGCACACGCCTCACCGGCCTCACCCCTGGGCACACTGAGCATGGTAGCGCATGCCTATAATCCCAGCACTAGGGAGGCTGAAAACAGGAGGATTGTTATGAGTCCCAGCTGCCTAGTGAGACCCTGCACCAAATACAAAAAAATTCACAAACTTACTAAAAAATGTAAACTATCTTATTAAGTTTTTATATTATTTAAATAATAATGTTGCATATATCAATTTAACTAGAGTGCTATTAAAATTAATTTCACCTGTCTATTTTTACTTTTTAAATCCATTTTCCCCTAAATTTGAAATTACTTATATGGCTTGGGTTTCACTTAAATTGAAGCACATGACTAGATAAGAGAGCAGCAGAAACCCATTGAAACCTGGCTGAATCCACAAGTCAAGTGGCCTTTCCTGAAGGCTCAAGTGCAGGGAAAAACTGTCTAGGAACAGTTTTAAATACCCATAGGGAGGTGCAACACAGCAAAAGCTGCAAAGGTGCCCAAGTCTAAATAGAACTAAGGCTCTGTGGGAAAGAAGCATGGAAATTAGCGAAGAAAAGAAAATCCCCAAACCCCTAACGTTTGGACCCTGGAAAGCAGACTATTTGGTCCTCCACTATAGACCCAAGTTTGACTTTCCCACCTCCCTGCTCAACCACCACACTGTGCAACGTGATAACAACCTTCAGGGACCCCAGTTCCCGTGCTCTGGAGACACAAACAGTACACAGCCTGGTGATGGGCGACAGCCATTCCTTCTGCTATTAGGGTTGAGTAGTTTCCAAAGTTCATTAATCTAGGCTACACATTTCCAGGTGTTCTATATAGAAAGAATGGTAGTCATTGGTCCTTTCAGGTGCGCAACTCTAATTTATTTCTCATGTTTCCATTAGAAGAGGGGAAGCCCAGAGGGGAATAATACTTACGAAATAGAAAACGATTACCTTCTTTTTCCCTCTAACTTCCAAGACAAGAAGGAAAATTCACTGAAGAGAGTTTATTAGCCAATGATGAAAGAGCACTTCAAGAATGAAAATAGGCCTAAAATGCACTGTATTCTCCTGATTGCAGAAAATGGAGACTAAGGAGAAAGAGCACTCTTTAAAATGTCCTCGTCAACTGGCTCTGTCTCATGGGCAGCTCAGATTCCTTTGTCCCTCCCACGATAATAATTTGTCTTCCTGGTCATAGCCAAGAACACATTCTTTGTTTGGTTACATAAGCTTCTAAAAATAGCAGTTTATCATGGAAATGTTAAATGACCCTTGAATGTAGTGTTTTGAGGGGTTATTAAGTTACAGCAGCATCTGTTTTCTTTTACATATTATAATTAAAGATAGAAATCATTTCGATGCTTTTCAAACTTTAGAAGTATATCAATTTCCTACTTTGGACATTTTTTGGTCTTGAAATAAAACACGAAGAAAGGTTATACGTGGTTAGAGAAGTTCCGCCCCTGGCACAGAGATGAATTTTCTTCTCATTATTGAAGTCTAATGAAAAAGAAGAGCTAATTCAAAGTGTAATTTTTTTTTTTTTTTGTCTGCCTAGCTAGGTTTGAAAAATGAATTCAAAGTAAAAGAATCTGAGAAATTAGCTGGCAGAAGAGTTAAAGGAAACCTAACAATGTAGTTTTCATTTCTTAAGTTAAGAACATTAAAACTGAGAGTCCCAAAAAATCACCCACTTGATGCCCCCCTAAAGCCAGAAAGGTTAAGTTGTGCCTCCGAGTTGCATGCTGCAGCCCATTCTTTGCCCTCTGTCCCGGAACACAAATTAATTATCATTCACCTTCGCACCCAGTAAATGAATGCACATGCCAATAAATTGAATAAATGAAAGAAGAAAAGAAAACACTGAAAACTTGCAGGCCCCTGGAGGTACATTGCATCAAGATGCTAAGATCAGGCTACAAAAGGCAGAAAACAAACACACAGCAGTGGGAAGATTTCCTTCACAAAACTAACCAAGTGATTAGGCCTCTCTAACAGCCCAGGAAGGACTGTTATATAATCAAGGCTTCAGTAGATTTTCCTCTTTTAAACAGTATTTTAGGTGAGGTGAGGTGCACATATAACATGGATTTGGGCAGCATATAGTCTACTCACAATGCTGTGCAGCCACCACGCCCTTCTAGTTCCAAAGCATTTTTATCTCCTCAAAAGAAGACCCTGAGGGGCCGGGGAGATGGCTCAGTGGAATAAGTGCTTCCCTGGTAAGCACAAGGGCCTGAGTTCAATCCCTAGTTCTGCAATAAATAAATATATATATATAAAATTAAATAAAATAAAAGAAGGCCCCAAACTCAACAGCATTTCTCTTCATTCCTCCTTCCCATCCCCAACAAGCACCAGTGCATTCCTTGTTTCCACGGCTTTACCTGTTCTGGCTATTCCATCTAAATGGAAATACACGACAGAGAGCCTTTTGAATCTGGCTCCTCTGTCTAAGCATAGCATTTGCACGTTCACCCACACTTTGGCATCAGCCGGTGCTTCCTTCCTTTTCATGGCTGAGTGATATTCCATTGTCTGTATATACCACAGTGTAATCAACCTCTTCTTGTACATAAACAAATTATTTGCAAAAATGTGGACCTTCACTATTTCTTGCGATTATCCTACCATTAATTAACAGATATTTAGGCATCCTCACTCAGAAGCTGATATTGCCTATTCAAAAACCTACAAGCTATTTCGATATGGCACTAAGATAATGTTAACAGCTCTATGTGGATAATGTGCTACATTCTACAAAGCACTGGCTGCAATAATCCAGTTAAGTGAGTACTTCAGTGTTACTATTATCTTTATTTGGAGATGAGGAAGAAGTGTCATGTAGCTTTTCAGTGTCAGAGGGGTGAACAGCAAAACCCTGCCCTTCCCACGCACTGCCCAGCACCCAACGTCATCCGCAGCCACACAGTGACCCACGGTCACTGCCCAGCACCC
>NW_004524656.1:2465146-2507344 GCF_000260255.1 Octodon degus | reverse complement strand
CAGCCACACAGTGACCCACGGTCACTGCCCAGCACCCAACGTCATCCACAGCCACACAGTGACCCACGGTCACTGCTCATTGCATTGAGTATAAAGAATCTCCACAATTTAAATTGAGAAGTAAGGTTTTCACATCCAGGACAAGAAAAAGCTCAACTTATACATTTGTTTGGCTCTAAATGTTTGTTTGTAAGTCAGTCCTTGTAATTCATAAAACATTTCCCCAAGTAAGAAATGTCATAAATGGTTTATAGATCCCCGTATTAACCTACCCCCCCCCAAAAAATAATTTCAATTATTCTCCTGGCTGACTTAAACTTTATGTATGCTGAACACTTCTTTGGAAAATATGTTCCATCTTCAGACTTGATATTCTGAAATTTAGCACCCTTCCCCGCTGCGGTACATTTTACCTTCTGTAAAAAGGGTAAAAACCCCACACTCTCCACCTTGCTCCAGTAGTTGAAAACTTTTGAAAGGCTGCGAGACAGAGTCATAGTAATAAGGGATTGGATTAAGATGTTCGTAGATGAAACAAAGAAGAGCAGAGATGAAATTTGTATTTGATATGCAGGGGTGAGCTATAGATTGGCTGTTACCTTCGCAAATAAGGTGTAATATTAAATGGGAACATTACAAAACATTTGTAATTATGATATTATAGATCACTGAAAGGACAATTGTTGCATACATTTACCTGCATAAATTTAAATAACACAGATAATACATAATAAAGTTTCTCCCTATGCACAACGCTCTGGAGTTTATATTGGGTGTAACACCCAATATCTCTTGGGGTTCTTACAGCAAGTCTTAGTTAAGATAGATATTGCTCGGCCGTGTTACTCATTTCCTGTCACTGGGGGAAAAACATACCTGACACCCAAAACTTAAAGGAGACATTTCTTCAGCTCACTATTTTAGAGGGTTCCGTCGGTGGCTGCCTGGCTCCAAAGCAGGAAGGACAAAGCAGAAGTGTCTGTGGAGGACGCCTGCACGATGCATGGCGACCAGGAACCAGAGAGACAAGAAGGCGCTGAGAACAAAAATCCGCACTTCCGGGTCACACCCCTTTTCCAACCAAGCCCCGCCTCCTCCCCAGCACATTAGCTATGGATTTACCAATGGATTAATCGACTGATGAATGCCACACCCATAACCCAACCACCTTCTTTCCAAGGCCCCACCTCTGAACACAGGCGATTTGGGGAGACAGCTTAGACCTCCACTATACCTCTTTTTTGATGCAGAAATTGCTAAAAAATGTTAATGCCATCCTCAGATAACTAATAAATTATGAAACCAGGGCTCAAACTTAGAGTTGTTTTTTTGTGGGGTTTTTTTTTTTTCTCTTTAATCTACAAGTTCTTAGTTCTCTCTGCAACACAATGTCACCTCAAGACAAAGAGTAACTTCAAGGAACTATCTTTCGAGGACCCTAATTCGGTTTGCAAAATGGAAAGGAGCTGAAAAATAAAAATTGCTCTAAGCAAAAGAAACGGCAAAGCATAGCATCACATACTGTTGATATGAACATAAGTAAGATTTTCTCCTGATCACGTTTTATTTTATAGCTCACACTCATTCCCTCTCAAAGTTATTGGCTCTTGGGACAAAGGTTACCTGTGAGATGGTGAGAACATATTCTGCTGTTTCTTTCTTAAAGTCAAGACCTTTTCAAAATCATTGAAAATTTTCTTTTTTATCTTATTTTATTTTTTTAAATTATAATAATTTTATTGAGAAAGAAGTAGCAATGAGATAGTTTCAAAACAGGTTAGCAGTACAGTTATAAAAATTAATACATTGCATATTATTGTCTTTGTAGTAGTCGTTCCTAGCACAAGATGTAGACATGATGTCTTGTCTAAACACTATTAGTTCAAAACATTTTTCTCATTAAACTAAGAGAAAGCAGCTGTATATTTATGCTATTTTGGATATACAGATATATATTTTTCCACTACAAAATGGTCCATTTATAGCCCCTTTTTTGGTTAGATCTCAGACTTTTGTCAGAGATGTGTATTCCATTGTCATTCATATATTGTAGATGCATGAATTCAGCAAAATAATCCAATATAGTCCAGTAGTGCATAATAGTAGTGGGTTGACTTGAGCCTTTTACAGCTCAGCATATTAATATGGCTTTACTTTTTATAGCTTGATTTTATACTTTTCTGCTGGATGGTAAGACCAAGATAAAGCAAGTTCTATATAACAAAAAATGCAACTTTTGTATCTGACGAAGTCAGTCAAATCCCCCCAGGACTTACCCTGAAACCCTGTACAGCAGTTTGTAGATGTTTTGTCAGTGTCAGCCATGTGGATGATCTTTGCACATTTTCAAAGAATATCCAGAGTTATATTTTATCCCTGTACACTGAACAATCAGTTTTTTCCAAAAGGCCATCCCTTCTTCTTTCATTATAAGTACTTCACTGGAATGAAGCCTTCCTATGACACTATGATACCATCTGTTATGGTTTCCGTCTAGGTGTCCCCCCAAAGTCTCATGCAGTCATAAGGGGGGCAGGCTTTTCAGAGGTGGCTGAATTTAGAGATTGTGATTGATTCGTGCTCTAATGCGGGAATGAAAGGTTGTGAGTGCTACAACCTCCAAAGGGCGGGTAGCCTGCATAAAAGTAGAAGGGACAGGAAGAGGCTTGGCTGTTCTCCTTGCTTGTTACTTTTGCTGTCTTCTACCACCATGAACTGTTGGCCCTCTGCTGTGTACCCCTCTGCCTCGAAGCCAGCTGATTATGGATTGAGGCCTTCACAAACTGTAGCCTAAGAAAACCTTTCTCCCTTAACTTTGGGCCTTAGGTATTTTGTCTCAGCAATGAGAAAAATAACCAAGCCACCATGTCTCTAAAAACGGAATGGCTCAAGTCTTGGACCTCTTCATTGAGCTGTTGGGCTCTGAGGTGGATCCACGGCCATCACTCAAGTGAGAGTGAAGCCGAATGTGGTGGTGCACATCTGTAATACCAGCACTCTGGGAGGCTGAGAAAAGATGACTATGAATTCAAATTCCGCCCAGGTAACTTAGTGTCTTTGTGAGAGCCTGTCTCAAAATAAAAACTTAAAATGCCTCTAGCAGTGTACCTCAATACAAAGGCCTGGCTGAGCTCAGGCATACATCATTGAAGAGGAAGCTTAATAGTATGTGTGTTTGGTTCGGTTCTGATTTGTCCTATTAGCATCTTCCCAAAGGTTTGAACAAATTTCAACCAGCAAGCCTCTGAGCCCCATGTTTCCTGCTCTACAGTGGTTCACGACTTGAAAAAGTAGATTTTTCTCTAGTGTCCTGAAATGCAGCCTTCCTCTGGAGTATCTGAAGCCCCAGATGTGTATCCTGGACTTGCCATTTATTATCCATGTGACCTTAACAAGGCAGCAAGTGGGCTAGTGTGCCCCCATTTCTTGTGTCATGCTAATAGTAGCCCCTGCTTCCTAGCTTTAAAAAAATGAAATAAAATTATATTTTTTAAAAACTTTAAAATCTCATTCAAATATCATTTACCCATTAAACAAATATGAATGCTACCCAGGCAAAAGTAATAGCCTACATCCTTTCTTGTTTAAGCTTATTGCCAGATTTTCCAAGTCTTTTGATTGATCTGTTCTGTTTTGTTTGCAGTACTAGGGATTGAACCTGGGGCCTTATGTATGCTAAGCAAATGCTTTGCCACTGAGTTGCATCCCCAGCCCTCCAAGTTGTTTTCAAAGGAAAAGTGAAGTGGACATTCAAATCATTATCTCAGAAAATCAGACCATGAAAAGGCTCACCCCCTATGTCCTGGGCAGAGCAGACAGTGAGGTTTGCCGAAGTGGCTCGAATTAATATCTCACACGTCACTCACGGTAAGCGCAGCTTCAGGGACTACCGCATGAATGTCCTGTTTTTGAAATCCCATAACGATGAAGAGAATGTGCCTTTGCTACTTGCCTCCCTCTCCTTAGAAGTGTCTCCAGCATTTCATTAAAAAAGAAAAATAAATAAATGAACCCACAACATGCTGCTCAATACGGTGATTGGCTCCCAGCAGCCAGCACATTACTTTCAAAAGCATTCTTTTCTTGCTTTTCCACCCCCATGGGGCCTTACTATAATTCCTGGCCTCCTGCAACCCTGTGGCTGCTGCTTCCATCTTGCTGAGTAGATTTTCAAACAAAGTCCCCTTGCTGTGTGCACAGGACCGCCCCCCAGAGCTGCAGGCACGTTGTTGGCCGGGGGCTTCAGTGCTGATTTTTCACCTCTTGGACTTGTCACTCTCCCCAGCCTCCCCCACTCCAGTTCCTGCTCCTACCCACCCCCTCTCTTTCAACTCAATCCTGCAGCCGGGACAGAAATAAATTAGCTAGAGGTACAGGTCACACCTTGGAGAGCAGTAAACGTTCTCTGGGAAATCAATAGAGAAGACGGGATCCTCCAGCAGCTGCAGCAGAATGATGCATTCGTGCCCATACATAAACCAAACAAAGGAGCCTGAGAACCACCCTCAGGGAGAGCCCAGAGCCGCTGCGCTCCAGGTCCATTTATTCCAACACCGGAAGCAGAGAGCGAGAGCACTGCAGGGAAAGCGATCCCCTGACAACTGTGCTTTTCCGTGAGAAAGCTAAGCATTCTCATGCCCTACTGCTGAAAATTAAAAATTATGCTCAGATGGTGGATATTAATGCTGGGGTCCTCTGAAAGGGAAGGCCCTGAAGGGGCTCAATGCAGGAAGTGATAAAAAAAATACACAAAATGTTTAATTTTTCAGTTTATTAGCATAAGAGACACACTGCCAAGAATAACAGAAAGTATCCAAAGTAAGAAGGAACATTGTAGGTATTCTGATGGGGATGAATATTGTATACAATATGATAAAATTTTTAATTTAAACATTCACCATATTTTGTGATCACCCTGTATCTATCAAATATTCAGGGCCATTTCTGTCCAAGTAAACTTTAAAGTTTGTCTCCACTTACTTTAGTCACTGGAACTGATTTAGGTGTATTGGAGCAGCTGTGACAGCACAGCTAAAAAGAGGGCTTCCAAAACTGCTTCATGAAGTGGCCAGATCCTCTAATCCCAGCACACTGGAGGCTGAGGCAAGAGGATCACCATGAGTTGGAGCCAGCCTGGGCTACATAGAAAGTTCAGGACCAGCTTGAACTACAAAGTAGAACCTGTCTCAAAAAAGAAAAGAAAAGTGACAAGACCAATGGAATAAGGGGTGAGTGGTGAGGGGTACTAATAGAAGTGTTTCACTATAATAATTTGTGTGTGTGTGTGTGTGTGTGTGTGTGTGTGTGTGTGGTACCACGAATTGAATTCAGGACCTTGTGCTTGCCAGGCAGGCACTTATGCCATTAAGCTATCTCCCCAGTCTCAATTTTTCTTTTAATTTAAACATTCTTTGTAATCATTTTAATCATACCTTGTATCTGTCCCAGAAAATCTTGCCCTCTGTGGTTGCTGACAACTAAAGCCAGGGAGGGCTCACTTGGAGGGTTAACTGGAGAAACAGAATTCATAAATCCATGTAGTGTGGCACAGTGGTGGGCCCTCAGCTCCTGAACTAACTTCTTCTACAGCTCTGGCCACAAACCGAGTTGGATGGGAACTCAAATCCAGTTTCCCCGTAGGTTCAGCCCTGAACCCAGCCACTGAACTTGATTTGATTTTCATAAGTTGAGAAGGACAGGCGTCAGACCTGGCTTCCAAGCCTGGTGTCGCCACTCAGTAGCAACACTGGGAAAGTTATATGTCTATAATGTGAATGTGAAGTCTGACTTGGAGGCAACCAAGTGCGTGAGGTGGATAATAATACACAAGACGCCAGGTATAAGCACAGGCATTTGAGAAACGTTAGTTGTCTCCCTCTTTCCCTTATGCTTACGAGTAGTTTTCAACATCTTCTTGAGTTTCACAATTTTTCCCACCATAGATCTTTCACAAAAACAACTGCTCCAAATTTAAGAGCCGGCCAAATAGCTCAGTGGATTAAAGTGCCTACAAGCAGGCACAGGGGCCAGGGATTCGATCTTGGGCCTGCCATGCCAGCCCTGCCCCTGGGGCCCGATGAAATGGCAATCGAGACTGGGCTTGGTGGCCTGCGCCTGGAATCCCAGCAGTTGGGAGGCTATAAACAGGTGGATCACTACAAGTCCAATCTGGTAGTGAGATCCTGAACACCCTGTAGACCCTCCTCTAAAATTAAAAAAAAAAAAAAAAATTCAAACTAACTGCAAAAATGTAGAGTTGAGCAAAATTGGTACTCAGGAGGATTTCAGGTGTACCCTATCTATGGGCCACCAAATGTCACCCCAACAGCAACCCAAGTTAGAGTGATGTGCTTGTTATGCAAACACAGGGTAGAAATAAGAGCCTATAATTCTTCCATATTCTTTCACGTTTTTTAACTTCCCAAAACTGCAAAACCTGAACAACTGTGCTCTTTCCTTCTTAGCTTGAACCTGATTTTCTTCCTCCGACACAGCTAAATTCCAGTCATGAAACAAATACACAGTTGGCAAGATAGCTCAGCAGTCTAAAGCTCCTGCTTAGGCAAGCTTAGGCAAGTGCAGAGACCACAGTTTGATCCCTGGCACCACACAGCGCCAGCCCTGACCCCTGGGTGGGCTGAGCTGGCCACAAAAAAAAAAGAAAGAAAAGAGAAACAAATACAGCACTTATCATGGGAAACCCATATAGGTCTAGAACAGTGACTTTTTTATAATAATTAATTTTTTAATTTTTAATTACAATAAACTATCCACAACATAAAATTCAACAGGTTAATATTTTTAAGTGCAAAATTTAGAGCCATTAAGAACAGTCATATTGCAGCAGAATCATTACCATCATTCACCTCCAGAACCTCTTCATCTTCCCTAGTTGAAACTTTACCTAATCATAACTCTCTGATTCCCTCTCCTCCAGCTTCCAGTGACCACCATTCTACATTCTACAAATCTGACCTCTCTAGGCACTTCACAAAAAGCAATCATGCAGCATGTCCTTTTGTGCCCGGATTATTTCACACAGCATGATGTCCTCAAGTTCCATCCCTGTCACAGCATGGTGTCAGGTGTCCTACCTTTGTAAGGCTGAGTAGTAATCCATTGTATGGCTCGACCACATTTTGTCATCTATTTATTCACTGATGGATACGGGGTGCTTCACCTTCCTGGCTATTGTGAATAATGCTACTATGAACATCTTGTGCACAAATATCTCCAAGACTGCTTTTAACTCAGATGTGACAATGGTGGATCACGTGGCAATTTTTAATTTTTAAAGAAAACATCATACTGTTTTCTAAAGCAGCTGTACCATTTTACATTCCCACCAGTAATATACAAAGTTTCCAACTTTTCCACATTCCCTCCGACATCTGTAATTTTCAGGGTGGGGTCTTGTTTGCTTTGTTTAAGTAGCCATCATAATTTCTCACGGCATGTAGGAATTCTTTAGGATCAACTGAATGCTGCTCTAGCTATAGTTTCTGTCTAGAGTTATATCTTTTCCAAGTCTTCCACCTTACACTGCTTCAGGAAATGTAAATGTTAATGAGGCAATTAAAGAGTTTTTGGGACCCCGATACGAGGCAGTTGGCCCAGTTCAGTGGATCAAGCTTCCTTCCACCTAAGCAAATGAAGGGGAAGTCTTTGCAGACCCCAAAAAGACAAAGTGCTGGAAACAGTGACATAGCTATGAGAATACAAGTAGTAATTTATATTCACATAGCAGGCAAAATTTTTTTAAATTACTTCTTCTTTACATTGTTAATGTTATTTTATTGTGATAAGAAAATTTAGTATGAGAGCTGCCCTTTTAATAAATGTTTAAATATCAGTACAGTATTAATGTAGATACAACTGTAGGTACAGTGGTGAATATCAAATCTGATTATCCCACATCATAATTTGAGATATAGAAACTGGGATACCTCAATAATTTACTCAAAGGGCTATCCAAATAGCTCAGCAGATTAAAGTACCTACTTAGGCAGACACAGAGGCCGGGAGTTTAATCCCCTGGCCTGCCATGCTGGCCCCGCCCCCAGGGTGTTCTAAGACTACAATTGAGTCTGGGTGAGGTGACGTGCGCCTGTAATCCCAGCACTTGGGAGGCTGTAGGAGGATCACTATCAGTCTGATCTATGCAGTGAGACCCTGTAGACCCTGTCCTAAATATAACAGCAACAATAAGAACAACAATAATAATTTACTCAAAATCACATAGTATAGTAGTTCAATTCCTGGGTTATGTTAGGACCCAAGTCCCAGTTATTCCAACCACAAATGCTGGGGATTAACTGCATAGTATTGTGTAATGACTACTGAGGTCTTTACTCCTGAAACTACAAAACTTTTAATGACTTATTTGTAAAACACAAATAAAACAGAATATAACCTGGGTTTACTGCTCAAGTGCAGTGATTCCTCTGAGAACAGACAGCTCTTGGAGATAATTAAGCACCAGCTCTTCATAGACTAGACTTTCCCAATTCCAAAAGGTACATGTTAATGGATTCAGAACCAGTCAGGACGTAGGCATCCCTTCTCAATAGTCCTTGTAAGAATATTCAAGGGCAGAAAATCTATAAGACAGCAGTGATGCTTTCTACGTGACATATTTCTGGTAGATCTCTGCATGACAATGGAATCCTATGTTCAGCCGCTGGGTCACATGGACCCTCTTTGCCTCAGTGGCCTTACAGTGTATGATTTAAGGAAGGTAATGTTTACGAAGTGCAAAAGCTAGTGTCAGGTGTGTAATAACTGTTCAATAAACCAAGGCCCATTTCCACCTCCGTATCCCCTGCCACTGGCTCTCTTTTCCCAAGACATCCATGAAGTCCATGAGAAGGAACCAAAGAAGAACTCTGAACTAAGAGATAAAGAATTTAGAACTTTAGGTAGACATTTAACATCTTTATTCACCCCGCGCTGCCCTAAGTTGGTCTCATCTTTCTGCACACACAGACTGGCATGTCTACCTGCATTTCAGCTTTCCCCACACTTACAGGTACCACCTATCCAGCTAGATGCCACATGCTCTGGGCAGTGTCACTTTCCTCTATTTGATTTTGTAGCCTCATGACTGTGTACTTAGTAGTTCTCAGTTCTCATCAAGCAATTACAAACCACTGACTTGCTCTGATATCTTTAAGACTTCTCCCAGAGAAGTCTCTTCTTTCTAATATAACTCCATGGATGAGTCCAGGAGTCCAGGACTCAGGCATGGGACAAAGCTTGCACACACACACACACACACACACACACACACACATACTCTCACACATGCACACATACACTAAATATAAATTGATAGATAGATGATAGATAGACAGATAGATGATAATGATAGGAAAATGATAGATGATAGATGATAATATAGATAGATAGATAGATAGATAGATAGATAGATAGACAGTACTACACCCTGTTTGCACATGTCTTCCTTTGTTTTTCAAACTCTACCAGAACTATGAGCCTGCAATAGCCTCTACCAAGCCTTCCTTCCCTTCTAGGAATTGTTCAAATCCAAGAAGCCTTGGTAACATGTGAAGGTCACCAGAGATAACCAGGTTTGACTCTACTGTACTATCTTATCTACAACACCAACCTGATTAGAATTCACAGTAAAAATAACTCATGATTACTCTGCATGATATAACACAACTGATATGAAGA
This sequence comes from Octodon degus, assembly GCF_000260255.1. Classification (NCBI taxonomy): domain Eukaryota; kingdom Metazoa; phylum Chordata; class Mammalia; order Rodentia; family Octodontidae; genus Octodon; species Octodon degus. The sequence continues at coordinate 2,497,648 of NW_004524656.1, read as the reverse complement.
ACATTATTATAAGAAGAGATGCAAGCATTTTAAAGTCTGGACCCTGCCAAGTGTAGGCATCATCTTGTATAATGTTCACAGCAACCTCATGGGTATCTTTATTACCCATGAGAGAAAAGAGATGCAAAGACTTCCAGCAATGGCTGCACAATGAGTCCTGGAACCCCGCACCAGACACATACTTTGGAGCGCCATAGACTAGATTCAAATCCAGTTCCCCAGGTTCCCAGACTACAACCTTAGCTAAGGCGCAGAACCTCTCCAGCCTGAGGTTTCTCCTTTGTAGTGGAAAGTGAGCCCATCTAAAGCCCTGCCTGCCACCCCACTCTCCCACATGGACTGTGAAACTTGCCTTGTCAGTTCTAACTCAGCGACTGGAGCCTCAGGGTGGTCTAGAGTTTCAAATTCTGCATTCAGCAATCTGAATTCTCATCCACCCTCTCTCTGACCTTAGGCAGCCTGTCGTTCAATCTTCTAATTTCATCATCTGTCACACAAAAATGTCAATACTGGCCCCATCTAGTTTAATGGGTGGCACTAAAGAGAAAAAGAAAAAAAAAAAATGAAAAAATTTCCCGAAAAGTTTCAAGTACTCCTCAATTTAACATGCTGTCATAATAGTAGACTCTGTTTACAAACTAAAAATGCTTCACAAAATAACTGCCTTTGTCTGAAACCTTGAAGCAAAGGGGCAAAGTGAGTCCTTGCTACAGACACTGACCGCAGATTAATCCTGTCCTTGGGTAGGTAGAAAAGTCATGAAGGACCTGAGTGCTTATTGGAATGTGGCCACTGCTTTAGGAAAATCATTGCACTTCTCAACAAAATAAAGACTTACTAACTGTTTTCGCACAAGTCCAATCAGGAGTGTATGGCAGGATACAGTAACAGTGAACAAGCTGGAGTTCTGAAAGCTTTAGGAGGTCAGTTATATGTGTTCTCATGTGATGTCAGAACTTCTCTCTCCTACTCATTTTCCCTAAACTTTACTCTGATTTTATCCAGATGTGAGAATGAAGGAGCCTGTCTTTGAGCCTCTCTGCTCCTCTGCACAGTCCCTGGTTTTCCCCCTAATGGGAAACTACTGTTCTTTGAGACACACGCTATGAAGGGGAAAGAGAGCTGAGGGGACAAGTATGCTGCTAGGAAACAGGAGTCAGGAAAGGCCACACAGAAGGTGCACCTCTCGGCTGCACAGAGCCAGGTAGTGAAAAGGTCCCCACCTCCAGCAAATGTCCTGGCCACGATGACTATGTGCCTGAGGCCAGACTATGTGTGACCCGCGCGCAAACACACATCCACACTATCTCACACATCTCCATGGAGAGCAGCACTGGTCCACTCCAGAAAGGGTTTGTCACTTTAGTTAAACTCATCAAGATCTATGGCACATGCTAAGGAAGAGAAGACAAACACCAAGAAAGACCTAATTACTTAAACTGTCTCCTTGGGCATGGAGCTGTGGCAAACAAACCACCATCTAGGTGCCGGGAGAAGCTTTCACTTATGAAAAGCAGAGGCATGTGCACAAGAACAGCATCTGGGACTGGTCAGAGCTCCCGGAGCAGGCAGAAGCAGATTCAGATGCATCTACTCAGCTCCTTTCCTTCCATCTGAATCCCAGGACAAGGAGCAGGTCACAGCCAGGCGGGGTCTGGCCTCTCTTCCTGACCTCCCCTGAGATCCCTTCCCTCTTTGCTTGCTACTTCAGCTGCCCAGGAAGAACAGATGGACAGAAGTTAAAAGAGCAAGGTCAGCTCACGGCTAAGTCCTATTTCACACCCTGCCCCACCTCTCTCACCCCTTCTGAAGCAGAAAGGAGAGTAGAGGGCAGAGTAGCACAGCACCGGCTTCGAGAAGAAACTGGGGTGTTCATTTCCATCCCCTGAATAGCTGGCCGCTCTGATTTACACACTGATAACTTAGGATGCTTTGTATGACAGCAAATATTTAATCCCTGAAAGATCAATAAGCCTCGCCTGGCTATTCTTTTCTGAAAAGAAATAAATCCCTTTTTACTCTTACAATTCTTGAATAAAATTAAACTGCCCTAGCCCAGGATGCACCGTTCCCACATAAAGCCATGTAGTTTCACAAACCTAGCCCTCGATGTTTGTAGCAGAGCTGCTGTTCAAACTTGCTTGTTCTGAGAGCCTTGCACCTCTTTAATGAGTACTACATGCTATCAGTGGATACAGTAAGGCAACCCTGAAAAGTTGGGTCTACTTTTTATTTAAAAATTAAAATTATTAGCCTAACCAGTGAGTATACCCCATGCACAATGTTTCATTCCTTTTTGATGATCTCTGTAAGTCTTGATTTAAAGTATTCATTACAATCCTTGTTTCTACCTTTCTACATTCTATTTTCCTTCAAAACTATATTAATAGAGAAAAAAAAACCCTCCATTCCTGTACTAATTCATAAAGACCTCTACCCTGTTCTTAGGATTAAAGTTAAGCATTTTGGAAAATGCACATTAAAGACAGTTCTCCCTTCCTTGGGGGCTCACAATACAGCCTCAAATCCCACCAAAAGTTCCAAAAACAACAGCAACAAAAAACAAACTCCCTTTCTCCCTTTCATCTTTGGCAGCAGCAAACACAGTAACTTTCACCAAAACAAACCAAGCCAAGAATTAATATAACACAGAACACATCCACATTCAGACCACTATGGCTGCCTCAGCTCACCACAATATTTGTTTGAAAAACACATAATTGTTGGTAGGGAGAGACAGAACTCACGGGGGGGGGGGGGGGGTTCCTTTCAAATGCAAATTAACCAAAGATATATTTTCCTTGTGTTTGGAAAATCACTCCAATATATGAAAAACATAGATTTTGTGTGAAAAGAAAAAAATATGGTATACAGCCACCAGTTGAAAAGGCAATTAAATTTCTGTAGATTACTTTAACCATTAAGAAAAGTTAACTCCAGGCTCTGTAAGTCTTTAAAGACTTTATTAGCATTTACTAACCTAAGTAGTCTTCAGTTCCCAGGTAGCAAAGTTTCTTTTCTTCTCCAGTGAAATGCTCATGTGGACACTGACAGCATTGTGTCACTGAATTGATCGGAAAAGAATATTGTTTCCAATCTTCTGGTGGAAAGAAGTCGGAGAAAGAGAGGGAGAGAGAGAGGCAGAGAGAGAGAGAAAGACAGGGCAAGGCAAAACGCAGCCTCATCGAGCATTCTTCCTGGTTGGAAAAAAAAAAATAAAATAACGTAAATCCAGCATCCTGGAACGAGTTCAAGCATAGCTTGACAGACTCCAGGAGCATTTACACTGAGCATGCTTAGCCTGCGCCGCTTGCATGAGCCGCTCTTAATGACTATTACTTCCTTCCCACTGGCTATTCCTGCTGGAAGTCCACACCCACCCACCCTTCTCTCAGAAGTCAGGAATTTAGCTTCAGCCAAAGTCCAGAAAACACGCTTCTGTGGAGACGAGGCCTCTCGGATCCACAAACTTTCAGGTTGTGACCTTCAGGGCAACCTGACAAATGGAACATAGGGGTGATTTTTTTTGTCCCTGCCCTGGTTATGTTCCCAGCTTTGTGCCTGTCCTAAACTGCAGTTCCCTGCAGAAAAGAAAAATGGACAGCTTTCTCTCTAAAGAACATGCCGTCCTAAATGCCAGCATAAAGACCTTTCTCCATCAAGCCTCTAAGCGCAGATCAGAACAAGAGTTATCTGCATCACAAAATTGATCAAGATGATTTCTAACTTCTGGATAAAAAAATAAAATAAAATAGAATTCCAAACTAACAGGAATTGTAATGCATTCATCCTTATTCTAAAATACTACATAGCAGTACACCACTGGTAATCTGTCGCAATCCAGCCTTCATGTTCTGGGTTTAAGCATTGCGCTAACATACGTTGAGCTCACACTGCACCATGGTTTTCTTTTTCAAATGATGTTCTCTTTTTCCTTAAATCTCTCTGTCATATTTAATGACAGAATACCTAAAATTCTAGAAATTTAAAAGGAGACTACTCTTCTGGCAATCTAAGACAAGATTCCTGCTCCGCAAAAAGAAATTAAAGGAAGAGGGTACAGCAAAGTAATAGGAGGACATTTTTCATTTTAAAAAGCAATAATATTATCTTCTTCATCCATCTACTGTTTCCAGGTATCTGATTGCAAACTGTAAATATTGTTAAATAGTCATTTGAGCAGCAGTACATGCCACCCACACCCAGCTTAAGTTCAAAACCCAATGATGTCAGAATATTAAAAGACAATACAGATTTTTCTAAGTGTACAAAGAAATATGGTATTCACAGTCTGTGACACAAAGCCTGCCTGGCTACATTGATTCCTTGGATTAATAAAAGGTGTTTCTATGTATCTGATAAATAAATCCTGTGCTCCAGTAACACTTTGACACAGTCATGCCGAGCTGCTCTGATAGAGTCCCTTATCTAAGATCCTTGTTGCATAAAACATTTCCTTGCCCACTATTGAATAAATAAAATTTTCTCAGACATATTTTCCTTCCTGTAATTATGAGGGTTTTGGAGCACTTGGGCATGAGGGTTGTTTTGTTTCTTTTCACGCTTTACCTAAAGGGAGAATAAGGCTGAACCTACTCTGCAAGTGTTTATTTAGACTGTTAGGAGAGCACAGGAAGTTTTCAGCAGTTCAATGAAGCTTTAGAGAAACAAGGTTCTGAAAGGCTAAATAATCCTCACACTGCCTCACACTGCAAGGTAGGGTGAGTGAGGAGGATGCTGTTCATTTGACCTAAGAAAATCATCTTTTAAAAAAATCACCTAAAGATCAGAAAGGCCCAACACAGAGGGCTGGAATTTTTGGTCACCACAGAGTCCCCTGACCTGCAGCCAGCTCGCCTCCCCACCCTCAGGGTGTGCGCCTGTTTCTTTTGTCTGTGTCCAGAGGTGTGACACTCACCCCTGGATCACATAGTACAGTTTGAGGAAACACAATCCACAGTTATTCCAGCTTGGATTTTCTTAGTGCCCATTCATTCATTCACTCATTCATTCATAGATGTATTTATTCATTTATTTTACTTTGTGTTTGCAGTACATAATGTTTACATTCTTTGTTTGGAACTGGTATATAACACATCCTCATGTGTTCTTCCTCCCCTTTACTTCCATTTCTCAATCCCCTTCTCATTACAGAAAGATCTATTTGAAAACACTTGATTCAAAACTGATAGGGTCAACAGGGCATGGTAGCACACACTTGTAATCCTAGCACTCAGGAGGCTGAGAGTGAGGCAGGAGGAACACCGCAAGTTCAAGGCCAGCCTGGCATATATAATGAATTTAAGATCAACCTAGGCTATGTAATGAGACCCTGTCAAAAAAAAAAAAAAAAACAGGAAATAAAACTGAGAGGATCTTGATAATGACGTCACATTCACCATACAATTATAAGTCTTTGCTGAGCCCCTCCAATGACACCTGCTCTAGCTCTGGAAATTGGACAGTGACTAAGACAGACAATGCTCTTGTCTTCAGGGAGCTTACATTCTAATGAAAATTTAAAAACTAAGCTGGTGTGGTGGCAAATGCCTGTAATCCTAGCACTTTGGGAGACTGGAGCAGGAGGCTTGGGAATTCAACTCCAACCTGTGCAACTAAGCTACATCCTGTCTCAAAATTTAAAAAATAAATAATCTAAAAAGACTTGGATATAGCCTTGACAAGGCTCCTCCAGTTTCGATCTTTAAGACACACACACACACACACACACACACACACACACACCCCACTACAAATAATTAATTTGTACACTGTGATAAGTTTCAAAAAAACAAATTAAAGGAAAATGATGAGAACAGCAAGTCATAGAAAACAGGCCATATGTGTTGGGTGCTTGGAGCCACAGGAAATCGGAGGCATTTGGGGGAAGCAATTAATAACCAACCCAATATGTCCCAAAGACACACCATAGTTGGGTTCAGACCTGCAGTGTAAGATTAAGGCATCTCTATTTAATGTGGTACATAATAAAAGCCTATAAAGGCCTTTGAGAAGAATTAATGTGAGAAACATCCTATAAAAACATTAAAATATTAGTCCTTTTTCATCTATGGATAACCATAGTAGATGTCTGAGATGCCTGAAATCACGCTACCAAACTATATTTTTCCTGTCCATACATACCTATAATAAAGCTTAATTTATCAAGTTTAATTTATAAGTTAAGCACAGTAAGAGATTAAAAACAGTAACTAATATTAAAATTCAAAAATGTGGGGCTGGGGGCCTGGCCCTAGCTCAGTTCTTTAAGTGGCTGTTTCCACAAAGCTGTCAGCCTCAGGTTGCTGGAGTTTGATCCCCACAACTCCAGCCAGCCAAACCACGCCTGAGGGCATTTGGAGCAAAAAAAAAAAAATGTGGGGCTGGCAAGATAGCTCAATGGACTAAGTGTCTGCTTAGGCAAGTACAGGAACCAGGATTTGATTGCAAGTAGGACGAGCCACACCAGCCCTGCCCCCAGGTGCACTGAACCAGCCACCAAGTCTGGGTGTGGTGGCGTGCACTTGCAGCCCCAGCACTGGGGAGGCTGAAAACAGGAGGATCACTATGAGGCTGAGCTTTACAGTGAGATTCTATAAAACATACATCAATAAAAAATAAATAAATAAAATTCAAAAATCTGTAGGACAATAAATCAGGCCATTATTAAGTGATATAAAGATTACTTGAACACAGGCCCTGAGATACCATGGCAGTCGCTGTGACAACCTCGACGGCTACTAAAGGACTAATGATAGCATATACAGCATGGGCACAGTGGGCAAAGGGATGATTCACCTTCTTAACAGAGCAGAGCAAGACAGCATGACTCAGGATGGCGCACAAGCTAATGCTCATGACTGCTATATTTCTGGAATTTTCTGTGTAATATTTTTAGACCACAACTGACTGCTTTCTGGAAACAAAATCACCAACAAGAGAGTACTAGTGTGCAGTAATTTATAGAATGAATTGGGGATGATCACAAAAAAATTTATAATAGCTGAGACATGTGGAAAGGGTGGCCCAAAACAATACATACTTATTGCATTACATTTCTGTAGGCTTGAAATCTGCCGTACATCTCCCTGGGGCAAATCAGTGTCAGCAGGGCTGCATTCCAGAGAGTATTCAAGGGATAGTCTATCCCCCACATTTTCCAGTTTCTAGAGTCCTCCTAATTTTCTTGGTTTATTACGCCTGTGTGTTCATTTTCAAAGCTAGCAACATGTGAGTTGAGTTCTTCTCATGTTGAATCTCTCTGCCCTCTCTTCTCTCTTTCACTTTTAGGAGTGTTACAGTTTGTGTCTGGGTGCCCCCCCCCAAAACCTCATGCAGTCATGGGGCAAACTTCCAGACTTTGTGGTTAACTCATGATCCACTGGGATTATGGATGTGAGTACTACACCCAGCCTGGGGAAGATAGCCTGAATGCAGCTTAAGGGAGACAGACTTCCTTGCTGTAGCCATTGTTGCTGTTACTCCTCCCTTTGCTTTCTTGCTCTTTGCCACCACCATGAAAGGTTGCTCTCTGACATGTCCCACTCTGCCTTGGAGCCAGCCAAGTATGGACTGAAACCTCCAGTAACTGTGAGCTTAATAAATCTTTTCTTCCTTCATTTTGAGTGTCGAGTATTTGTGCTAGCAACAAGAGAGAAGAGTAACTGAGACAAGGAACTATTATAATTATAACGGGTCTTTCTAGATCACCCAGAATAATTTTGAAAATCATATGGGTTGTAAAACTAATTCAATCTGCAACTTTTCTTCCCTTTGACATGTGATATAAGGGTTTCACAAGTGCCAGGGACTGTGATATAAATGTTTGTGAGGAGCATGATTCTGCCTACCACTTGCCTTGTGCAGAGTTAGCTATCATGAAGATTTTTAAAAAGTTTTATTCAGTGTCTTTACCTTGCACTCCTTTCTATAAGAAGAGCTAAACCCAATGTTACCTTCGATAACATAGGTGTATCTTCCCAAATAGCATAGATATTGGGTGGACAAACTGATAGTCTTGACATGAACATCTACCGTGTGAGGCTAGGACTAACCACAGACTCAAGGAATCTCATCTTCATTGACTGGTCTAATTCTAAACTATTATGCCTGTTTTCTTAAATCACATATGATGAAGCTGTTTGCTCTCTATTCCCTGAGCTTCACATAAGCACAGTAACACCTTGATTTTGTGAAGCTTCCCACACTCTCACCCCTCAATCCCTAGACCTGACTCTTTCAATGATATTGTCTTTTGCCCATCTCAGACTCTCCATCCTATGACCCTGCCATGACCAACATCTGTACACTGTCCATAACCTTAAGTCTACCATTCATCAACACACCATACAGCATCTTGTCCTTTCTTCCTACTTATTTTTGTCCTCTGATTTCAATTTTTCTTCAGATCCATGAGAAGATACAGTTCATTGATCCTATTTCCCTTTCACTATCTTTACCCCAACATTTTTCTTCCCTCAATCTAAAGACGTGAACAACTATCAAAGTTCTCTTCAGCATACTCTTAACTTGCCAGAATCTCTCCACTCCACCTGAATCACAAACTAGAAGGAACGATTGGCACAGCATGGCACAGTCTTCCTTCAGTGCTGAGACTCCCAACACAAGAACAAATGTACTGGCTCTGACAGCTCATAGTTGGGTCTGTCTTTGGGAACTACCAACAGCCAATATGAGCCACCTGCCCAAGGAAATTCCTTCATGGTACAAAAGCCTTGGCCTTGTTTGAGACTCTTCTTCTTCATCGTCTTCTTCCTCTTCTTCCTCTTCTTCCTCCTCTTCCTCCTCCTCTTCCTGCTCTTCCTCCTCTTCCTCCTCTTCCTCTTCTTCTTCCTCTTCCTCTTCCTCTTCTCTTTCCTCTTCTTCCTTCTCCTCTTCCTCCTCCTCCTCCTCTTCTTCTTCCTCTTCCTCCTTCTGTATTTAGCACAGGGTCTACAGGGCCTCACTACATAGACGAGACTCATACTGATTCACCTGTCTTTAGCCTCCCAAGTGCTGGGATTATAGGTATGCACCACCATGCCCATTTACAACTGCCATCACAGTGCACCCCATGGGTGGGACAGGCACAGCACACCAGGGATTGAACCCAGCTGCTGTGCTCTGCCTAAGCAGGCACTTTAGTCCGCTGAGCTATCAGGCCAACCCTGCCTGAGGCAACTCTGAAGGTCTCTGTTAGTTCTATTCAACAGCATCACAGTGCCTCCTCAACTCTGTCCAATATTGGTTCTCTCTCACCTTTTGAGCATTTCTCTCCCAAGCACGTTTTCCCCAAAACTTCCTGTGTGTGCGTCTCCAATTTGATCTGTTTCCAAGGAATTTTACCCCAGATGGTCAGTACCACCAGTCTTTGGATTCATACTCTAAAATAAATTTGGGGGTCAGATCACTCACCAACCAACTGCAGTTAGTGCCCCATCACTGCTTCCAAGTGCCAATTGGTACCCCTGGCATCAGTCATTGTACAGTTGCTGTAATATCCTCTCCTGGTGAACTGAACAAGATGGCAGTAGAATGATAGCACAAATGACTGCACAGATACTTGAAAGATGCAGATCGTGAAGGTGGTAACTGTTGTTGGGAGGTACTGATGCATTTCATATTGACAGGAAAAGGCTGCAGGCGTGAAATGTGAAAGACTTCTTCGGTATCATTTACTCTCCTGTAGCCAAATAATCAGGAAGCCAAATTCCAGTCCCAATATTTAATTATATGGGAAGCAGCCTTCCAGGGGCTTAAAAATTCAACCTCTAGGATTTATTCTAATGGTGTTTGTAGATGAGATATCATGTCTGCTTCTTGTACAGCAAATGACCACTGGGAGGAGAGTACGCAATGTGTTAATTATTGAAACTGTCCTACCAATATGATTTGAAACTGTCTCATTTCTATTTGTTTCTCAATGAAATTATAGAAAAAATAAAATTAAAACAATCAATTAATAAATAAATAAATAATAAAGTAAAAACAAAGTAATTCTAAAAAAAAAAAAAATTCAACCTCTACGAGAATTCTCCCCTAGAATACTCCATGGTTATGATCCCAATTAGGAAAGAATGAATCCCCGAGACCTGAGAAGTGAATGTCTGCATTGATGCACCTTAAAAGCTAAAATCTCCAATTTCCCTGAATCTTCTGGATCCAGTCAAGCCCCACTCATCCCTGCTCATGACCAGCACTCCCACTTTTTCTAAGGTATCCCAAAGCCCATAGTTTTACAAGGTAATATTATCTTATGCCTCCTATAGTAACCATGGATAATTATGGAGATGATTTATAAACACAAGTTTTATTAATGTAGACAAAAGATGAAGGGTAGTCATTCGGAAGTTGTTTAATGTGTAGGACAAAAAGAAAGAAAGAGTGGATAATCAAGGAATCCCCTATAAGTAGTCACCCCCACAAAAGGTCAAAAATGTTTGACTAGTTTCTGGAACCAATCCAGAACCCATTGAATAAAGGAGAGGTTCAGTTCCCATGACTAAAATGTCTGGGACTATGTATATGAAAATAATTTGTCTTGATATCTCCAGAATGGTAAAAATGATAGAAAAATAACATACTGAGAAAAACACGATAGCTAGACATTTTGGAAATGACTCAACACAACAAAAACTGTAGATTTCATGGCCACTCTGTTAAAGTCGGCTTTGGGAATCAAATAATCCATGTCATGTGATTTCACTTGTTCACAGTACATCATTGACTTCACTTTTACAGAAATCCATCCACTGATTATTTCTGATATTTAAATATGCAGTTGGAAAAGACATACTTACAAGTGACAGGAACCACACGCTGTTCCCTTAATCTGTGAAACAAGAGCTATCTAGCAAAGAATCCAAGAGGAATTCTTTAAACCATGTTCTCTGGCCAAAACAGTAAATCAAAACGATGTTTTATCCCAGGGAGGGAAATGATGGAGATAACTCACCCTAAACACCAAAAGAATGCAGGGGTGATGGTCCCCATCATATCTCATTTAATTTACTCTTCTGGCTCCTACACAAACCAGACGGGCTGTGATGGATGACTGGTGATACACAGTAAAGTTAACTAAGGAGTAATCACACTTGCGGCTCCTTTCCCAGATACGGGGTCTTTGCTAGGTGCAGCCTTAACCATGTAACATACTGACAGCCACTGATCTGGAAAACATACTCGTTATTCATCTTTATCAAAGCATAAGGCCAGAATCAGTTTTTATCTGTATGAGATAGACAAAAATACACATACACATAGTTGCTACAAGGTAACGCTGCCTGTTTAGTAGCATCATCTAAAGGAAACTGAGCAGTTTGGACATTCCACAACATATCACATTATTCCACTATATTAATTCCACATCTCATTAATTTGTTTGAAATATATTAGAAATAAACTGATAAAGCACTAGGATGGCTTTTTCTAAAGTACCATTGAGAAGATGATACCCTGAAAGTGTGAGGTACTTTAATTCACTTTAATTCATTGACTGCTTTTTTATTCCATATGCCCACAGGTCAGTAGCGCTGCTCACCTCTACAACCAGTGACCCACTTGGGAATTAGAGTTTCTATCCCCCGAACTGCATCCCACATAGTTAGAGGTCTTTGTTTCTAGAATGGAAATCAACCATATGACACAGAAAGGCCCCATTAAACTTAAAACTATAGCTGCTACCTGGACACTTCAGACTCCTTGTACCAAATTATCAGCTGTCAAGAAAATAAATTGGTAGAAGAAAACAATTTGACCTAGGCATCAAGAGAAAAAGGTAAGATACCTCTTCCATAAGGAGGAAATAAAGGCAACCAGGTGATTCAATGGTGGTTCTTCCCTTCCTAATTCGCAGGTAATGAACAAAGCTTGAGAATGACTTCTAAGTCAGGGATCCAGGAATTCAAACACTGTATTAGGAGCCTCCAGATGGTGCTACCAGGCAAGCCTATCTAGATTGCACAGACCCTAGTCCAGAGAAAGGAGAAACTAGAACAGATAGAATACTAGGAATGACGGATAAATACACTGGCAGCCTCTATGGAGACTACAGAAGTGATATTATCCCACCAACCTCTCGTAAGTTGATCCAGAAAAAGAGATCAATTCAAGAAAACCTGGATGAGGCCTTCTTAGAAGAGATAAAGCAGTGCAGAGGATGAGCTGTACTGGATTATGCGATGTGCCATCCATTTAACCCCACTTCAGGACTGAGGTACTCTAGCCCTCATGTACTGGGAACATTGACACAGTGTCTTGTAGCCCTAAGCTTCTGGAGGAATTCCCCTCACCCAGAGGGAGTTTCCCTGCTCACAGTTCTGCCTCTTTGCTGGGTGAGTCCTATATCTAAATGACTACAAAGGGACACAAGTGCCCAGTGTGGGACAGCTCAGAGCGTCATTCCTACTCTAGGGGTAGGATTGTCTGCAAATTGCACTAGAACTGCACTGTTGGGAAATCTCTCATACACTGCCCATTTCCATTTCTCTCCCTCCCTTACAAATGTTTCTTCTGAGAACACTTCTCGAACTCTTGCATGAAAATGTCTACCTCGCAGTCTTTTCTGGGATTCCAACATAATTTTGCAAAATAAAGGCCCTGGCTACATCCAGCTCTTCAGTTATTCCGTGTTCCACACCTGAATGCAACTGAAGCTAAATAGAGGGAAATACTCAGGCACACCAGCTTGCCCCACCACCACCGAGCTCTCCAAAATGCACGTGGTCCTCCATATTCCCCACCAGCCACCCTTTTTCTCCTTAATCCATGATGGCTTCACTCTCTAGGAAAACTATTCAAGAATTTCCCCCACTAATTTCCAGCAATCCTTCCTTAGCTTCCCTTCTACCTAGCCAATCTTGTCTTTGTATTAATGAGGGAAAAAATGAAGCAATTAGAAGACAATTATCAAAAACTCCCACCCCAAATCTACCCGCCAGCTAGAAGCAGAGTGAATACACTCTGCCCTCTCATTGATGATGGATGAAATGCCCATTGCACCAGCAGGGCAAATTCATCTCCCAGTGTACTGAGCCTTCATTTTTTTCTTACTCTCTCTTGCCCACTTGGAAGCCTTGCTGTTAAGTTTTTGCCTTCCTCTCCTATGCCATGAGACTTTGTCTCTTGCACACGTCAAGTGCACCATCATGAAATCAGGCTGCTATTTGTCTCACTTTTTAAAAATCCTTCCTTAATCCAGCTTCCATTTCCAATTACATTGATTACTACTTCCTCCTTCATAGTAAGACCTCTGATAGAGTTCTATCAGATTCTTTTCTAATTTGTCTTTTGTATTTTGTATTTTCAAAAATCTTTGAAATATAATTTATATCCTATAACATTCATTTAGTTAAAGGATACAACTCAAGGCTTTAGAGTGCAGAGAACTATGCAACAATTAACATAATGTAAGCTTAGAATATTTTTATCACCCCAGAAAGAAACCTATCAATTAGCAGTAACTCTCTATTCACCTATAGCCCTATTCCTTAAGCTCTAACAATCACTAATTCACCTTCTATTTCTATACAGTAAATACTACAGACTTTTCATATAAATAGATTCATACAATCTGTAGTCTCTTGTGGCCAGCTCTTTCATTTAACATAATCTTTTCAAAGTTTGTCCATGTTATACCCAAGTATTAATGTTTCATTTCTATATTCCAGTCTAAGGATAGAGCACATTATATTTATTGCTATTGAGTATTATTGCTATTGGTGCCATAAATACAGAATTCAACAAAAAAAAGAAAAATTTGTATAAATGTTTTAACACTAAATTGATTGAGACACCATGAGATTAACACACATTACCTTTGGCCTCTATAATCACAGGAGGTGCTCAACCTGGTGGTCATCGGCTCCTAGACACGTAGTAGTGTCATGAAATGCTCAAGTGTGTGTACATTTTTTGGAGGAAAAAATGTTAATGCACACATTTTTGTGTAAATGTATTGCTTTATTTCTCTTGCGCACAAACGAGGAATAGAACACACTGGGTAAAGTAGCAGCTTAACTCTTGGAGGAATCACCGAACAATGTTCTGTGTTGCTGTGCCATTTTACATTCCTGCTGTCAGCGTATAATGATGGCCATGTTTATCATTGTAGTAACGTGTTACTCCCTATCTTTTAGCCTGTGGTTGTCACTGTTATTTGTTAGGTGCGAGGCAGGTGCTCACCAGGATGCTTTGTGCTCCCTCTGACGTGCTCCCTGGCACCAAGGCATCCATCCTCCAAGGGCTCCCAGTCTTTCTTTTGTTCTCCTTGCTTCACTGAAATGTCTCTTCTCAAGCCACCAGTGGCCATACTGCTGTACCTGCAGGACAGTTCTCAGTTCTCATCTTTCTTTACCTAGCAGTGGCTTCTAGCCCAGTAGCAAATTCCTTCCCTGAAACACTTTTTCATTCTTCACTTCCACATCGTGGAAGCCACATCACGTAGCCCCCTCTTTTTATGGTTGCACCTACTTATTTTGGGGTTATCCTCATCTCTCTGACCTCTAAGTGCTAGATTTCCTCAAGGATCTGCTCCCAAATTTCAGGTTTTCTTTGCTTTCTTGTATTTTTTTACTATCTGTATTTATTCTCTACATTTTCGCATATAGGCTCTGTATTGCCTCAGCTAGGATGCCTTTAAATGTCATGCATCTTGTAACGGTGATTCTTACCACTGCACCTTCAGCCTAGACCCCTCTCCAGGGATCCCAAAGTGACCACTGGATGTCCCTACTTGGATATCTAAGAGGCAAGATGAGCCTGCCTCTAACTGAGCTTTATTGTCTTCCTTAAACTGGTTCTTTTTTAAACAATTTTTTTTCCTCAACTTACAGTGGTTTACTCAAGCTTAAAAACTTGGACCTAAAAGAGTTCAGTTAGAATATTTTGCTGAGTTTACACACCTATGATATTCAAATAATGGAACTTAACAAAAAAAGGTATACAGATGAATGTCCATTTTGTATCTGTGTATTCAAAGTGGTTAGGATAGATATATAGTTACATTCTCTTAATGAATAGAGTGATTTGTTCTAATGGTGTTTGTAAATAGGATATCATGTCCACATCTTGTACAGCAATTAACCACTAGGAAGAATGTATGCAATGTGTTAATTATTGAAACTGTCCTACCAATTTGATTTGAAACTGTCTCATTGCTATTTGTTTCTCAATAAAACTATGGAAAAAAAAAAAAAAAACTTGGACCTATCCTTGACTTTGTCCCCTTACAGCTCATACCTAAAATATCACAAATTTCTGTGGCTCACCCTTATGGTGCCATCAGCTGTCCCTAAGAACTGGTTCTGCATCATTGTACACAATGAATTGCAGATCAAACATATTTGTCCAAAAATATTACATCTGAAATCACTCACAGTGACATCTATAATCCCAGAGACTCAGAGGACTAAGACACAGTGATCACAAGTTCCAGAGCAGACTGGACAACTTAAAAAGATGCTGCCTCAAAATAATAAAATGAGCTGAGGGTATAGCTCAGTAACCTGGTTCAATCCCTAGTATCACCAAAAAAAGAAAAGTATTGGTACTGGACATGTACAGACTGAGTTTTCTTGTCATTGTCCTTGCTCTTTATAATTTCTATAAAACTGTTAATGGTTTAAAACTAGGATCTCCCCCAAAGTCTCATGTGCTTACCCAGAGGTGGGGCTTTGGAAAGATGGCTGGATCCCAGGGGTGCTAAGCTCACGAGCTGAGTGTGCCTTCACAAGCAGATGTGACCTGCAAGAGTATATCTTTCTCCCAGCTCCCCTCTTCTTTCTCTGCATCTGGCTGCCTTGGAATGAGCAGCTGTCCTCTGCAGAGGGTGGTGGTGGCAAGCCTACAGCTCAGCAGGCTGCTCATATCATAGAAAGCTCAAAAAAGTTTGTTATCACTGGCCAAGACCCTTCCACAATGCCTTTTCTGTGTTGAGGCCACCAGCCAAATGGCCTTCTCCTCTGTTAAGCTGTGGGTGAATGTTGGGCATTTTGGTTTAGTAATAAGAAAATGACTAAGGCAGTAACACACTACAAATTTTAATCATTGGTCTTACTTCTTTTCGGTCTGCTAACTAGACTGTGAACTCCTCGAGCATGGGCCCCAGCCAGTTTGTTCACGGATGTATCCCAAGCACCCAGAAGTGCTTCAGATCTACTAGGTG
The DNA here is from genome assembly GCF_000260255.1 of Octodon degus. Taxonomy (NCBI): domain Eukaryota; kingdom Metazoa; phylum Chordata; class Mammalia; order Rodentia; family Octodontidae; genus Octodon; species Octodon degus. The sequence continues at coordinate 2,481,486 of NW_004524656.1, read as the reverse complement.
TCCAATAAACATTTGTTTGCATGAATCCCTTTGAACATTCTAACTAAATATCCTTTGCCTTGGTCTGCATCTGTAAAATAAATTGGTCCCTTTAGACACAACGTTACCTTCCCTCTCCCTGCTGCTTCCCCAGTTCTGCTAACTTCCCTTTCCCTCCAGAGCTGGTTGTCCCCTCCTCCGTGCTCCAGGAGCATATTATATTTAACCTCCACCATTGTATTTAAAATATTGCTTTGTGACTTTCAGTATCTAATTTTCCCACAAGATAATGAGTTCCTGTAATGCAGAATCATCACCTTATTATTTCTTTAATAATCCCTGGTGCCTGGCCCATAGCAAAATTAAATAAAACTGTTGAGTGAATCATCAAACATGTCCTTTCTTCTTTCAGCTTGCTCCCTCCCCTATTCAGCACCCATTGCCGCTATTCAAAATGCCAGCTAAGGCCTACACTCTCAAAGTGCACGCCGGGGATTGAACAGGTGCTTTAGTCCACTGAGCTATCTGGCCAGTCTCTTTTTTTTTTTTTAATGTATAAAGGTACAGTTTTACAGTTACCAGATTGCTGTGATTTGGATAGTTCTCGCCCCAGGATACATTAATTGGTTAAACTGTTTCCTGAGGACTATAAGAGAACTGTAAGAGAATTATTTTCTGAGAATTCTAAGAGTGCTTTCTTGGGAAAAGAATAAATGAAAAGGACATGAATACAGCAGATATTTGAAGGGGGAAAAGTGGTAGCCCCACCATGGGAATGAAATGCGGGATCCAAGGAACATCATCTCCAAAGAGCGTTCTGGAAAGAAGAGGCTTCCAGCCTCTTCACTGAGCCTTCACCATCTCCATTTTCCCCTTCACTAGCATCAATCTCCAAAAAAACTATGATCTTCAACCCAAATGACCCAACAAAGAAGTGGCACACACAACATAAACCATTTGAAAATGCATTGGAGAGCAGAACACATTCAGAACTATTCATTTCTCAGCAAATGTTCACAGGGTTGAGCTAAGTAAAGCATCTCCAGATATAGACTGCATATTGAGTGCTAGCTCTGTGAAGGGATGAAGGATCAAGGTTACAAAGGCAACTAAATGGCATGGTCTCAAAGAAACTTAGAATATAATAAGACAAAGGTCAATGAATAAAATAAGTACTAGATGATAGACATGCGCGTAACATGTAGGGTGAGGCAGCATTCAGCTCTGGCGAGGTGACACTGGCCACAGAAGATGCTGTCACACGATGACATCTAAGGAAAGTGCTCACAGATGAGCAGGAGTTTACTGGTTAAACTGTGGAAGTGACAGAGTGGCACATAAGTGGCAGAGTCATGAAACATCTTGGCTTGGGAAAAATCATTAGTTAGTATTAGCTATTACATAGCCAGGACATAGTATTTGAGAGGGTATGTGATTAATGTCATGTGAAAAAATTCAGTCTTTATCTTTTTAGACAACAAGAAGGCCATTTAAAAATTTTAAGTAAGTGATCCATCTGTTCAGAGTTCCATTTGTGAAAGATAACTTTGGCAATAGAATGAAGAATGGATTAGAAGGTGAAAAAGCTAAATTCTAAAAGACCAGTTAGTTGACAACTACATAATACAAACGAAGGTGAATAAGAATCTATGTTAGGCCAAATAGTAATGATGGAAAAGAATGGATAGAGACAAAATATACGTAGGAGACAGTCAAATCACTTCAAGACAATTAGCAATGAGAAGGAGGACTTGTGATGGCACGGTCAATGATTTTAATTGAACTGGTGTATTTGCTGATGTGGGTTGTACAGAATGCAGAAAAGCATTTGTGGGGCTGATACAAATTATGCTAGGTCATACAGAGTTTGACACTCATGTAAGACATCAAAATGAAAAGTTTGGAAGACAAAGGAGAAACACAGTTCATCAGAAGACAGATTTAACTGGGAGATGTAAACTTCAGAATCATGTCGATATATAGTATTACACAGAAACCACAAGATCAGAGGAAGTATTCTCAAGCAGTAGTACATTAAGAAATAGCCAGGTTGATAATGTCAAATGTGAAAATTGTCTCTTACTAGTTCCACGGTGAGGAAAAAAATAAGAAGAGGAGTCAGCTGTGTACATAGATGGCACTGCACCCATCTCTCCACCGCTATCCTCAGTAGCCCATGCAGTCTCAGACTACCATGGTTTGTCCCAACAACAGCCATACCTGACTGGCCCAGGCATGGACATCTGAATCAAGTACAAGTCATCTGAAACTCCCCCATGCTAGGTTGATCATGTGTCCTCTTTTGAGAGATGAGCCAGGAAAGCACCATGAGAGAGCCGCAGTTACTCTTCTCTCGTTGCTGGGACAAATGCCCACCATTCAAAATGAAGAAAGGAAGGTTTATTTAGCTCACAGTTACTGGAGGTTGCAGTCCATATTCAGCTGGCTCCAAGGCAGAGCAACACATGGCAGAGGGCAACCTTTCCTGGCAGCAATCAAAGGAGCAGATCAGGCAGTACCTCCTCCCCTCAGTACACTGTAAGGCAAATTATCTGCCCCAGGGCAGAAGCAGCATCCACACCCACAATAATCAATCATAGGGACTGGGGAGATAGCTCAATGGTCTAAAATCCCTGCTTAGGCAAAGAGCAAGGACTGCGGTTCAATGTCTGGCACTATATGCTGTGGAAGTCCCGCCCCCAGGGCGGGTTGAGCCAGCCATGGAGAAAAAAGAAAGAAACCATTCCCCCTTTAATTTGTTTAGAAAAATAATAATCAATCACAAACTCCAGAAGCCACCCCATCACAGCATGAGGCTTTGAGGATCACCTATACACAAACCATAACAATTTGCCCCTGGACCATGAAAGACTCATGCACATACCTTTATGAAAAAGCCATTTTAGTCCATCTCTAAGAGCTGCCAAAATCCTACAGTTTCAGCATTGCTGAAAAGTCCAAGTCCCAAGTCTCCTCTAAGATCTCAGGCAAACTCCTAGCTGTGAGCCCATACACAAATGAAAAGTTTAAACACTTCCAACATTCGATGGCACAAGATAAACTTTACCATTCCAAAAGGTACAAACAACATGGGAATACAAAGCACTGGGACCAACACAAGTCCAAACTCCAGCAGGGCAAACATTAAGTCCTATAGTTCCATGTGGAACATTTGAAGCAATCTCTGGCAAACTGTGAGCTCCATGTGGCTCTGCCCCTATGGCATTCTTGATGGTGCCTCTCTCTCAGGCTGGCTTTGCTCCCTCCTTGCAGTCTCCTTTAGATGATGCACATTTCTGGCTTTTCCAAATGTCTGGGGTTTCCACTGTACGTTAGGCTTCTCACTCACAGCTTTACACACTGCCCTCCCAGGGGCACACTGCCTGGCCTCCCGGGCCTTCTGAAATCCAGATGTAAGCCTTTTTAACATCAGAACTCCTGGATTCTGAAAGCAACTAAAGTCAACACTACATGGATGATGCCAAGCTCTGCTGCCTTCTGGAGCAGTATCCAGGCTTTCTTCTCTCTTGGCTGTAAGGGTCGAGTGCTTGGATTGCTGAGCACTATGATGCTAATTCCAAGAAATAAATTCTCCATGCCAGGGCCATTCTGGAACTTGGTGTGGCTGCTGCCACCATTCTGGAACATGGGACTTTACAGCTTTCTCCCCAAGGCAAAGTCCCTCATCCTTCCAGTACTGAGACTGCAAAGAGTTGAGACCTGACCTCTCCTGTGATGCCCTCAGGCCATCCTTTCCATTCTCTTGGTCTTTCCCAACAATGGAGATCCTCTCAGTTCTATCTTTGCATTCCATAGCTTTATTGGAGCTGCCTTTCTAGCCAAACTCACAAAATCTTAAATCATCCTGCTGGGTTATTTCCTCTTCGTTGTCAATATAAATCTCACTGAAAACCCCCCAGCAATAGCCATGCCACTGCCTCAATATTTGACTGCTTTGAGATTTCTTTTGAAAGATTAATCAGTCCTTAATGTTTAAACTCAGTCTCAGGCAAAGTCTCTGGACAAGAGTAAAATTCAGACAAACTTTCTGCCCAGCCGTGACACAAATGATCCAAAGTCCAACAACCAATGCAGTCCTTCTTCCCAACAGAAACCACCCCAGATTGGTCTTACAGGCAGGATTTCTATCAGCCTTCTGATCTCTGAGCTCTGACCAGAATCTCCCATACAAAACAGCCAAAGCTGTTCCTGTGCTTCTCTTGTAGGCAATATCTCCAAACTTTTCCTATCTCTTCCCATAAGCCATTTGCAAAAGCTCATAATCCACATGGTCAGGTTTATCCACAGCAATGAACCCACTTCTCTGGTACCAAACTCTGCCTCAGTTACTCTTCTCTCATTACTGGGACAAATATCCAACACTCAAAATGAAGAAAGGATTATTTATTTAACTCACAGTTATAGGAGGTTTCACTCCATATTCAGCTGGCTCCAAGGCAGAGAGAGTGGCACATGGCAGAGAGCAAACTTTCCTGGCAGCAGCAAAGAGCAGAGAGCAAAGGGAGTGGACGCAGCTCCAGCAGCTAGCTAGGCTCTCTCCTCTCAGTACATTATAATGCAAACTACCTGCCCCAGGGGAGGTGCAGCATCCACACCCAAAATAATCAATCACAAACTCCAGAAGCCACCCATGACTGCTTGAGCCTTTGGGGGACACCTATACATAAACCACAACAGAGTGGATTAACAAGTAGTAGAAAAAACACTGAAGAAAGCCTAACTTTTGGGGGTTGGTTGGAATAGCCATAAAGGAACATATTTGGGTCAAAGTTCTGGGAAAACTGTTGAAAGAAAGCTAAAGAATCCTTTGGTAGAATGAAAATGGAATTGAGCATTGAAAATGGAATTTGGTAGAATGAAAAGGAATCACTAGTTTCTGCACATTGTCCAAGTCCTGGAGAGCTTTTATTCTTCTGGGAAGACACTTTCACAATGTTATTTTCTTAACTGAAGTTTATTTGAGCTGAGTGTCTGTCTTCCTTGTAACCAGAAGAGGATAACTACCATCAGTTTTAAAGGCATCTAGTCTAGACAGTAAAAGCAAAAATAGATCAATGCAATTGCATCAAACTAAAAAACACATACACAGTAAAGCAGTGAACAGAGATGGGAGAAAACATTTGCAAACCTTACATTTGACAACGGACTAATATTGGAAAATATTTGAAGAACTGAAAAACTCAACAGCAAGAAAACAAATAACCCAATTTAAAACTGACCACAAAGTGCCTGTAAAAAATATTTGTCTAAGAAAAGGCAAATGGCAAATAAGTATATAGGGGGGAAAAACCTTCAGAATCATCACTCATTCGAGGAATACAAATTAAGTCCACAATAATATATCATTTCCACATGTTAGAACAGCTATTATCAAAGAGACAAGAGACAATCAATGCTGGTGACAATGTAGAGAAAAGGGAACTCTCGCTCACCACTGATGGGAATATAAATTAATACATCCCTAAGAAAAATGTGGGCCAGTGAGATAGTTCAGCACATGAAGTGCCTGTTTAGGGAAGTGCAGGGACCCGGGCTCTATCCCCAGTACCACCTGCCTTGCTGGCCCCACCCCTGGGTGCACTGAGTCAGCGACCAAGTCCCGACGTGGTGGTGCATGGCTGTAAACCCAGCACCGGGAAGACTGAAAACAGGAGGATCACTATGAGTCTGAGCTGCACAGTGAGACCCTGTTAGAAAAATAAGAAACATTTAAAACAGAAAAAATATTATGGAAGTGCCTTTACAAATGAAAAATAAGACTACAGTTTGAGCCAGCAATCTCAATTCAAAGGAAATAAAATCAGTATGTCAAAGAGATATCAGTGGTCCCATGTTTAATGCAGGGCTATTCATAGGGAAGCAACTTTCCAAATAAACAAATAAATGAATTGATTTCTAAAATATGGTACATATACATAGTTGAATATCATTCAATTTTAAAAAGGAAGAAAATCTTGCCATTTATAACAATGTGGATGAAACTGGAAAACATTACACTAAGTAAAGTAAACCAGAAACAGAGAGATGTATGCTACATGATCAAACTTACACTGAGAATCAAAAAAATTCAAATTTATAGAAAAAAAATAGTATTATGGTAGCAGCCATGGGGGGGGACCTAGAGAAGACTGAGATGTTATCACATGATACAAAATTTTAGTTATAGAAGAGAAACAAAATCAAGAGAGGTATTTACAATATGGTGACTATGGTTAATAGTATAGTACACACTTGAAAATTGTTGAAAAGATAGACTTTAAATGTCTTTATCACAAAAAAAATGTTTTAAGTTTGTGAGATAATAGATATGTCAATTTGCTCAGTATAGCCTTTCCACAAGTATACATATTTGAAAACATCATTTTATGCATCATAAATACATAATTCCTACTTATCAATGTAAAACTACTTTTTTGAAAAAGAAATTCAGTTGAATAGGGAATAAAAATGCTCGCCAGTTGCAAAACCAGATTACTTGACATGGACCAGTTGAGCTGCACACAATGGAATTGATAGGAAAAAAAAAAGGGTTAATAAGCTCCTTTGACTAACTTGACCAGCTTATTTATCTTATTAATTTGTTCCCAAAAGAGCTCTAGATTGAGACACAAGCAGTCCAGTGCTTGTCCAACTCATTCACTGAGTCACTTCACCGAGATCTTAGTTTCCTTACCTAAAAGCTGGGTACGTAAACATCTATTCACTTTCCTCAGAACACATGGCTATGTTGAACAATTAGGTATCACTGAGAAGTGAAAATGGGTGGTGTTAGTCATTTTGAGTTGTACCAATTGTAGCAATCATTGTGTAGATTTCTCCTCATTGAGACCAGCCTAGGATTTACTAAACAATGCTTTACCACACTATCCCACTCACCTGCCACTCCCACTTGTTTCTGTGTTTCTACCATGCTTGAGACCCTCTGCTCCCTCTGTCTTTGCTATCTTTTAATTCTGGCTAGATTTTACTAATGTCCAATAACTGAATAGTCAACAAATCTCATGCAGAAAAGCTCTTTAGCATGTTTCTTTGCTCATCTATGAAAAGGTATTGAGGCAGGAGATTAGGGGTGTGGTGGACTGGCTGGGAAAGTAGTCCTGACCTGTTCATGATAAGGTTCCAGCACACCTGAGCAGAATACTTCCTGAAGCCTGGAATGCTCATGGGCTTCTTCTAAGAATCCCAGCAGTTTGGGATAGGACACTCTAGACCTAATGTCAGCCTGAGGAGGGAAAGATACAAGAAGGATGGCTGCCTCTGAGCTCGCCACTGCTGTGTTCTTTCTCAGTGGTTGATCCTCACACTGCAAAGCATTCTTCTTCTCCTACTTTTTCTTGACCCAAAAACACTCTGTAGAGCACATTTTCTTTTCTTACCCTTAATAAATGAAAAATAAGGCTGGGGAGATAGCTCAGTAGAATAAGCGCTTGCCTGGCAAGTGCAAGGGCCTGAGTTCAATCCCCAGTTCCACCAATCAATCAATCAATAAATAAATAAATAAATAAAATGCAAAATCTTGTTGGAGTTTGTGCTTTTATTGACCATTTCCTTGCTTAGGACAGAAAAAGCCTATAAAGACCTGTGGAAGAAACCCCAGAATTCCAGAACCCAGTAACAGCTTTCCAGCTATATCATGTGCAAGAAAGAACTTTACACTTCAATGGTAAATGTCAGATAGTAATAGTCATAGTAGTGATTAAAATACTATTATAAGTATTGTTGATCTAATAGCAGTTGTTGTCTCTATACCATAGGATAACTGGTAATCCGAAATTGAACTAAGTTCTTGCACGTTTGCTCCATAGAGAGTCCTGTGTTGGCCCCTTTGCCTTGTTTAAAACTACTGTTTTTTATGTCACTAAATCAAATTTTAATATAATTTAAAAGCATAAAAAAATTCACAGCAACCAGTATAGTAGCAGCATTTGGAGGGCATATGAGGATGCAGGTACCTTTTGCCACTTAATATGGAAATTTGCTGCATTATTCAAAGATCGAGAATATTTTGCCAATTCAACAGATCCCTTTCTGATACCATCTGTGAAATTGGCCACACATGTACCAGGGAACAGTGGCAGGAATAACAGGAAAATGGCTAAGAGACATGCTAATCTGACCCCTCACTAGGTGAGCATATGGAAGATCCATCCATTCTCAGGTCTTCTGATTGGCTGGCCACGTAAAAAGACCATGCCACTAACATGCTGCACCCAATCCAGTGCTCCCACACAATCCAATTATTTTCAATTCTGCGTCACCTTTATCCCTGGCTGAGGCTGAGGTGGAGAAGAGAGGACCTGTGGGCTTCCTTCTACTCCATATTTAAGACAAGCAAGGTGAACATCTGTAAGAAAAACAGGTGGAGACTGGGTTTGGTGGCACATGCCTATAATCCCAGCTCTTGGGAGGCTGTAAACAGGCGGATCACTACGAGTTCACTTTAGTAGTGAGAACCTGAACGCCCTGTGGACCCTTCCCTAAAACACACACACAAAAAAGAAAGAAAGAAAGAAAGAAAGAAAGAAAGAAAGAAAGAAAGAAAGAAAGAAAGAAAGAAAGACAGGTGGAGTGATTGATACGCAGGCCTCATTATGCTTTTTCCATTACTTGTGCAAATGTTTGACATTTTCCATGATAAAACATTAAGATGGAAATAAAATACAGCTTCTTCATTGTATACTTTCAGGGTTTGAGAAAGAAGGGATTTTCTCTTCCAAGTACTTTTTCCTACTTCCTAACCAATGCTTTTCCAAGTGGGTCTAGGACTGAAAATACAAATGTAAGTAGGAGTGAATGGTGGGTAAATGGCACAAATACAAACCACTGAAGGCAGACACGTTCCCAAGAAGGAGTCCCAGGGTACCAGGCACCTAAGCAGTGTGAGTCACTGACAAGAGAAAGGGGCGAGAAGAGGCAGGAGACCTAAGAGACACAGCGCGCTGACTTTGCCCTTTGGTCACTGCTGTCACCCAGGTGTTCCTTGGAGGCAGCCCTGAGTAACTGAGATCCCCTCTTCTCCCATGAACTCAGGCCTGCCTCATCCCTGACACAGTTATCCTGGGCTGCAGAGACTAAGTTCCTTGCTGGCTTTTGACCCCTGCCCCCTTAACAACATTAAGCCATAAAGTTGCTTAGCCCAGAGGAGTTGCCATGACAATGACATCCATATCTCTGTGCAAGAGCCAGCACGGAGACCCGAGGGCTCAGGCAACATGGCAAAAGGACAGCTTTCGAGAAACAATGGAGGGAGCTGACTGCAGATTCTTTTCATGCCTAATTACCCATGAGCACATGGCACAATGGCTTATTTAACTCTGCCTTGGCTCAGAATAGAGACAGGTTCTCGTTCCAGTTGGAAAGGATCCTGGCCTCTACTTGGGGGGGGGGGGTCAGGAGGAGAAGGAAAGTGAGTTATTGAAATGTGTAGACCTTGTCGCCTTAATTATTTTGCATTTGGCCATCTTTCCTGGGCTCAGAAGCTAATTATTCAAAGTCAGGAGAATCGTTCCACCTCAGGTTTAGCTACAAGCTAAATGCCGACAGCTGGGATTGGGAGCAACTGTTTCCCATGGCCAGCTAGGTAGTCGAATATCACTGTTTCTCAAACCTGACTCAGTCAGTCAAATGATAGCACGGCTTATTAAACTCTCAAAGATGGTAAGTTAGCCTTCCTGGCTTCCTTCACACCTCCCTAAAACAGAACCCAGGCACTGCAGTCTGGAAGTTGCAGGTTGTGGAGAAACAATCTTACTGTGAGGTGAACTCAGGCACAAGAGATGAAAGAAGACAAAACCAAAGAACACTCCCCCCTGTCTTCAGGCATCAGTCTGAGTCCTCTCTTTTGTATGATGAGCTCACAGAGAATGCAAAACACTTCTAATCAACAAAAATGGTGAAAGATCAAATGAGACCATCACCTTACAGGAACTAGGAGTGTGGCTAATTTTCAGAGATCTGTGTCATCAGTTCTTTTCTAGGTATTCTATGATGGGAGTCAAATACAATATGCAAAATATCATACTTTTGATTAATTATCAAGATTGCACTCAAGTTAACCCAGGGAACACTGTTTTATACACCTGCTTGGATCTCCCTGCGCCAGCTGACCACTACCACTCTCCTCCCAAGGTGATTCATTATTCATCATCTGTTCCAATAACTCTATAACTCTAGGAAGAGAGTCATAGGCTTTCTACCTCTCTGTTCTGGCTCAGAAAAACCAGCGAGCTTGGCTGTGTTCCCTCTGCATATTGAAACCTTAGCAATAAATATACTGGAATATAAAATTTTGGAACCTACCATTCTGAAGGGTCCCAGAACACACTCTCTTCATTAAGGCAAGAAAAAAATGTAACAGTGAGGGGACCCTGGCACCTCTGAGAAACCTGGGGGTGGCTCGCCTTTGAAGGGCAGGAATAACAGCAGCTGTAGCTATGAAATTGAAGTAAGTGGAGCTGCTAATGGGATTCAGAATAAGATAAGGCTCCCAAGCAGGTCCGGGCTCCAGTTCAAATGTTTGTCCTCTCAGGTCTGGGTGCAATTGTACTAGAGGTACTGGAGATAGATAGACCTGTCTCATAGAATTGTAAGCCCACTGGGACATGCAGAGCAGAGAATGGGAGGAAAACTGCCTTCTGCAGCAGAAAATTACCTTTGTTTGAATAGGTCACGGATAAATGAATAGAAGCTCAAGTGAATGGCAATGGCCTTCCAAGTTATTATGTGACTAGAGCTGCTTATCATGAGCTAGATATGACCCGATTGATTAATTCACAAAATCAGGCAGCCAAATGAATGATTTCTATGCAATAGAAAATGGGCACCAGTCCTACGGAACTCCACAAGGTACAAATTAATGACATGAGCAAAGGGCCAAGCTTTCCTATCTCTCTCTCTGTATCTCCCTTAACTCACATCTATGAAGAAGAAAACTGGCTCCAGCCTGTCATTAAAAATGGCAGTAGACCATATTGGACACAAGTGAAAATGAACCGCTGACAAATTTCAAGGACACCGGTGAAAGAAAATTCTCCTGGAGGCCAGAACTTCAGGCACTACAGTAAACCATCCACATCATATGGAGAAAATATGAAATTCAATTCTTCACCTGAGAACTGGCAAATTGCCTCTCTGAAAGGAACAAGGCTGGAATATTTGTATATTTGTTTCCTGTGGCTATTGCAAAATACCAAAATCATTTTTTTATTTCAAAAAGAATAAAAAATAAAAAGCAATAACAATGCTACAGAATTTCAAAACAAAATGACAGAATGTTAACAATAGTTGTCACACTGCATATTGTTATCTTCAAAGTACTTGTTCAGATTACCAGATACAGGCATGCCTTTTAAAAAAACCAATACAAATTAATTGCACAATTATCTTAGCAATTACATATATATTTTTCCCTTCTTTCTTTTCTCCTTTCCCTCATTCAAGTTGATCTTTCCTTTCGAGCAGTTTCTTTCCCTTGCCCAGTATCTATTGTACCTTTCAGATTTTATTTGATCTTTCAGGTACTTGTACTCAGGAGACAATATGATGTTTACACATTCAAGTCTGATTTATTTCATTTATGATCGTAGTCTCCACTTGCATCCATTTACCTACAAAAGCCTCAAGTTCATCTTTCCTTATAACTGAGTAATACTGGGCTGGAGAGATGGCTCAGTGGTCTAAAGCACCTACTTAGAGCAAGCTTGGCAAAGCATCAGGGACCGCAGTTCAATCCCCCAGCACCACATGCCAGCCAGCCCCGCCCCCTGGTGGGCTGAGCTGGCCACACACACACACCACACACTCTCTCTCTCTCTCTCTCTCTCTCTCTCTCTCTCTCTCTCAAATAAATAAAAAAAAATAACTGAGTAATACTCCATGGTATAAAAATATTACTTATTTTCAATCCATTCTCAGTTGATGGGCATTTGGGCTGTTTCCAAGATTTAACTATTACAAATTGTGCTGCTATAAACACGGATGCACAGACATCACTGAGATAAGCAGAAATTTCTTATCTCACAATTCAGGAAGGCAGATGTGTGAAATTAGTATTACTGAGTTCAAAGCAAAGTGCCAATGACTAAGGGGAGAAATCATCCCACTCTTCTTCAAGATTCTGTAGGCTGCTGGCATTCATTGGTCTTGTGGCCACACAACTCCAATCTGTCTGACCTTCACATCACTTTCTCCTTGGTGCATTCTAAATCTCCCACTATCTCCCTCTTTTAAGGACACTTATGTAGTTACTAATAGCCCACCCGTATAATCCAAGATGATCGCTCCATCTCAGAATCCTTAATCACCTCTGCGAAGACCACTTTTCCAAATAACATAACATTTACAGGCTCTGGAGATTAGGATCCGCCATCTTTATCCACCTCCCATAGTTTGGAATGGGTAGATCTTAGGTAGGAGCATTGGGGTTGAGCTAAGAAATAAGCACAAAAAGTATAGGGCACCTTGTGTCTCATGTGACTGTCCACCAAAGTGTTTTCTCCTCAGAAAAGGTTCTCTATCCTTGGGGAGATGTCATGACCTCCAGGGAGAGTCTGTAGTATGTCTTTGTGGCTTAGCACTGTCTGGGACCCTTGAGCTGAACGGCCATGGTGGCCAAGATGAAGGACTGTGGAGGACCACACGGTCACAGCAGCATGGCAGCTGCTCACCAAGGGGCTCGATGCACACTGCAAGTGCAGGAATGGATTCTAATTACACGGTATGTTTTGGTTCTTGCAAGACAGTGCTTCCCACATATTTTCATTTGCAAATGTTATAGGAAATACTTTTATATAGTACAATACAATAAACACTAGAAAAGACTATCATATGCTTACATGGTGTGGTAATGTCCACTTGCCAAAAATAATTTCTAAGTACTTACAATTGCTATACTTATCACAGTGGGCAGCCCAGCCTGGGTCCAGAGGTCACATTTGGAGTAGCACTGATCCAGAAAATTGTCCTCCAGTTTTTAGTATATTGAAACATCAGGCCTTTCCAGCCTGAGAGGAGCAGAGATTCTTCTTCAACCAAGGTTTACCTAATCATAAACTTAGATTATTATTTCCTGCTCCTCACATGTGGCTTGTACCTGTCCTACAACTAAGTGTATGTACTATTAACACAATATGGCACTCAGTGTCACCTCAAGCAAAGGAAATGTTTTACAGCTAGAGCAGGGCAACAACGGGCCTAGGACTGCAGAATCCTCTGGTGTTACCATGTATCTAATCAGGAAGGCAGCCAGCCAAGTAGAAAAATGACTGGCTGCTGCCTGCAAAACCTGAAACTCATACATTTTGGAGGAAAAGGATATCAGTAGTATTGTTGAGCCCTCTCAGAGTCACTCCCCATAACCCACATGGAAGGTCTATACTTTTCTTTCCTGCATCATTGGGCTCTAACAGGTTAAAGGACCTGGCTCCTGGGAGGAAATTCTTCCAGTAGGCCTCAGTCTCTTATTTATCCAAAGGTCCTCCATGAGTAATATGCAGAGTTCATTTTAGCACTGCCCTTCTGCCTAGGTGGGTGACCAGTTATTTATGTCATCAAGAATAGCACACAGTCTTCCTGCTAAAGCTTAATGCCTTCACTTCAACCTGTCAAATTGTTTATAGAATCTCTAGACAGAGTGATATATGGAAGTCACATAAAGAAGGAGTCCTACAAGGAGAAGTCAGGTGTGATACTGTAATATCAGCACTGTGGGCTGATGCAGGAGGATCACCATGAATTTGAGGCCAGCCTGGGTTATACAGTGTGTTAAAAATCAACCTGAACTACATTATGAGATCCTCTCTTAACAACCTTACATAGGGCCAGGGAAAGAGCTCAATGACATAAGTGCCTGCCTGGCAAACTCGAGGTCCCAAGTTTGATCCCCAGTACTGGAAAAAAAAAAAAAACAACTTCAAAGGAGAGGGTGGGAAGGAGAGAGAATAAGGGAGAGATAGAGGGGAGGAAGGAGAAAGAGAGGAAAGAGGAAGGGAGGAAGGGAGGAAGGGAGGAAGGGAGGAAGGGAGGAAGGAAGGAAGGAAGGAAGGAAGGAAGGAAGGAAGGAAGGAAGGAAGGAAGGAGAGGGTAAAGAGGCAGAAAGCAGTTTAGCAGCCAAGAAACTGACTAGGAGAAAGTGAAAGGAAATACTTTACACTGTATATGAATGCCAACACTTTCCAGTTTGTCACTAGTTAATAGGACTGTCCAGCTACAATGCTGTGTATGGTTAGATTTCTAAATTTCTGTGTAAAAATATGTAATTGTTTATTCCTATTTTTATTTTTTGTTTTTTTCTTCACATTCTGTATGGATTTAAAGTTTAATACATCAATACTTGATGGGAAATACCTGTTCCATGTTTTGTCTAAGATGTTTGATATCCAGACAGATACTGAGATTAAGCTCAACTGCCTATGTTATAGGGTAATAATATCATTAATCTTCTCTTCTGGAGGGTTAACAACTTAAGTTTGCACACCAAAAATTAGTAAAAAGAAGGGTTTCAAGAACAGCCAACATTTTGGCCCTAGCCATTCAAGGTCAGTGAGAACTCAGGACATAAGCAAACCTGTACTGTAACATCCTGTAACTCAGTGATGTCCCAAATTTTCTAATCAAGGAGATTATGGGGCCACAGATGAAAATAATTGCCAATGTAGAGTGTGCCTAAGGAGAGTCACATGGAGAAAAAACTTTCTCTCATGCTTTCACGGAGAGCAAACTGGTCAAGCAATGGCCATGACTCATCCACATGGCTGACACTGACAAAGGATCTACAAACTTCAGTACGGGGTTTCAGGGTAAATCCTGAGGGGATTTGACTGACCTTGTCAGATACAAAAGTTACATTTCATGTTACCTATAATATTTAAATGGCAATGGAATACCCATTTCTGACAAAACTAAACAAAAAAAAGGGATACAAATGAAGGACCATTTTGTATCTGTATATACAAAATAGGATAGATACACAGCTACTTTCTCTTAATTCAATGAGAAGAAAGGTTTGTACTAATAGTGTTTGGACAGGATATCATGTCTGCATCTTGTACTATGAATAACTACTATGAAGACAACACTATGCAATGCATTAATTTTTAATTATTGTAACTGTCCAATAACCTGTCTTGAAACTATCTCATTGATATTTGTTTCTCAATAAAATTAACTAAAAAAGGAAGAAATTGGAAAAAAAAAATCTGAAAAAGAAGAAAGCTGCATGGAAGTGCAACATTCCATCTTCTATTAAAACTTAAAGAGGAGTCAAGGAA
Organism: Octodon degus; assembly: GCF_000260255.1. NCBI lineage: Eukaryota > Metazoa > Chordata > Mammalia > Rodentia > Octodontidae > Octodon > Octodon degus. The sequence goes on along the minus strand of NW_004524656.1, from coordinate 2,466,220 downwards.
ATTACCAATACTGAAGAAGTATGACTCACTCTGTTCAGCAACGATGGATCTATTAGAGAGAATTTCTTTCCAGATACATAAAGGACTCATTTAAATCTCTATGGCAGGGGTCAGGGAGATGGCTCAGTAGAATAAGTGCTTCCCTGGGAAGCGCAAAGGCCTGAGTTCAATCCCTGGTTCCACCAAAAATAAAATAAAATAAATCTCTGTGGTAAAAGGTCAATACATGACTTTCCTAGAAGGCATGTTTAACATGGAATAAAATCCCCTACCAAACTCACTAAAACCAACTCTTCTCTACTCTGGTTGATAATTTGAAAATAAATGTACCACTGGAAGAACCCAGAAATTCCTGTAGGGAAGCATTAACAAAATGTACCCCAGGGACTGTCAGGTCTACAATGTAGTGTAAGTGCTTATGTAAATAAAGCATTTCATGACCAAATAAGTTTAGGGAACTTCTAGGTTATAGAGAGTCACGCTGTGCACCTTAGGACTCTTCTGGTCTTTTGGTATTTGTATTGGAGCATGCAAAGAAGGGTACTGCGTGTATTCATTCCTAACTTTGCCAGTGGAATCATTTTTCCTCCCATAGGATATCATGTGGAAGTGATCTTCCAGTAAATTTAACTTAAGATATGGTGCTTCACTTAATGTACTCCTATATAGACAGCAGAAGGATTTAAAAACATGGATGATGTTTCTGAGATATTTTCTAGCTATAAAGAAAAAAGAAGTTATGGAACATTTCTCTATTATTAGAAATACTATTAGAAATGAAATGTGCCTTTCCACACATATCTTTAATAGAATTTGAATTTTATTTTATAGACCAAGTAACTTCCAAAGTGTATCTCAAGGGGACTCAAAAAGAAAAACAAAAAAATTAAAAGTCCCTTCTCCATTTTTCTCTCTGCATATTTTTCAGGGCTTTTGTGTGTTGGTTCTCACTGTACATAAATATTAATGCAGCAGTACATATTTATATTATATAAAGTGCATATATAAATAAAATGCAAAATATAGCTTACTATTAAAGTGCATAGGACCAATGAGATAGCTCAGTGGACTAAG
>NW_004524656.1:2462440-2464291 GCF_000260255.1 Octodon degus | reverse complement strand
TTTCAAGAGAGCAAACAAAGAAAGAAAGAAAAATTAAAAAATTCTAGAAAGCTTTCACATTTATTTTTAAGGTGTTATATATTAATTAAGATACCTGGCTGCATGCAAAATAGTCACCTTTTTAAAAACAGGCTTTTATGGTAAATAGATGCTACTGGAGACCATACTCGTAAGTGAAATAAATAAGAACCACATGTGTAAACATTGTACCGTCTCCCTAGTGTAAGAACCTGAGAGAGTAAATAAAATCCAAATGATACAATAAATACTGTGAAAGGGAAAGAAACTACTAAAGTGGAAGGAACAATTAAGATGAGGGAAAGGAGAAAACAAAGAAGGAAAGAAGGAGAAAAATATATGTATATCCACAGGATAGCATAGATAATTGTACTGCTGATTTCTACTGGTCTACTGAAAGGAATAGTTAATGCTTTAATTCAAATTGTTTTCTACTTTTTAATCTCTTGACCAGTTTTTAATGTTTATATCTAGTAATCTGATCCACTAATTCAAAGACAACAGCCTATACTATTTCGACCATTGTTCAATTCCCATCATTTTGTTTACTGAAATTTAGTATCATTTCTTATGGGTTTTTCAAAATATTTTCTATTCTCTTTTAAAAACTAAAAAATAATAAACTCCACATGGTCATTTCCTAGCAAATCTTTAAAGTACACAAAGAAAAAGTTAATATTCCAATCATCTCCATACTGGAAAAAATAAAATAAAAAGGGTTAAAACGCAGCGAAGTATCTGACATCTCAGCAAGTCTTAACACCAATATAACATCTGTAAGAACTGAAAAGGACTTTGACACAAAAATGTGGTTTCCTCTGAAACCTTCCTGTGTTAGCTATGGCTCGCAGCAGGCAAGGACCTAATCCAGGTCCTGTCTTCCCATCCCGACTCAAGGTGAAGCCCCTCGCTCAGGCCAAGCGGAATGCAGCGCCCTGGCCGCCTTCTGGTGATGCACACTGCCAGATTCCTCCCCTGGAATTTTATCCACCAGGGTAGAAGGAACAAGCTCTCTCTTCCAGTCATAAATTGGAAATGATACAAAGCGCATTGGTGATGCTGATGTTGCCAGCAAATGAGAAAAACAAGAGCGGAGGGGGCGGACGGACAAATAGCCTCTGGGTCACTGCTGAACTTTGACTTCACTCCCTAGCTTACAAGAAGCAGCCTGCCCCAAGTTCTCTTCATTCTATCCTGGAGTTTTGGGCAACATTTTTCCATTTTTAGTTTTAATTCTCTTTGCTTCAGCCTAGATTGAATCGATTTGCATCAATGGCTAGTTGTATCACAGAGAACAGTTACCCAGGATAGAAATAACAAACAACAGATTCTGAAATATGGATTACCTAAGCCAAAATCCAGGTAATGGTCATTTTTAAAATATAAGATGACTTGTGGATGTTATCTTTATTTTCCCACTTCTTAAAGTAATACTGATATAATCTAAATTTCAAAGGCCTATAAAATCCTTTTTATTGTATATTCCATTTGTCATTGTTATATGCACCTTGAACTTTTTTACTGACAATGCTCATTTTGCAGTAAAGGCAGTGGTCTCCTTTGATGTTTTGAGGGTTAGATAATATTTCTTCCAGGGATTTGCTACTTTCCACTAGTCTAAACCAGCTGGATTTGAGATCAGGAAGAAAAGCCAGGCGGAGCTACAGCTTGGCTAAGTGTGCCTCTCTCTGCTTGTGGCCCAAGATCCAGGATTAGCATAGAGCAGAGCGTTGTGCACTATGGGAACTGCAAAAGCTGCTCACTCAGGGGCTGGAGAGATGGCTCAGTGGTCTAAGGCACCTACTTAGAACAAGCTTGGCAAAGCATCAGGGA
>NW_004524656.1:2452762-2461740 GCF_000260255.1 Octodon degus | reverse complement strand
TAACTTATTTTCATTTCCCCACCTCTCTCCTACTTCTAAATGATACCAATATAATCTGAATTGAAAATCCATCTTTTTGCTATGAAATTGTTCTTAAAATATATATATTTTATGCTTAATTTTTCTTTATTTATAACAATTACTTAGTGGGTCTGTTTTTACTGGTTTTGACACTCACTACCTAATTGCTTACTCTGTTAATTCCGTAATGTTTTTACTGAGATAAAATTTATATAATGTATAAAAATAGAGTGTCTAGTCTCACTCACCAAAATCATAATAGCTGTGCCACCACACTTGATCAAAAGCCACAACATCTCCAGCAAGTCACCAGGCTCTGTCCGGCTCCTTCTCAGAAACAGCAGCCACCACGTTGTGACACCCACCATTCTGATCCTCATAGTGAAAGATTAGTTACTGCATTTTGGTAATCCGTGGACATATGATCATCCAACACATACTCTTCTTTCATCTATTTTTTTTTCACTTAACATCGTGTATGAAAGATTCCTCAATACCGTGCTCAATCTTAACTTGTCCCTGAATGCTGTGTAGCATTCTGTTGTATTACGCACTACAATTTATTTTTCCATGCAACTGATTTATCCAGTTTGGATAACAGATAAAAGCATTCATTGCTTTGGGATCTGCCTGCAGTAGGGCATCACAGAACACGGATGTTTGCCTTTGTTAGGTCCTGCCAACATTTTCTTCTAAGTAGCTGTACTAATTTGTTCAATACCAATGCATTGGAATTGCACTTGCTTCACATGTTCACCAGCCCTGAGTATCATTAATCTTTTAAATTCAGACATTTGTAGAGGGTAGCAGTTGTCTCCTTCATAGTTTAATTCTAATTTCTCCATAAGAAATGACAAGGAACACCTTTTCACATGCTTCTCAGGGTTGAACATCTTTTTTCTAGAAAGTGCTTATTAGGGGGCTTTCACCTTGAGAAAAGAATGCCATGCAAGCTAACAGAGGAGAGATAGGCCAAGGGACTCAGGGAAAAGCTGTGGTTTTCTCAGTACTTATTTTTCTTGCAGTTTACTAACCTTGGTGCACTGGATTGTGTTTTTCTCAAAATGGAATTTAGGGGGCAATTATTACTTCACGTCGTTTTTCTGCCTCAAGCTGTCTGCTTTCTGATATTATGGGTATCTGCAACAAGCATCCACAAAGTAGCAAGTGGCTGCTCATGGCTAGATGATGAGCTAGTGAAGGGAGTGGTCACAGGAAAGACAGATGAACAAATCTGAGCCTACTGCCAGAGACTCAGCACGCGGGTCTCTCACTCCCGTTCCCCGAGAGTATTCGTCCGATTTTTATGCAACGGCCATGGCACACTATCTGGGAAGTCCAAGCAAGGTAGGAAGGACTTGGCTCTCAGGAAGGATAAAATCTAGATGGGGTGGTTTACGATCCGATGCGGTGCTGTACGTAACTATTGACAACGAGACCAAAGCCTGCCAAAGGAACCCGACTCTGACGCCTTTGCACGAAGACAGATAAAGAACAAAGTCAGATATATACCCACAAATAAGTGGAATGAAGATTCATATATATTAGGCTTCAAACAAGTCAGAGTCCCCGCAGATCTCATTCTCTGTTCATTCTTTCACCCGATCTGAGCGGAAACCACATCTGAATCTGCCACAACAGTGTGACCTCGCAAAAGACAGGCAGTGCTTCACACCCATCTGTCTGATAATGTTGACTTCAATCTCAGAAACACAGCTTTTGTTGGAACACAGTGAAAATAAAGTGATACAAAAAGAAAAAAAGATCTAAACTCCAGCCACCATTCTCTACAAAGTTAACAAAAAATCTTTCCCTCGTGATGTTATTTTGTTGAAATCTGCATAATTGAAGAGTTGCAAGGCATAAGTAATGTAATGCGACATCTGCATTTCAGGGATGAATGACAGGAGAAAGTAAATGTATCAATTGCTGCTGCAGAAAGAGTAAAGTTAGCTCTTCTTGGCATCAGCCACATCTGTGGCTTCCCCGCGGTGAATGGTCTCAGGTCTCAATGGCCAGTTGCAAAGCAGATGAGAAATCACTAAAGCTGTTAGAGAGCTTCCAAGGACACTGAAGTCAGCCCTCTGCCCCGCTTAGCATTCCACCTACTCATCAAAATAAGTGGAAGGTCAGTTCTCCTTTCAGGGCTCTCTCAGATAAATACCTGCAAACCCTCCCGCATAGACTTCTCTAATCCGTCCTTGACCTAAGCTTATCCTTGCTGTAGCAGAAGGATATCCCCACTTGTTCAGCTCTCTCCACAGAGTAAATATTTCACTTAACGTTGTCTTATAGTAATGGGAGTCATGGTATATGAAAAAGGATATTTCTGAAAAGGCTGCAACCTGCAATAAAGGTGTTTACATTTTCTCAGTATCCAAACAAGTCTCAAGGTTATAGTCGACCTCTCATATTCATTTTCTCAAATTCAGTGAAGCAAGAGTTTTTACCCCACATTATAGACCTTTCATTTCCATTCTTCTCTTCTCATCCAACTCTCCTAGTCTGGGTTGATTTTATTCCTGATACTTAGGTAGACAGCACAGCCTCCTGGCTGCTCTTTTTGTTTCGAGCTTCCACCACTCCATCCCACACATCGTTGCCATCTTAATTTTCTTAAAAACCTGTTTTTTCCTCAATATGGATTTTGAAGACAAGAAATTTAGGCATTCATACGAGAATACGTTCATGATTGTGAAATCAGCAAAGATTTAAAAATGGGAATTAAGAAGAAAAAGATGAATTGAACTCTGTCAAAATCAAAAACTCTTCATCAAAAGGAACATCAAGAGAGTGAAAGGACAAGCTACACAGTGGGGTCTACCTCCTGCGTGTGTATCTAACTGAGGAAGAATAATCCAAGTAGATAAAGGATCCTTCAAACAATAAAGAAATAATTTAAATGTTCAATAGAAAATAGACGAAAAATATAACCAGGCAATTCATGAAAGAGAATGAGGAACAAATCTATTGAACATATTAGTTAACTTCATTAGTCATGAGGAAAACAAACATAGCCTCCACAATGCTAGCATTACGCGAAGTATATGTGTGACAAAACATCACTGATGCTCCATTCATCTGTACAAGTTTTGTGTGTGAATTTTAAAAACAGACATCACTGTGAAATGCTATTGTGTGCCCCACCAGAAAACTGGAAAAAAAAAAAAAGGCAGAAATATCAAGTGGTGGCACAGAAGTAATGAAACTAGAACTTTGAAATCTACGGATGGAAGTGTAGATTAGTATTACATTTGGAGAAAACTGGTCTATGTGCATACCCTATATTCAGAAATCTGTTCCTAGGTCACATCTAACAGAAACATGTACCTATTCAATGAAGTATGTATACAAGAATGCCCATTCATTCAACATTATTTTTAAGAGCCAAATACTAAAAACTACCCAAATTTATATCAAGTCTCATGGGTAAAATACACAGTGGTATGATTATACTATAAAAGATGAACTCACAACAGATATGAAATAAATATAAATCGATGGGACAAATGGATGAACCTTAAAGAAAAAAGATATTAAATAAAAGCAGTCAGGTTCATAAAAGAACATAGTATTTTTCTGTAGGATTCAATTTATATAGAAGACAAAAACAAAGCTAAGTCTTGATGCCTGAGTTCAATCTACTGCTATCACTCGTAGGAGATCCTGACTGCTCAGGGTCTGGAGAGCGGCGCCTGGGGCACTAGGAGAGTCCAGGGTCTTCCTTGGAGGGCTCTGTGTTTGTGTTTGCTCATTGGTGAAAATTCATTAGGTTTTACACTTATGATCTGTGCCTTTATCTCTATATTGTTTATATCTTGCTAAAAATTCGAACAAAATAATGTATTTTTCTTCTTAATCATTGGCACTGATTTTCCATGACCTAGCAAACCAAAGCTGGCCTAGACACACAAACACACATACACACCCTTTTGTGTCTTTATTCATGCAGTTTCCTTTTATTGTAATATTTCTCATTCTCCATACGCCTAGTTTGATAAATTGTGTCTCTTTTATATAATATGACAACACACCCTAATTTGCTCAAGACAATCCTGGTCTAAGGCTCTTGTCCTAGGATATTAAGAAAAGTACCTAGACTCATTCCAGACATTCAGGGCAATTTTACTCTTATAGTTATGTTTATCATACTTCATTCAATAATACATTTTAGTGACTATTTTCTCACATTTTTCCAAAGCATTCAACTTAGTTTTTAAAGAACGACATTCCATGTAATATAATTAAAATGCACCCATGTGACATGAGCAAAAAGCAGGCTTGCGGACAAACACTGCTGGCTCTTGGAAGCTCAGTTCACAAAGCAGTGAGCTGGTCATTGGCTGTACTGTGGTAGGTTTGGATTACTATCTCCCACTAGTTTTTCCTGAGGCAGTGGTAAGTCTCCATTGATCTGTTGGATACGAGGGCTCTACTATACATCTCTTTGTTAAGAAAACTACCAAACACTTCAGCTATGAAAGCAAAGGTACCAATTCAACAATAAGAGCATAGGAAGTTTTTGTTGGTCTGGCCTGTCGTAAGACTCTTATTCTCCTAGCTAAGTATGGATTTAATCAGAAGACTTTTAAAACCTTGAGTTAAGTTAAACTGCCTGGCTCTTAAGGAACTTAAACCAGTATTTTTTTCAGATGCATTTTTCATTCTTATCTGGTCAGGTACTTAGTCCTAAACCATGCAGGGGACAGCATCACTGGGACATGGCTCATCCTGGTGGCACTCAGAATTTTCCTCTGGCCTGCCACCCTCAGTGAAAGCTATGTTGGCACAACCACAGCTATTTGCTTCTTGATCATTAGCCAGTCCCTTGATGGGAGCAGTGTGGAAAGATGAGAAAACATAATGGGATTAGAATAAAAGAGCAGCACGGAGCCAAAGATGACATCAGACTTCTAGACAGGCTAAGAGATGATGGGAAAATATTTCAAGAGAGCATGTTCTTAATTCATGTCATTTTGAGAAGATCCATCCATCTTGATGCTAAATTTCTTGCCTGGGGCTAAATGTGAAATTTAGAAAAACCTTTTCCATTAAATTGCCACTTAGCACTAAACACTTGGAGGGGGAAAAAAAGTCCCAGAGATGAAATTTTTACCATCCAGCTGGCCAATTGCCAGCAGAGTAGACAGAGTTGCCCCACTTCTTTGAATCTGGCAAACCCATTGTATCTTGGCTGAGCTCACCCAGAACAACCTGACCCAGATAGTCTGGCAAGAGGGGAATTAGATCAAAGTGCTCTACTGTCCTGGATCCCTCTAAATAATGTCATGGGATCGAAAGTCCCACAAGGAACAAAGCCTTAGGAGAAATGTAGCTCAATTAGCTAGTTCCTCTTCCATTTTCCTAAAGCAACAATGACTGAATTAATTCATAAATCCTAGGACAAAGGCACACCATTTAATTCTGTCTGTAAGAATTCTCTTTATTAAGTTATTTTAGGCTGGTAAAATCCTTCATAATTACTTTTTAGCTATCCCAAGAAGACTCAGAACCTGGTCATCAAACTGGTCCATCAAAAGTGGAGGGAGTAGGGCTAGGGAGCTAGCTTGGTCTAAGCACCTGCCTAACAAGCACAAGGACCCAGGTTCAAGCCTTCGTACTACAAGCCATGAAGTCCATGGGATTGTGGACATACCAAGAATGGTGGTGCTTGCCTGTAATCCCAGAACCGAGGAGGCTGACACAGAAGGATCACTACAAGCCCGAGCTGCATAGCAAGATCCTGTACCAAATAAATAAAAGTCTTTTTAAAAATTGTTTTTAGGGGCTGGAGAGATGGCTCAGTGGTCTAAAGCACCTACTTGGAACTAGCTTGGCAAAGCATCAGGGACCGCGGTTCAATCCCCCAGCACCACATGCCAGCCAGCCCCGCCCCCTGGTGGGCTGAGCTGGCCACACACACACACACCACACTCTCTCTCTCTCTCTCTCTCTCTCTCTCTCTCTCAAATAAATAAAAAAAAATAAAATAAAAATAAAAAAATAAATAAATAAAAAATAAAAAAAAATTGTTTTTAAAAGAGGGGAGGGAGTAAAAGCAAAAGAGACAGATTCATAATGAGAAGGGGCTGGAAGGAGGAAAACATCATGGGATGCGTGGCAGGTCCTTTTCCAGTGTATCTGTTGGTACTAGAACCCATAAAATTCTGTCACAACACCCAAACCACATGACCCCCAAATGAAAGCCTGGTGAGCAGCACTCCCTCAGCCCCTCACTCTGCAAGAACCCGCTAGCCTGCTGAGGACCCTCATGCCAGCCTCATTTCAGTGGTCAACCATGCCCGTTCACGCTGCTCAGGAAACACTCCTGTGTCTCATGGCCTGGGAGCTAGGGACTATGAATTCCAAGCTTATTCGTCTTTTAGCCTTTTTTTGTGAAAAGAAAACAACAACAGCAAACAGCTGAAGTCCTTTCAAGTAAATATAAAAAAAAAGTAAAAGAACTCTCAAAGGCACAAAATTCCCACACTTCTCCATGTTCCCCTCCTGAGCAGCCTCAGGAGACACTGAGCAGAGAAACAGCTTCTTAGAACACAGTCTGGAAATAAATGAAAACAAACTCCCTGGCAGATGTGCTCTTGGGAAGCCACCAAGGGGCTCCTGCCCACCCACAGAGCTGTCCTTCCTTAAATGGCCATCTGAGGACAACTGAGGTCACGTGCTTGGCTTCTGGGTGAAAATGTACAAAAAACCCTATTCCCCTCCCCCCCAAAAAAAATATCACCTATGTTCAAGGTTACTGCTCTCAGAATTGCATTCTAGAATCTTCTGCATTACAAATGAGTATAACATGGGAAGCAAAACAAAAACAGTTATGGTAACCTAGATGGGAACTTTCCCTAAGGCATTCTGGGAATACCCTTGGAAAAGCAGAGGTCACAATTCTCACAGTGAGGAGATAAAAGGTCACCAGCTCTTCAGAAGTAGTGAGAAATAATCTAGCTTCTGTGGGACAAGGAAGGGAGGCTCTTGGCAAAACTCCATGCTCTAGTGAGGTGGGATTTAAAGACACTCCCCTTGAAAAATCTCCGCCCTCCCTTGTAGCTATAACTTTTTGTTCTGGTACAGGTAAGATTGGCAACTATGTCCTGTAAACAAAACTTATGTTATCTTGTTCTCACAAGATTCCTAAGGCTTGACTTCTTTCAAGGCTAAGTTGTTAGTTGCTTTGCCTTCCTTCTGTACCCTCAGTGGCCCTCTCACCCCAGTTCCTAAAGACCAACCTCCTCAGCCAAATGCATGATAATACAGCCTTTCCTTTGTTCTGGGGCTCAGCCGTTTTGGATATCATAAGGCTGTCCTGAGCTGGTGTGCACCTAAAACCCAACGAAACCTCCTTCTTCCCCACTGGTCCCTCTGATCTCTTAGATTCTCAACACCAGAGGCAAAGGTGTGCTCTGATCTTCCCTAATCTGTCTTCACTGAAGGGCTGAGAATCAAGTGTCAATCTCATCAGGAGAAACTAGGGGTTCAAAGTAGCACAGGAAGAGTAGCTAACAGTTTAAACAGAGGAATGGGAAAAGATGCTTTCTTCCTAGCCAACTCCAATGTGCTAGAAAAGGATGTGCAGAAAACTTTGGAATGATGCCACATATTCCCGAAGTGGGCCCGCTTCTGTCCTTCTGGCTCATAAGAACACAGCATTTTGAGTCTGGAAGGTGGAGCTCAGTGGTAGAGCACTTGCCTGGCACAAACAAAGTCCTCAGTTCTATCCTTTGTGGCACCAAAAAATCAGTAAAACAGACAGACAGAAAGATCCTCTGCAGATAAGCAAATGTGTTGTCTAAATAATTATTTTTCAATGAAAACTGTTACTTGGTTTTAATAGTATGCTTGTGTGCTAAATTATCAAGGAGTTGACAGCAGGCATAGTGATCTAGCTTGGCTTGAGCTGGATCACTCTGTGTTAAGTGAGAGGGCCCCACAGCCAGTACTGGAGACGCTCAGAGAAGCTTCCAATCCCCTGAAGATATTAGTGCGCCCTAATTCTGTGGCTGGAGAGCAAATTAGGTTACAGCTAAGGAAAAAGCTTCCAAAAGCTAATTGGAAGCTTGAAGTCTTAAAACTTCTAAAGCTTTTGTAGATTTTCCTAAAGGGCAAGAAAATTCATTTCTGGCCACACAAAAAAAAATTATATATAAATATATGAACCAAGGTAAATTTTCTTTGAATAGTAATTCTACTTCTTACTTCATTAATGTTTTCTTCCTGCTGTCATTCCACCCTTGCTCTCATCTTAAGTAGATAATTAAACTTCTCAGACTATACTATTAAACTCTGCATAAACGTGGGGCCTGGTATATGAAAAGTATGATGATAATTTTCTCTTTATGGGCTTGGGCTTTTCTTATGCTGTTGGTCTCTATTTAGAATAAGCAACTACAAGATCTCCACTGATGTGTTAGCTTTGGTTTTGTGGTCAAGTGATGTGGTTTCTCATTATGATTAAAGGGCCAGGTTTCTTTCTTCCTCGCTTATCCCTTATTTTTAAAAGTGAGTATTTTGTTGGGAAAAGAATACCTGATATCCTTAATTGCTACAAAAATCGATTAATACTTACAGGAAGAAATATACACATACACCTAATTACCACACAACTCTTCATTCATTTGGAGATAGTACACATTAACTCTTAGCCATTGTAATCACTGATTAATCTACTCCAGATTTCCTCTGAGTTTATATAATAATTATGAACAAATTTCTTAATTTGAGATTGGACCTCTTTGGTGATCCTTGTTTCTAGAATTTTCAATATTTCCACCAGATATTAAAAACTACAATAATATAAATTTTATTCATCTATAAATTTATTCCTTTATAAATTTTATCCAACTAAAAGTAAGTAATTTAATAGCCGGAGGCTGACTCCTCTCTCGCACGCTCTCTCTCTCTCTCTCTCTCTCTCTCTCTCTCTCTCTCTCTCTCTCTCTCTC
>NW_004524656.1:2450941-2452583 GCF_000260255.1 Octodon degus | reverse complement strand
TCTCTCTCTCTCTCTCTCTCTCTCTCTCTCTCTCTCTCTCTCTCGGTCTACTGTCTTTCTCTCTGTCTCTGTTTCTGTGTGTGTCTCTCTCTCCCTCCAACCTCACACTTCCTCCCTCCCTCTTAACTATTGCACAACACTACTTAGCAGACTATCTAGATTTTCATCTTCTTTGTTGGAAAGAAACGGCTGTTCTTTGTCATTCAACTGCAAAAACAGTGAGACGACAGACTCACATAGGTGTCCATATCAACACAATGACACAAGTACATCTTTTGCCATCAAGAAAGCTTTCCCTTTATTAAGGATCAGGGACTCCTAAACCTTGCAGTAACTATGTGTCCACAGATGTGAAAAGAGTGACCTTAGCAATCCTCAGTCACATTTTAATTTTTTCCCTTTTTTTATTACATATTTGCAGCACATAATGACACTAATCATGGTGAGCTGATATATATCTAACACAGCCTAAGTCTTTTTTCCACACCTCCTTCTCCCCTCCCTCTATCTCCTGGTCCCCTTTCCTTTCCCAAAGGATCTAAAAGCTTGTTTCCTATTATCTATCTTCCACTTTTGTTTCTTACTTATATTTTGAATTTTTCATAGAAGGGAAACTATGAGGTACTTAAGCTTGTGCGTCTGATTTATTTCACTTAACATTGCATTCCCAAGGTACACCACTTTCCTACTAATGACTCAAGCTTCTCCTCTATGGCAGAGTAGAACTCAACAGTATGTAAATGCCTCATTTTCTTTATCCATTTATCTGTTGATGAGAATACAGGTTGCTTCAAAGGTTTAGTTGTAGGGCCTGGGATATAGCTCAGTCACATAAGCACCTGCCTGGCAGGTAAAAGGTCCCAAGTTTGATCCCCAGTATTGAAAAAAAAAAAATTAGTCATAATTAATTATGCTGCTATATACATGAGTATGAGGAGGTCACTGTAATATGCTGCCATTAGCCCTTCTAGAAAGATACTGAGAAGGGAAACAGTTGGGTCAAGTGGAATTTCTAGTTTTAGTTTTTCAAGGAATCTTTATCACTGCCAGAGTGGTTGTACTACTTTATACCCAACCTGCCCTCAGCCCCACTAGCATTTGTTACTACATGACAGCCATTCTTTCTGGAGTAAGGCAGAATCTCAGTGTTATTTTAATTTGCATTTCCCCAATGGCCAGAGATGATGGGCATGTTTTCATGTATTCATTGGCCATTTAAAATTTTCCTCTTGGGGCTGGTGAGATGGCTCAGTGGTCTAAAGCACCTACTTAGAACAAGCTTAGCAAAGCCCAGGGACTGCGGTTCAATCCCCCAGCACCACATGCCAGCCAGCCCCGCCCGCTAGTGGGCTGAGCTGGCCACACACACACACACACACACACACACACATTAAAAAAAATTATAATAAAATAAAATAAAATTTTCCTCTTTATGGCCAGGCTTGGTAGCACAGCCCTGTAATCCCAGCATTGGTGGCTCAGAAAGGAGGAGCACCATGAGTTTAAGGCCAGATTGTGCTATATAATGAATTTAAGGCCAGTCTGAACTACATAGTGAGACCCTGTCTCAAAAAATTAATAGCTAGGAGTAGGATTTTCTGCCGAGTTCCGGGAGCCCCCAGACCCAGTCCTAGCCCAGGTC
>NW_004524656.1:2431346-2444483 GCF_000260255.1 Octodon degus | reverse complement strand
GCAGTGTATTATTTGTTGAAACTGTACTTCCGATTTGATTTGAAACTGTCTCATTGCTATATGTTTATCAATAAAACTGTAGAAAAAAAAATTAATAGCTAAAAAAAATTAAAAATAACAAAATAAATCAACAGCTAAAATAAAATAACATTTTCTTCTTTTAAAGGTAGGTTGCCTGTCTTGAGTACTCAATCTCATTCAATATAATCATTTAAGGTACATTTCAACAAAACATCACAGTGTTTTAGATGACAGTATGAGATAATTTCTCCCCAAGTGTTTAAGCTTGAGGTCAACTTCGTTAGCAGATCTGTTCTTAGTGTCCCTGTAGTCTCCTGGCCTTGACATGCCTGGAGAAAACAACCCTGCTGTCTGTTACCACCTCTACCTCATTACCTCAGCTAAAATCCTCTGAACAATGACACCCAGGCATGAAAGATTTCTGACAGCCCCACCCTGGAAGCTCAGCTAGATTGCCCAGACTAGTAGACTTTGCTGAGTCTACAGGGCTTGGGTTATTTTGATTCTGCCAACAAAATGACACAAAATACAACTTTTCTTGCCTTTATTTAAGCCTCAGTTGATTTTGGTTTGTTTTCAGAGGGATTAAAACAAAGATCTAGAGATCTCTTCCAGCAAAACTAGATTTAAATCCTGACTGCCACTTAACAACCTGAGTGGCCTGGATAGGTGACTTGAGCCACCATAGCTTTTTTTTTTTTTTTTTTTTTTTCATGTGTAACATTCTCATCCCACAGGGCTTTTGAACACAGGGAAAATGTTCTTGCCAGGCTTAGTACTACACCAAGTCTTTGCTGCTCCTCCTGTGCATTGGAAGCTGATTACATTCCCCTTACTTGTGGTTTGGCCTTGCCTAAGTAACAGATCCCAACGCCAGATCATATGAAGCCTTTGGGCTTCAACCCAGGCTCTTGGAATAGCAGCTCTGGACGCCTGAGCTACTGTGTAAGAGGCTGAACTACATGGAAGCCACCACGCTGGAGAGACACACAGAGAGGTCCTAGGATCAGAGCATCAAAGAGATTTCCCCTCACCTTGACCCATCCAGCTCCCAGCTGCAGAGCACCAAGCTTCATAGAGAACAGACACCAGGCCCAGGTGGTCCCACCAGGACCTGTAATCTGTTCAAATTGCAGATTACAAGAAAAACACATGTTTTTTATTTTTATGATTTTTCGATATATTTTATTATTAGCTTTTTAAAATAAAATATTGGGTTTCAATTTCCACACACACATACATATTTTTATTATACTGTGACCCCTTAATTCTCTTTTATTCCCCCCAGCTCCCTCCCCCTAATTCCCTTCCTCATGTCTTAAAATAATCTCCCTTCTCCTTTCATGTCATCATTTTTAGATTCCATATATGAAGGAAAATATAGTCTTATCTTTCTGAATCTGGCAGATTATGCCAGGATGGTGATCTCCATTTCATCCATTTCTCTACAAATGACATAATCTCGGTTTTCTGTGGCTGAATAGTGTCCCACTGTGTACCTGTGCCATGATTTCTTTATCCATCTGTTGATGAGCACCTAGGCTGGTTCTTTCTCTTAGACATTGTGAACTGTGCCACAGTAAACACAGGTAGGCTGGCACCCCCACAGCATGCTGACTTTGGTTCTTTGGTGCATATGCCAAGGAATGGTGTATTCCCAAGGGCAACATGGTAGTTTATTTTCAGTTTTCTGAGGAACCCATAATGATTTCCATAGCAGCTATACTAACTTATATTCGCACTAGCAGTGTAGAAATGCAGCTCCTTTTTGCCAGCATTCATTGCTTTTTGTATTTCTGATGCCGCCATTCTGAGTGAGGTAAGATGGACTCTTACTGTAGCCTTGATTTGCATTTCCTTAATGGCAAAAGATGTTGACTATTTATACTCTCATTGGCCTTCTGCACTTCTTTTAAAGTGCCTGTTCAGTTTACTTGCCCATTTACTGACTGAGCTGTTTGATTTTTTGGTAGTGTTTTTCAGTTCTTAATTCTGTTGTAAGAGTAGCTGGCAAAGATTTTCTGCATTCTGTAGGCTATCTCTTCCCCCTATTGCTTATTTCCTTTATTCTGCAGAAATTTTTCAATTTGAGGTAGTCCCATTTGTTGACTCTTACTATTTCCTGTGCTACTTGAGTTCTTTCTATTCAGGAAAAGATAATTAGACTTTCTTCTTTTCTACTTGTATAATTTTTATTTGTTCTCTTGTTCTAGTTAAAGATTCAAATACACTTTTTCCCATCTTGCAAGATGGCAGGCGAAAAAACTGAGAAGCCAGACACTAAAGAGAAGAAACCCAAAGCCAAGAAGCCTGCTGCCAGTAGTACTGGTAAAAAGGGAAAGGTGAAGGCAAAAAAGTTCAAGAAGGGGCAGCCCCACTTCAGCCAAAATCCTGTGCTGGTTAGAGGAATTGGTAGATACTCCCGATCTGCCTTATATTCCAGAAAGATTTTGTTCAAGAGAAAGTACACAGCTGCTAAATCAAAGGTTGAGAAGAAAAAGAAGAAAGTTCTTGCTCTTAACACAAAACCAGTCAGTAGGGACAAGAATGGTGGTACCTGGGTGGTTAAGCTTCAAAAAATGCCTAGATACTACACTACTGAAGATGTACCCTAAAAACTGTTGAGCCACAGCAAGAAACCCTTCAGTCAGCATGTGAGGAAACTTCACGCTAGCATCACTCCTGGCACCATCATGATCATCCTCACCAGGCGTCATAGAGGCAAGAGTGGTCTTCCTGAAGCAGTTGGCCAGTGGCTTGCTACTTGTGACTGGGCCTCTTCACCTTAATTGTCTTCGTCTATGAAGAACACACCAGAAATTTGTCATTGCCACCTCTACAAAGATTGATATCAGCAAAGTGAAAATCCCCAAACACCTCACTGATGCTTACTTCAAGAAGAAGCTGTGGAAGCCCAGACACCAGGAGGGTGAGATTTTCAACACCGAGAAAGAGAGATACTAGATTTCAGAGCAGCACAAGGTGGATCAGAAAGCGGTGGACACACAGATTTTAGCAAAAATCAAAGTTGTTCTCAGCTCTGGGGCCACCTGCGATCTGTTTTTGCTCTGACAAATGGAATTTATCCTCATAAATCAGTATTCTAAATTTCTTACTAAGAACCTAATTAAATAACTGATACATTTTTTAAAAAGGTTCATATACTTTGTTAATAGAAGTGGCAAGGGTGGCTATCTTTGCATCGTTCTTGGTTTAAAAGAAATGAATATTGCCTTAACTTCAGAGAAAAAAAATGAAAATCCATCTAGTTCAGTCCATGTGAGGTGATGGTAGCCCAAAAAAAAAGGAATGGCAACTCTCAAGGGTACATTTGACACTAAAAGAATAATGTTTTATTTTAATGGACTTATGATTAAGAAAGGATATATTTGTTTTACTTATAAAACTGTTTTTGTAGTGCATACAAATCAGCGGTCAGCCAGCAAATATATTTCTTTGAACTTACTGAGGCTCCACATTCTCTTGCCTTCTCTCTGTTGTCTTTGAAATAGATAAAAACTTTTTGCACATCCCTGTTTTGTATCTTTTTGTGTCTATGTACAAGGTAGGGCTTACTTCAAAAAAACCAAAATGCCAGTATTTTCATAAGCCATGATCTGAAACCAATGACTCAGTGGCACAGAACACTAAATTGTCCCATGGCTGGCGACTAAAAGCAATGCCTGTGAAACTCGGGTCTAACGCGAATGGCCGTCTGATCTCTAAGTAATAGGAATTTTGTACACTCCATTTATCTCCTGTTCCCATCTGTATAGTAAATTGATTTTCAATTTTAAACATGGGCAAAAAGGCACTTTCTCCAAGATTTTTAAACTAATTTTTATTTTAACTGGTTTACCAAAAGTTGTCAGTGGATTTTACATACAGAAAATTTTAAATACAAAGAAATTTTCTATTGACTTTGATTTTCAAAAATAAAATAAAATTTTAAAAATCATTTCTAGCAAGTACTTAACATTGTATCAATTCTCTACTCCTTTATTTTGTCTTGTTCTAGCAAAGTTGAAAAGCATCTTTAAAAAAAAAAAAAACTATTCTCATAACAAAGCAGCATCACATCCATCTTTACAATGTATGAGGGGTACCATATGTTGATAAATTTCCTATTTCTCTCTTTTTTAATGTATTTAGTACATGGTCTATAGGGTGACTTCCTGTTTCTTAATCTGGACAGGGCAAGCCTAACAGGATTTCTTGAGTGAGCATGTTTTTGAATCTTGAATTGGGCTCCAATCTAACATATGTGCATTTTTCATGTTGAAGTGCAGTTACTTAAATCTCTTCCCCAGGCTTCAAAATTAATTTTTGAAGTGGAATACAGTCTTTTCCCCCCAAGGCTATGTATTCATTGAGGTTTCTTTCCCTCACGCCATTATAATGTCTAGCGTACAATATGTCTACTTCCCACATCTTCACAGTGCAGTCACCTCGCCCTTCCTCCCGGCCACCTAAGAAGAAAAGATGCTCCACTAACAGGTGAAGTGCACAAGGCGTCTGTGTATGTTGTGTAGCTTCAGGTCAGATGGATTGCTAGGCACAGATTTAGTCCTGTCATTTGGTTTATGCTTTGGGGAAAATCATTATCAAACGTTTCTTGTAACTGCCTCCAAGTTTTGCCAACCTGCAAGTCCGGACTTTCTCTGTGTAGTGACTTTTTAATCCTAGTTTCATAATCTGTCACAGGACGTATGTAGTGTCTCGTGACTAGAATTTGCTTTGTTTTATAATGTCTGTATTCGTTGTTTTTCAAGAGTTTTTTTATTCATAATATTTTTAAAATACAAAATAGTAAAAAAAAAAAAAAAAAGCATTAAAAATGATACAAAATCTCATTTAACAAAGTAATAGGAATTCAACCATGGTTGCTCTATTATACGATGCTATCTTCAAATTAGTTGTTCAGGCTACCAGATATAAACCTGCAAACTTGGTTTAAACACACACACACAAACGAAAAAATTACAAGGAATTAAAAAGCAAAAAACTGGGGGGCCTGCCGGTTAGCTAAATTGTTTAAGCTCCTACTCACACAAATACAGTCAGGCTCAAGATACCATCGTTCAATCCCCAGTTCCACCTGCCTTACCAGACCCGCCCTTAAGGCAGCCTGAGCTAGCCAAAAAAATCCGTCTCAACTCAACCTGAGTCACCCCCCCCAAAAAAAGTAAGAATAAAAAGAAAAAAAAATTAAGTATTAACTGCTCCTTTCAAAAGACCAGCAGAAATCAGCAGCAAAATTATCCAAACCATCCTGCATATATACATAAATATCTCTCTTCCCCTTCTTTCTTTTGTCCTTTTCCTCATCTCAGTTGTTCCTTCCCATTGAACTTTCTTTCTCTTCCACAATATCTATAAATAGATGATGTATTTCTCCACTGAACACACAACAAAATTATTTTTTAAAAAACAGAAAAGAAATGAATATTTGCAGTGGGTTTCTTATACAGAGCTTTTACTACAATTGAGGTATAATCTTTCAACACCTAGTTCTTTCAGGGCTTTATCATGAAGGGGTGGGTGTTGAATTTTGTCAAAGGCTTTTCCTGCATCAGTTGAGAATACCGTGTGATCTTGAGCCATGCGTGATTCCTTCATACAGTGAGTTACATTTATTGATTCGCATATGTGAAACTATCTTTATATTCCTGGGATGAAAACTGCTGGAACATGGCACATGATCTTTTTAACATGTTTCTCAATTTGGTTTGCCAATATTTTATTCATAATTTTTGTGTCTATGTTCATCAAAGCTACATGCTGGCTTATAGTTTTGTTGTTGTTGTGTCATTCACTTTTGGTATCAGGGCGATGCTGGCCCTGTAGAACGAGTCTGGAAGCATTCCTTCTCTTTCTGTCCCATGGAATAGTATAAGGGGTACTGATCTTAGCTCTTTAAAGGTTGGGTAAAATTCAGCAGTAAACTCATATGATACTGTGTGGGTTTTGTTGTTGTTGGGAGGCATTTTTTACTGCCTTAATCTTATTGCTTGATACTGATTAGTTTAGGTTTTCTATATATACTTAGTTCCATTTTGCTAGGTCATATGGTCATATGCGTCTATAAATGTTTCTTTTACCTTTGTAATTTATTAGAATATAGGTTATCAAAGTAGCCTCTAATGATCCTCTACCATCATGATCTGTTGTAACATTCCCTTTTCATCTCTAATTGTGTCGATTTGAGTCTTCTCTCTTGATTTGGCTAAAGGTTTATCAGTCTTGCTTATTGTTTTTAATAAGGATAAGTTTCACATATGCAAATCAATAAATATTTCCATATGTTTTTAAATAAAAAAGATAATAAGCAAGTCTTCCTTTTATTGACCCTATATTGTTCTTTTAGTCTCTACTGCATGAAATTCAGCTCTGTCTTTATTATATTTTTTTCTTTTGGGGGCTCATTTTTAGTTTATTCTTGTTTTTCTAAGTCCTTAAGATATACCATTGGTTGTTTGAGATGTACAAACCATATATACCATTGGTTGTACATCTGATTTTTTAGTTGTTACTTTATGTAGGGACTCATACCCATAAATTTCCCCATAAAAACTCCCTTTGTTATATCCCAGAGATTCTGATACGTTGTGTTTCCATTTTCATTTGATCCTAGGAACTTTTATTGTCCTCCTGGTTTCTGCAGTTGCCCAGTGATTGTTCAATTATTCAATCTCCATGTGTTTGTGTCACTTTTTTTTTTTTTGCTGTTAATTTCTAGTCTCATTCCTCTATCATCTGATAATACCGTATTTCAATTTTTTGCATTTGTTAAAACTTGCTTTATGGACTAAACTGTGTTCTATTTTAGAGAGTGTTCCATAAGTTGCTGAAATTAACATGTAGTCTGTAGTTGCGAGATGCAAAGGTTTTTAATGCATAATCTATTTGCTGTATCAAGTAGCTTAACTGATCATTCTTTGATTTTTCTAGATGATCTATCATTGAGAATAGAATACTGACATCATCCCCTGTTAATGCATTGGGTGTGTCCCTTTATGTTGAGTAGTTTGTTTTAGGAAATTGGGGTCACCGAGTTCGGAACACATATGTTTATAATTGTTCTATCTTCTTGTTCAAGTGTTCCTTTTACCAACATATGTGGCTTTCTTCGTCTCTTCTGCAGTATCTTTTTCTTAAAGTCTACTTTGTCAGGTATAGCTATGCCTGCTTGCTTTCATATTTCATTTGCATGAATTATTATTTTCCACCCTTTTATTTTCAGTGTGCTTATGTCTTTGCTTGTAAATTGTGTTTCGTGAAGGCAGGAAGGAGTTAGGTCTTGTTTTTTACTTCAGTGTGTAAGCTTGAATTGGAGAACTAAGACTACTTACATTCAGAGCTATTATAAAAAGAAGTGTAGAGTTTTGTTGCTTGATTCTTGTCTCATTCTCATGATCTTACCTACTCTTCCTCTTCCTGTGTAGAATTCCTTTATCCTCTGCAATGTGGGCTTAGTAGTCATGAATTTCTTCAGTTTATGCTTGTCTCAGAAGTCTTTCTTTCTCATTCAATTTTGAATGATAGTTTTGCTAATATAGTAAACTAAGTTGGCAGTTGTTTTCTTTCAGGGTTGAAGTACATTATTTCATGCCCTCTTAGCCTTCAGAATTCCTGCGGCTACTGTGATGGGTTTGCCTGAATAAGTCACTTGGTGCTTTTGTCCCCCACATTCAGTTTTGCTCTATATGCTTTCCTTGTTCTGTACTCGACATTTTGACAATGCTGTGACGTAGGGATGTAGGGAGGTTCTTTTCTACTCATACTCGTTTGAGGTTCTAAATGCCTCTGTACCTGGATGTCTATACTTTCCAGAAATCTGGGATGTTTTCTTTTATTATTTAATTGATTTTCTTTGCTATTAGCCTGAGATTTTATGCCCCCTATACAGAAAAATTCATAAATTTGGTCTTTTAACCATTCCCCAAAATTATTGAATTTTTTGTAATTATTTTTACTTTTCTTTATTAGCATCTGAGTGGGATAATTCATCAACCATATCTTCAAGCTCTGAAATTCTGCTGTTTGCTTTGACTCAGTCTATGGTGAGGCTTGCAGCTGAGCTTCTTATTTGATTTGCACTTTCCATTCCAAGATGTCCATTTGGTTCTCCTTCATAATCTTCATCTTTTGTGCACTTGTTCCTTCATATCCTATATGAACTTTCTTAATTCACTCAGTTGGTTACATGTATCCTCTTTGCAATCATTAATCATTTTAAAAATCAGTCTTTTCCATTCTCTGGCATTTTATGCATGTGGATATCTTGGCATTCAGTTACTGACAAACTTGGACCTCTGGAGGAGTCCTGTAGCCTTATTTTTTTTATATCTTTTGTTTCTATGTTGAGATCTGTGCATGTTGGGAAGAGGATATCGCTTCCTTCCTCTTTTATATAAGGGTCTGCTTTTATGTGTTCAGTCTTCTTTTGAAGTCTTGCTCCCCATGACTGTCATTATTTTAAGTTACCAAATTTTAGGGTAGTCTGTTATGCACCCATATAAGATCCTTTAGGGACAGACAATCAGTATATACCTCACTTCTATGTTCTTTGTGTTTAATACAAAGTTTCACAGGCCTCTCTTCACTCCTCGTTGTCAAAGAAGTGCTGTACCTGTCCAGAAGTAGTGGCTGAGACCGAGGCCAGCACTTACACAAAGTGGCACCAAGTTGAATGAAATCTTTCTAATGCTTTATTGATTCCCCTTCCATTTGGACTAGTGCCCTTCTCAGACTTAGGTGGAAGAGTGGAAATCCCCTGGAGAGAATGAGAATACATGCAAATAAACTAGAGAAAATCTCAAAGATGTTCCAATGAGGTCACCCATTGGATAACACATTCTCCTTAATGGGTCCCATCTAGAGGAGGACAAAACATTTGGGCAGAAAAATGGATCTAATTTTAATTTCCATGACTTCATAGTAAAAACTTTGTGCCACACATAGTATTTCTTGCTAATCACTAGTATCCTGATGCACAGCAATTCAATTTTATTGCCCATATAAAACACAGATATTCTAACAACCCTATGGTCTTGACATTGTAGGCAGAGAATTATTATTCCATGTCATTGAGATTGGCTGGGAGAGCTCAGAGGAGACACTGGGTACTTTAAGTAGTGTCATAGTTTTCTTTTATTTTCATTTTTGTACATTTATTATTTTCTTCTTTTTCCAAAGAACTCAATGGATATTCCCTCCTTGGGATGAACAGAGAGATCTTTCAGAGGAAATAATAGTATCTTTCTACAAATAGCAGTGACGAAGGGAAAGCGCAGGACAAGGCCACTTTGTGCATACACAATGTCTCCTCATAGTCACAATTTGCCAGGCCAAACTCAGGATTCACAAACGTGAACTCACGTGCGACTGCAGGCACCCAGTTATGCACAGTGTCAGAGTACAGAGGGAAATCCTTTTTTAAAATGCTAGAAGAAAAAAGTGACTCCCACGAGACAGAAGAAAATTGATACCTTCTACTTCCCTTACTTTATTTTCTTCTTCCAAATCATACCCCCTTTCAGTCTAGATTCTATATTATATTTGGTACCCTGCTTTTCTACTAGGTACTTAATCTTGTAATCTGGAGCCATTTAGCATTTCTCTTTAATACAACACTGTTGGCCACCACTCATATTCATATAAGCATGATTATGTGGGCTAGTTAAATTGCAGCAAGCACTGGTAGGATACTCAATGTGCCCAGTCATAATAGAGGAAGTTACCATGTCCAAAATACTTCCCTTAGGGCCGGCCAAGTAGCTCGGCAAATTAAAGCACCTGCAAGCAGGCACAAGGGCCAGGTTTCAATCCCCAGGCCTGCGGTGCCGACCCCAACCCCAGGACATGCTGAGATGACAACTGAGACTGGGTGTGGTGGCACGTGCCTGTAATCCCAGCACTTGGGAGGCTGTAAACAGGTGGATCACTATGAGTCATCTAGCAGTGAGACCCAGAACACAATGTAGACCCTTCCCTAAAAACACACACACAAACCACTAAGATGACAACAATATGCAATGTATTAATTATTGAAACTGTCCTACTAATCAGTTTTGAAACTGTCTCATTGCTATTTGTTTCTCAATAAAATTATTTTTTAAAAACCTTCCTTGTCCATATCCTAAGCAGCAGCCCAACCTTTTTGAAAGAAAAAAAACTTAAGTTTTAGAGAAAGCTGCCCCTACTTTCCTTGGTTTCCTATATAGATACATAATTAATATAGTCTTGTTACCACAAGCATCCAGTGTTGACCTGACACTTCTGTTGGAAGCCCATAAGAAACCTGAATCCTAGCAAGAGTCCCAGGAGCTTTGAAGCAAAGCTTCCCAAATTGAGACCTGAAATGACACAGCCTAGCCAACCACCTGGCTTGCAACTATTAAAGATAACCAGCCAAGCACCTGGATTCTTAAACCACAGAAACCTTAATAAATACATGTGACTTTAATTCACTAAGCTTTATGGTAATTTTTTATGCAGTCCAAATTACCCTACACCACCCTACACTAATCACAGATACAGAAATTCAAATGAAAAAACAT
Source organism: Octodon degus (assembly GCF_000260255.1). Classification (NCBI taxonomy): domain Eukaryota; kingdom Metazoa; phylum Chordata; class Mammalia; order Rodentia; family Octodontidae; genus Octodon; species Octodon degus. The sequence continues at coordinate 2,433,900 of NW_004524656.1, read as the reverse complement.
TTTCAAATGAATCCTAGTCACCTATGTATAGTAGAGCTCTTCATATGGGGTCAGCTTTGACTGTCTCTTAGGCTCAAGCCCAGGTCAGATCAAGGCAATGCATATACAAATGGTTTCATATCCTTCTTTTTCAAGGGAGTTGGTCTAAAACTCTACAGGCCTGGCCTCTCATATGAATAGTGACACCCAGACCTTAGTTTTTCTACAAAACATACAAAAAATCTTAACTTCCAGTAGCCACTTCCAATTCCCATGGCTCCACTCGTTCACTTAGAGCTTTCCTTCTGAGTATCTCCTATAAGTGCAACCATATAATATGTGGCTTTTCTGCCTGGTGTAGCCTGTTAGCTTTGACAAATAAACTATTTCAACTGACCCACAGGTTAGAATACAAAGTGTTTACTGAGCAAAAGATGGATATTTTTCCTGGTTCCATTATCGTTTAGTGCAGAAATGGAAAAAAATGGTCCATCACACAATTGTTTAGCACAAATGTTTATTTTATTTCTAAGTATCTCAGTTTTGTCCTTTATGTTTGTTGACATGATCTATCTAGACCTGTATAGGTTTTCTGGTGCTTGTTTGTTTTGTTTTGTTTGTCTTTTCGGACAGGGCCTCACTATGCAGTTCAGGCCAGCCTTGAGCTCACTTTGTTGCTCAGGCTGCTCTCAAACTCACAACAATTCTCCTGCCTCAGCCTCCCCAATGCTGGGACTACATGCGCCACCAGGCCTGGCTCTGCAGAGGTACTTGACGGAGCTTCTAATGGTGATTATTCCAGCTTTCAGGTTTCCATTTTTTGTTGTTGTTCTAAAAGATAATTTCTTAGGATACTGAGTGGCTTTTAAGACTCTAGAGACCAAATATGTGGGCATTGGGTCCAGGCGTGGTGGTGCATGCTTGTAATCCCAGCGCTGGGGAGAATGAAAACAGGAGGATCACTATGATTCCAAGCTTCACACTGAGACCCTGTAACAAATAATATTATATATATATAATATATATATATTTGGGCGCTGTAAGGATAACAGACACATAAGAGAAGGAATATAGTTAGAGTTAGAGTTTATGGTCCACATTCATGTCAGAATACAAGAATTCCCAAATTAAAGCAAGACAACAGATCTCAACCCCAATCCAAAGAAACTGAAAAGCTAGATGTAAAGCTGAAGATATTAGACAATTTGCATAATTTATCATTTCTTTGTCTTCTAGATGCTCTTAGTACTAAGAAGACATTAGAGAATTCTGTAAAAATAAGATCACAACATTTTTCTCCTAGCATACACCTTGATCCAATTCTAGCATTATAGACACACATCTTGGACCAAAGTATGTCAAGTTTATGAGCCTCCTGGGCAAGCTATGTTCTTGGGGACACTGTCTAGCTCTCCTATTCTCTGAATCATGACACATAAGATTCTCCAATACTGGGACCCTTTTGGAAAAGAAAATGAAGAGGCTTATGGACAGAAGAAAGCACTCCAGAATTCCACCTCAGTTGTTGTAAAGCTTAGAACTCTAAGGCCCTGTTGTTCTTCTTTTTAAATTCAATTGTCTAAAGATCTCTGTATCTGAAAAGGGAAATCCAGGGCCCAAGACAGATCCTGGATGCTACCGGAAATTATCCAGAACATTATCATTAGCAATATCAAGGAGGTATGCCCAGTTGGTAGATAGTCACCAATAGATTTTACCCTGAAAATTCAGACACTAGGAACCACCCAGCGATCTGCTTCACACTCTAGTGAGGGTTGTCACACAGTACAACAAGGTGTTGGACTGAACACGAAGAGTGGCATATCACCAGAGGATGAAATGTGCAATGTAGGGATCATCAGTTATAGCTAAGAAAACAAAAACAATAAAACAAAAGCAGGGAAGCTAAGCTTTGGTAAATGAGAAGGACAGGAAAAGTTAAAAGGAGGGTAGGAGAATGGGGAAAAAAATTATATCACACACAGATACAAATTCTCTATGATGAATGTGATCGCTGCATATATCTAAAAGGTACCAATAAAATTTGATTTAAAAAAAACTTGGAGATAAATTTAAGTAATGAATTTCACAAGCTCAAAAGAGAAAAATAAAATCTTCAAATACATACTCTCTCCCTAAACCTTTCCTAAGTTTTGTTTCCAAAAACATTTGAATAGAAAGACAAGCCCCTAGATAGAACCCAGTTTATAATTCCTTAACTCTGACACGATGAACAAGTAAATTTTGTGCTACGGAGAGTCTATTCCAGGAAACCCAAAGATAAGTTTTGTTCAAAAGGTACCTTAACAATGGGATTGTTCTGACTGGGTAATATTACTGTGAAGAGTTGAAGTCAGGGGATAAAGGAAACAAGATAGGAATATGTTATATCCAAAGGCAAAAAATATATATAAAGTAATATTTTTAAACTCACAAGAAAAGTAATGATTATTAGAAATTTAACTTCTATCAACAAGAGGAAATTTTTGTCAAAAGAATTAAAAGTATCTCAGAAAGTTTTTGGATGTAACAGAATATTTTCATGATAAATATGGAACTCTATTATCTGGCCAAG
>NW_004524656.1:2429519-2431011 GCF_000260255.1 Octodon degus | reverse complement strand
AGGAAAGGAAAGGAAAGGAAAGGAAAGGAAAGGAAAGGAAAGGAAAGGAAAGGAAAGGAAAGGAAAGGAAAGGAAAGGAAAGGAAAGGAAAGGAAAGGAAGGGCAGGCCTAACTCCTAATTTTGTATTTTACATAAAACATTGCTATGGACTAAAGTGAACCCTTTACATACATTGTGCTGTTATTTGAATGTAAAGTATTTGGGAGATGGCTACGCCATGGAAGTGGACTTCATGATGGAATTAAGACTTTTATAAAAGACCTAAAAGAAATGATTGCTTTTTACCACACGAAGACTCAGCAAGAGCACAGTTGTCTGAAAACCAAGAGGATCCACATCATGGGGGGCCTGGCCCTAGCTCAGTTCTTTAAGTGGCTGCTTCCGCAAAGCTGTCAGCCTCAGGTTGCTGTGGTTCAATCCCCACAACTCAAGCCAGCCCAACCTGCCCTGAAGGCATTCGGAGAACAAAAAAAAAAAAAAAATCCTTGTCTAGGGCCATACCACCCTGAACGCGCCAATCTCGTCTGATCTCGGAAGCTAGGCAGGGTCAGGCCTGGTTAGTACTTGGATGGGAGGATCTGCATCAGACTCAGAATCCACCAGCCCCTGTGGCTTGGACCCCCTAACTTCCAAACTGAGAAATATGTGTTATCTAAGGCCCCACACAGTGTTCTCTAACAGCCTGAACAAAGTAACCAATAAACCACATAACAGTTTGCAAGAAAGGATTTACAAACTTGCTCTTCTTTTTTAATAAATCCATTGACACTGAGTTGACAAAGCAAGTAATGTTTTTAACATATCACTGTGTCCTTGAAACACACGCCAGCATTACAAATCTTAGCAAACGCATTCTACCTTCCTAAGACCTTTTGCATTTAGAGTTCACCTTATAACTGGTTGCTTACTAAACATTTTAAAATGTTAAGCCTTTCAAATTAATCCTAATATGCTTGTCTATGTATGCATTTAGGCATATATAAAGGTGAAGCTATAAAAATAGATTATTTTAACTAAACCTTTTAACTTTTCAGCATATAAAATAAAACAATGTATATTCATATAATTGAACTTGCCATCCTAATAAACTGTAAATATTTTCTTAAAAGCAAACAAATTGTGTTTATCTAGTTTATGTATTCATGCGTCTCCAAAATTATTGTTCCTAGTATTATCTCAACAATTTATACTAATTATTTCCCAAAGCAAAGTTGGTTGCTTTTGTTTATCAGACATAAGAGAAAACTAGAAGACAAGGAGGAAAAATAACATAGCTAATTTTTTCCGTACATATTTTATCACTTTCAAACAGTTAAGGTATAAAAATAAAGTATACAGAATTATTTAAAGACATTTTGGGGCTGGAGAGATGGCTCAGTGGTCTAGAGCACCTACTTGAAACAAGCTTGGCGGAGCACAGGGACCGCGGTTCGATCCCCAGCACCACATGCCAGCCAGACCCGCCCCCTGGTGGGCTGAGCTGGCCACACA
>NW_004524656.1:2416037-2429419 GCF_000260255.1 Octodon degus | reverse complement strand
TATATTTAGTAAATAATATTTACATCTTTTTTCTTGCCTAGAAGTTACCCATATAGCCATGATCATTAATTAATTGGAGTTATTATAAATCTAATGTTTACTAGAGGTCTGAAAATTACTATTCCAACTAACACATTATGGCCACACAGTTTGTAATATTATAAGAATTCAAAATAGCAACCCTGTTTAAAAAGACATTTAAATAAATGTCTTATAAATTCATATATTTAAATATGATTCTAGATTCTTGTAATCCTAAACAATTTGTTGAAACAATGATTCACTGATTTCATATAACTTTATAGGAACTTATAATACATATTCTCCAAACTTTTAAATCTTGAGAAACTAAATGCAAATTTTGTCTTAAATATTGAGCTAACATTACATTTATAAAAATGGGAGGAAGAAACCGAGTTGTTTTTAGCTAATTTCTAATTTGACCAAGAAATATCTATTTATAAGAAATATCAGCAATGTTACATACGTTATTTCCAGTGCAAATTAACCTCTGTGTTCACGGTTTAGAAGTACACCTTTTTTGTTTTTAATGACTATGCAGTTTGGACTAGCAGTGATCCTCCTGTCTCAGCCTCGCCAGTGACAGGATTAAAGGCACGCCCCCACTGGGTTTGCACAGCATGTACACAGCAAAGTACTGGGGATCAAACTCAGGTCCTTGTGCTTGCCAGGGAGGCACTTAGACCATGGAGCTATCGCCCCAGCCCCAGAAGTACAGCATTAAGCTTCCACAGAGTAGAAGGACTCTGTTCCCCAGGCTCGGAGCCCTGTGCTGTGAGGGTATGCAACCCTTTCCATGCATATCTGTACTGTTTTTAGATTCCAAGTCCACGGAGCTCCTTCTTTCTCCAACAATAAGACCTAACTAGATGCCTGGCCTTCCCTTCTCCTTCTTTCTCTTCCTTGTATGCAAAGAGCTCCCTAATTTGTGCAAACAGAAAGCCTCCAGCAGCCCTGATTCCCTTTGCATCTGATTCATGTTAGCTCCATGTAGAGACAGAGCCCTGCCTAAAGACATCGCCATCGCAATGCCCAGCGCCTTAATCATCCTTGAGAAGCTTGCGTCATCTCAAGCTGAGCCCCAACCTGATGACAGAGCCATGGCTCTTATATGACCAGCTTCAGTTTCATTTATTTCAAAGAATTTTTTTTTCTTTTACCATAAACATCCTAATTGTCCACACACCAGCCTCCCCATCCATCCATGAAAAGGTAAAAAAAAAAAAAAATTTTGTTGTTGTTTGACAATTACAAATGCCACCATGTCTTATATTTCACAACAGTCAAGACTGACCTCTCCTGCCCCTGCCAATGAATGATTGAAAGGAACATGAGCTGAGTGCCTATTAATACTCTTCAAACATTTATGAAATATCTTCTATGTTGTAATTATCATTCTCTTAAAGTATATGGCCAGATAGAGAATCTACATAATTTAGTCTCATACTAAGTTTCCAAAGTAGGCATTATTGTTGCCACTTTTATGATTAGGGAAATTGAAACTTAAAGACATTAAGTGACCTGCCCAAATTAGAAGGCCATTAAGAAGCTGGAGTCCAGAGCTGAAGCCAAGTTCAATATCACAGCAGATGCTCTTTATAACTGTCTCTTCCTAGATGTTTGGATGTTTTCCTGTAAATGAGTATCTGAAGCAAGCCAACTTGCCAGCCCTCCTCCCCAGAGAAAGCCAGCGGAAGGCTGTCACTGTGTGACACACCATTCACAGCACTGTCCCGCAAAGCCTTCTCTGTGCACTCATCTAGAAGCTGGGAAAATATATGCCAACGTCCCTGATAATGTCACTGTCACGTCCTTGAAATTCAAGTCGTCTCTCAGTTTATACTCTACTACCACTTTACACAGCCAAAGAGCTAAGAATGACTTCTATATTTCTAAATAGTTTTTTTTTTAAACCCTGAAAGTACAATAAATAATATTGTGTGGCATGTAAATATTAGGTAAGATCAAAATAACTTTTGGGTCCATAAATTTAGTCAGGACACAGCCACAATGGTTTACTCACAGTGTCTAGGACTGATTTTGCACTACAAGGGCAAAGATAAGTTGCAAATAAGGCTGAATAGCCTGCAAAGACTAAAATATATACTATCTGGCTCTTTACAGGAAAAAAAAAATGCTGATCCCTCGTGTAAGTCATTAATCACTGAGCTACTAGGAGCATGGTGTTTTTCACTTTGTTTTAGAGAAGTAGGAAGGAGAGAGGAATGCAGGACAAATGGGTGTTTAAAAGCAAGAGATTCAGGGCCGTAGAGAGGAAAAAGCACAGAATTCATTAAGAAAAGATTCATTGGCTTCATGGTGCAGTGAAAAGCCCACCCTAGGCATGGGAGGTAGGACATGAAATACTCACTTTAATCCATCAATTCTAATATAAATAAAAGTATGACAATAATTAGCACCATGGTAGCTTGCACAGGGTCATTGCCCATGAACTTGGGATGGTGTTCAACGTGGCCCAAGCTTCACCTTGGGGAATCTCTACCACTGTTTTATGTGATCATTACTACTATGACTTTGCATTTCACATGAAATTAAGAAATAGAGAGGCTGGCTGATGTGCTCGAGATGGTAAGATGTGAACTAAGAACTTACTGTAAAAGAACGAAGTTCATAGAAAAACTCTTATAAATTACTTTCATACTTATAAAGCACTTACTTCTGCCCAACAGGTCAGTCTTTGTGTCAGAGGCAGCTTATTCTCTTTTTTAAAACATGACTAAAGCCAGGGATTCTTCAGTCCTGATTTTGAGGGCAAAATTGTCAGCCTTCGAGGCTATATTTGATTTGTAGGGCAAGGGAGGTCAGATCTGGTAAGGAGTTCAGGGTAGGTGATAGTGGCTTAAATTATTAAAAATAAGGCACTCCTGGGCTGGGGTGATACCTCGGCAATCTAAGCACCTGCGTTGCAAGCACAAGGACCCAGGTTCAATCCCTGGTACCACATGCTGTGCCAGCCACCGAAACCAGGCACAGTGGCACATGCCTGTAATCCTAGAGCTGAGAAGGCTGAGACAGGAGGATCTACAAGTCTAAGCTGCATAGTGAAGCCCTGTACCAAATAAATAAATAAAAGTTTAAAAAAAAAAATAAGGTACTCCTATCACTATGGGTAGTGGCTTTCTGAGAGATACTCTGCCTGACTCGAAAATAATCTCAAGAAAAATACCATGGAAGAAAAATGGCTGCATTTTTGTCTTTATAAATAAACTCCCCATCAAACTCACTCTTTAAATCAACTATGATTTTGAATAGATCTCTGAAAATCTTAGTACTCACTTGCTTTCTCTTTTTAATAGTCAAGTGAAAGCACAGCATATGCAATCTGAAACGGCTGTAAATTTTAGAGTTAGAAAGGAAAGGCCTTGCCCCCTAAGTCATCATTTTTGGTTGTGTGACTACAAGCAATTTTCTGAGTCTCTATTTCCTCCTGTGTTCAATCAAGACACCTCACAACTTCCTCAAAATGGTGTGTGGAAAAGAATTGTAGCTAATGCCTGCAAACAGCCACTGGACTAAAGAAATCAGTTCCTCTCTGTGGATGTACAATGGTGCTAGTTATGCAGCACCTTGCCTGGGGTAACTGAGAAAACAGTTACTCGAATTATTTTCATTCAAATCCACATTCAATTTCTATTTACACTCATTCTATCTGAAATCAAGTATCTCAAAACAGTAAACTAAATACAAGATGAAAAGCAGAGATGTTACCCTTATAGCACTCTTTTTCTTTTTTTTTTTTTAATTTTATATTTTTAGGCAAGGGTCTACGGGGTGTTCAGGGTCTCACTACTAGATCGGATTCATAGTGATCTGCCTGTTTACAGCCTCCCAAGAGCTGGGATTACAGGCGCACGCCACCACACCCAGTCTCAATTGCTGTCTCAGTGCACCCCCAGGGGCAGGGCTGGCACAGCAAGCCCAGGAATCCAACCACCAGCTCCTGGTCCCTGTGCCTGCTTGTAGGTGCTGTAATCCGCTGAGCTATTTGGCCGGCCCTTAGCATTCCAAATAAGGCAGCTGAAGAATTTCTTTAATAGATGCAAAGCCAACTTCGGATAGCAGAAACTAGTTTAAAGAGCAAACACAGACATGAACTCATCTTTGAGATGTTACTTTAAATAATCCATGGAGATAATACTTTGCTGTAGAGATAAGAATTGCACAAGAGGGGTCAGGGAGATGGCTCAGTGGAATAAGCACTTCTCTGGCAAGCGCAAGGGCCTAAATTCAATCCCCTGTTCCACCAAAAAAAAAAAGCATGAAACCACTCAGTGTGAGAAATATTTTTTTATGTTAGGTTCTGTTCAGCTTGCTAGTGTCTACTCCTATGCAAAAGATAGATATTTGGATACTGATTTTTTTTTGGCAGTTTAAAATTTTATTTAATTAACTTAAAAGGTGAACAAAATGTGTATTTCAAATCTTACTAAACTTATTTATTTGAAATACACACTTACTCAGAGGACAGATAGATTTCCAATAACTTCTGGAAGTCCATCATCCATTTAAAAATACTTTTCTGTGTGAGGGAGATGGCTCAGTAGAATAAGCGCTTGCCTGGCAAGCACAAGAGCCTGAGTTCAATCCCCAGTTTTACAAAAATAAATAAATAAATAAATAAATAAAAATACTTTTCCACAAAAACTCTTCATTGAAAGAAATATTTTTGGGGGGCCGGGGAGATGACTCAATAGAATAAGCACTTCCCTGGCAAGGGCTAAGGGCTTGAGTTCAATTCCTGGTTCCGCCAAAAAAAAAGAAAAGAAAGAAAGAAATATTTTTGTTTTATACTACATAAAAGCTAGATGCATATTTCCACTGCATTCTATTGTGATAGACTCATTTTACAGTCAACTCTGATGGTGAAGACGGCACAAATGTGTGTAGTTCAGGCGACTGATGCAAAAGAAAAGTGACAAAGGTGCCTCCACCGAGTCCCAGCAAGGGGTGTGGCCCCCTTGATGCTCACAGCGATCACTTCGTCTTCCCTTTCCCTTTTTTACTTCCCTCTCTGTGCTGAGGATTTGGATTACCACCTCCTGTTTTCTGTGTCCTGGTTTTTAGCTTAGTCATCATTTCTGCTGCATACACCATCACTGACTTATGCAATGCGGACTGCCCCAGACAGAGGCTGCCACCTTCCTGCTTCAGCTGGACTCAGACTCTGCCTCTGTATTCAACGTCACGGTTCCATTCCCCAGAGTACATCTTATTTTTCTCAATATCTGCATTAAGTCCAACTGCTCAGCGCACATCTTGAATGTCCCTAGCTGTAGGATTTGCAACAGCCTTACTTATTGGGATCCCTCTCCCTTCTGCGATTTTTTTTTTTATTATTTAAATAAGCAGGGTAGATGCAAATAAACCTGTCTTGGTCAGCCAGGGGCACAAGCCATATCCACACAGCCTCAGGCCACACAGAATACTTAGTACCAGTAGGAAGTCTCCTGATTTTTTTTAGAGAGATGAACCATTTTCAAAGCTTCAAAATCCATTCTTCACACATTCAACATTTCTCATAGGGATAATCTTAGATCTAGCCTTTGTAAGTTAGGGATCATATGACTAAGAGAATATTCAAAAAATATAGGTCCCCTATTAAATATGAAATCCAGTGCTTAGGATATTAATGCTATCTAAGATGCATCTTGCTTATAATCACATTATCTACAGGGAAAAATGTTGAGTTTATGGAGTTTCATACGTGCATCATCCCTCATCTCACATTATCTTCTACCTCAAAAAACACCATGAAAACTCGAGAGATTCAAATTAGTTAAGACCAAAAAGAGAAAAGGAAATAACAATTTTCAAAAAACCCGGTTCAGGTTCAATAATTAATATTTTACAATTCAAATCATTTTCTACGTTCTGTGGTTCAGATACAACCAGGGACAAGGGCAGAAAGACTACATGAGGATGGGGTAAACAACCTCATGCATAGACCTGGAAGCAGCACAGCGACAGGAGTTCCTTTCCTTTGGATAGATTAGATACTGCACTTTACTTTTCATCAACCCAACTATGGGAACCAACCCTCCCCCCGTAATTAAGTCTCAAAGCCATCTTCCTACCACCCATCTGTTCCAGAATAGCAATTCTTTTCCCCAAAGAGGGCACTTTTGAGGAAGGAAAGGGGACACAGGGCATGGCTGGTAGAGAGCAAAAAGGCGGGTACAGTGTTCCACAAGGCATGCCTTGCACGAAGCATGGAAGGAGATCACACCAGGGGCTGTCCTGGGTCCAACAGTAGCACAAAGCCATTTTTTTACCTTTTTAATTATCTGTTCACTTTGGTCTTTTTATTTGACTGCAAGCTCCTTAAGGGCATGCCTAAGACGAATCTTTGACTGCCTCATTTTATCTGTAGAGACCAGCTCAGAGATAGTATGTAATGTATGTTGTGGATGAATACAGGAAGGAAGGAAGGAAGGAAGGAAGGAAGGAAGGAAGGAAGGAAGGAAGGAAGGCAGGCAGGCAGGCAGGCAGGCAGGCAGGCACACTGGCAGGCTGGCTAAGGAAAACCAGAGGGTAAGGAATTAGTTCTGTAGAGGAAATCTACAGCTGTCGGGAAACTTTCAGCTCCAAAGCACTTCCCTACCAGCAGCTCCTGCTCACACCCACAAAGAGTTCCTCTTTTCCCTGAGCTCTGGGCATTTTGTCTGTACCCTTTGCAAGGGGAAAGTGGAGTGAAGCAGTATGCACTGTCATTCCCGCCCACTTTCACACCCTTTCCACCTCCAGAAAGGGCAAGGCACCTTACACCCTGTTCCAGCATTCCACCAGCCTGCGGACCAGAAGTTCTCTAATCTCTGGCCCCACGTGACTCCTTAGTGCCTGGTCCACCGCAGCAAGCAACAGAGTTTGGCTAAAAATGTGCTGGGAACCCACCCAAGGAAACCTTCGCCTTTGTCTCTTCACAAGGTGTCCGCGATTCATCAGCGCACACACACTCCGAATTGCTAAGAGTAATACTAGCAGCGACGCCTTATAGAGATCTTGGGAAGGCAGAACACTACAATGAGCCTTCGGTGGGGCAGGGTCCAGAGCTGTTGCTGTGGCAACTCCCACACCCTCGCTGCGTCTCCAAACAAACACGTAGTTTGTTCTCTCCTTCCTCCCTAAATCAGAGTGGGAGGTGGGGCGGACGATCGATGAAACTCGTCATCAGCGTCTATTTGGAGCTGTTTAGTAAGTGAAAATTTGAGCATTTCCTAAAACAAACAAAGAAATAAAGGATGGGGCCAGAGCCTACGCCCCTCCACAGAATAAAATGGAAGAGAACTGCTGGCGGGAAGCGCAGCCTGGGACTCGTTGGCTTGCAAAGGCGCTCCCAGCAGCGAGCCAAGCCGAGAGAAAGCGAGGCGCCGCGGGGCAGCGACCCCACATTCCAGCGGCGGGCTCGCCCCACACCCAGCTCCCCACGCCGCGGCTGCACGCCGAGGACCTCGGGCTAAACAAAGACAGTGGTGTGCCTTTAAAAAAAAAAAAAAATCCTTTTCCCTTGGTGGAATAGGTGATATAGGGAAAGTTAATTACAGGAAACGGCACAGCAAAAATGCAGCCGTATTTGTCTTTCAAGTGGCGCGATCCCGCGCCTTCTCCACCCCCTCCCGGGCTCGTCTGCAGCCCGGCGCAGTCAGACACCGCCCGGCTCTCCCCCCACCCCCTAAAACTCTTTTTATTATCAGTTGAATCACGTCTCGTGCCAAGCGAAAGGTCATTTCAGGTCATCTTGGAGATGAAAGAACCGGGTAATGCATTTGAAGGTGCTGGAATTGGCAAGCCTACATATACGGAGAAAGAGAGCGAGACTTGGGGGGATGGGGGTGGGGCGCAGGGAGTGGGAACTGCGGAGCGCCTGCATTCTAACGAGAACTGCGATGCCAGAAAGGCACAGGAAATGTTTCAAAGCATGACAAGCGCTACTACCCAATCTGTAGCAAATCTCTTACAAAAATTAAAATGTGGCTTACAATTGTGCGACGCCTCGAGGATAATTAAAGTTTCTAATTGTTCTCATCCAGAGTCCCATTTTTTGACCATTCATCAGAGAGAGGGAGATGGTGCCCACTGCGAAAGTCTATGTTCTGGAAACCATTGCACGGGCGGGTGGGCACGGGTGCGAGGAGATCCTGGCCAGGCAGAGCGGGAGAACACAGCAGATTGCGAGCCGGGGTGGAAACGGGGCCTAGGATTGAGTGCCTTCCCTCTTAAAGGAATTCAGAGCCACCAGAGGATGTGCAACATATTTACGTTGTTTCCATGGCGAGCACAGATTTCTTTGGAGATAACAAAAAGACACTTGCACTTTTTTCCTACACTGTTTACCAGGGAAGGATGGCCTGTTTTTTAAAGATCTCTACTATCTCCTTTGCGTTTCAATTCAATACCATTTCAGTAAAGACAATTGGCAGTCTCTGAATTCTTGCCAAGTGTATTTTTTTCTTCTTTTCATTCCCACTGCTGCATTTGAATGTCTTGTATTTGCCTCGCCAGGTTTTATTCCCCCCCAAGAAACAAGGACTTGCTTTTTTCAATAACACAGATGCCAACAGCAATCTGTCAAGGGAGTAGGAAGTCTGGTTAATAAATTGTGTGCTCCAATATTCGGAAAGTCTCTTACATGGAAACTCCTTGTCCATACCACATCCCCAACAGTGGCCTCTGCTCCCGCGTGTCCTACTAGCCAAGTCCAGCTGCCATCCCTCTGGCATGCCACACTCACAGACACTCAGAGAGGCTTTTGGAGCAAATCCTTCAAGGTAAGCTGATGACCGACAAGGTCTGTTACAGTGAAAGTCAAGGGATGCGGTGAGGTCGTGGGTTACTCAACCTCTCCCAAAAGCTGGATTAAGAAGACACAATCACTGACTATGGCTTTCCTCATTGCGACGGTCATGTTTCTAGGAAGATACAGGTAATGGTTTCTGAAATGGTTTTTAACAGCAGGAAGCTCATTTTTGCTGGATGGTTGAAGAAAATGGATTGCCAGCATGTTTAGGGAAAGAAAGCTAGAACAGTTAAGTGTAAGGTTGAGCAAGATGGCTTGCCAAAGTTGATAGGTGACTGATCAGTAAGTGAAATGCTGCTGACAAGTGAGTGAAAACTGGATCATACTTAAAAATTCAGGAGATGTGGGGACCCAAAGGTAGTGATGAGCACTGGTGACTTCCTGTGGGTGAGACATGCTACAGTGGAAGGACTCAAAACAGATCTCTCTGAGCCTTTACTCCCATTAACCCCTAACTGTGGATCCTTCTATAATAGAACTGCATGACCTTATAAGACTTGGTGCCTGCCCACACTGGAGCATGAGCTCTTCCCAACAGTCCTCTGCATACTATGGAGTATCTTTTTGCTTCTTTCACTTTCAATAAATGTTACTCTTGTTATTCCTTCTCAATGTCATGTTCGATTCCTTGCCCAAGATACCGATCACCTGGAAACAACTCTCCCAAGACCCTACATCCATGTTTGTATATATCCTATTTGTCTAACTGAAAAAGTTTCAGGGTTTCCAGAAAGAGCAGAGGCATCCTCTATGCCTGGTTTTAAACTAAGTCTTCATGAAGGACATTAATTTGCTTGATATTTCAAAGATATCAAAAGTTGAGGATTTCCAGAGCATACTCTCATTCCAGATGTTGATGCTTCAGTCTAAGACCATTTCTTAATGTTAGCATCAAAACTATCCTTTTCTAATGACTTAGCTGTTTTACTGAAAGGAGTTTGTTTATTTGACAAACATTAAGTGCCTACTAGGCTAGAGACATGGGCATATACAACTGGGTGCATGATGTCATTATTCAATGTTAGTGATCAGAGGAGAAAGCAAAAGAGTTTGGGATGGAGTGGAAGGAGAAAAGGATGAATAGAGATTGGGCAGACCAAACTGAATCTGAGCTGCCTCCAGAAACACCCTCTGGCGCTGTTTAGTAAGTGGCTGGAGTTATGAGTCTAACTTTCAGAAGACAGAGCTGGATTAAAAATATAAACTTGGGAGGGAGTGACATACGGCAGATGTCAACTCAAGTCATGGTGCTAGCTGAGATCATCCAGGGAAACAGGACAAAGTGGGAAGAGGGAGCGACTTAGAACAACGAAGCTCTTAGGAACATAAAGTGCACGGGGAGTTCTGATCATCAAGTTCTTTTCCCCAAATGCACACCAAGCAAAGTGGGCCACATTTTTCATTCACTCACTAATTCACTCAACAAGCACTGACTGATTGCCTCTTATATGTAAAGTGTTCCTTATAGAAACATGAGTGAAAGTGCTATGCATGGTGGAACACAACTGTAATCCCAGCTCTCTGGGAGGCTGAAACAAGAGGATCACAGATTTGAACCCAGCATAGGAAACTCTGAATTAGTAAGGCCCTATGTCAAAAAGTGAAGAAAGGAAAGAAAAGAAGGAAAGAAGAGAGGGAGGGAGGGAAGAAGGAAGGAAGGAAGGAAGGAAGGAAGGAAGGAAGGAAGGAAGGAAGGAAAAGACAGGAAGGAATGAAAGAATGAAGTGAGGTAGGAAGAAGGGGAGAGAGAGGGAGAGAGGGAGAAAGGGACAGAGGGAGTGGAGGAGAGGGAGGGAGGGAGAGAGAGAGAGAGAGAGAAACTATTCACAAAGGACTAGAAACATAGCTAAGTGGGAAAGCCCTGTGTTCAATGCCAATGACAAAAATAAATAAGAATAAGATCCAATCCTTTGATTTGAGGAGACAGAATAGAGAAATGTTAATATAATGTTAATATGTGTATTTGTATACACAGAATTATTTATATTCTTTCTGCAGGAGAAGGAAATAATTTGTGAGACAGGTTTGTAATGAAAATTGTGTTTAATCTGGACCCTGAGTCATGAATAGGATGAAAAGTACCAGAAAATACTATGACTTCAGAACTTTTTAGGCAATGCAGATCCTTAATAAATAGGAATAGTGGAAGAGAACCAAAATGTTCTAGGAAGAACAGAATAAAAGAGCAAACCTGGGAACTGAGCAAGTGGGGAGGTTGCACACACCAAGGAAACGTATGAAGGAATGAAAATGAGAAGAAGCGAAAGGAGAAAGAGGAGCCCCTGCTGTGCTAGAGGACAGGATTCCATTAGCTAGTGCAAAGAATTGGAAAGAGCAGAATGGAGAGGTTTCTCTCATGAGCCAGAAAGGACAAAGCCCCTAATTTGAGAAGCTAGAGAGAATATATTTTTAGCCAACATTCTCTATTGCAACTGTAAGAAATAAACTCATATAGCTTATAAAAGAAATAAGAGACAGGGCCAGCCAGATAGCTCAGCAGATTAAAGAGCCTGTTTAGGCAGGCACAGGGACTGGGGTTCAATCCCCAGTGTGCCATTCCAGCCCAACCCTTGGGGCACACTGATATGACAATTGAGACTGGGCATGGTGGAGCGCACCTGTAATCCCAGCTCTTGGGAGACTGAAAATAGGATGATCACTATGAGTCCAATCTGTGTAGTGAGATGCTGTAGATCCTTTACTGAATACATTTTAAAAAGAAAAAAGAAGAAACAAGGTAGAAAGTATTTATTATCAGAATAATGTATCTCATAGAAGTCAAGGGAAGAAACAGGACTAGATCTCAGGAAGGTAGTGGAAACATGAGCTGAAAACCTATTAGGAAGCCTCCTCTCTCATCGCAGGCTTTTCCCCTAGCTACCCTGCTTTCACTGTTCTCAATCTACAGGTCAGAATGTGGATGCCTCAAAGCCTGAGGGTAGAGACGCTGCAAGATCTTGTTTGAGAAAAAAAAAAAAAAAAAAAATTGGCCGAGAACTGGAGATAAGTGCCAGAAGTTGGGAGACAGAGACAAATTCTCACTCAGGGCCTCCAGGAAGAACCAGCCTTCTGGGCACACTGGCTTCAGATTTCCAGACTTCAGAACTATGAGATCTAAATCTGTGTTATGTTAAGCCATCTATAGTTTTGCCCTTATAAAATACATGCAGAAGATCAATGAGATCAATATCCAAACATTATTAGGGTTTCTAAACAGTAACAATGGAAACTAAACTTTTAGTACCATTTAAAATAATCTCAAAAATATTAAATATATTTGGAAAATACAACCAAGTATGTGCATAACTTATATGTTGAAAATTTCAAAATATGGCTGAGAAGCATTAAAGGAGATGGGAGTCAAGGGAAAGCTGCACTGTGAGCCCGGATTGGAAGGCCCAGTACTGTTAACATGGTAATTCTCCTTCAGCCAATCTATAGGTCTAATACGATCCTACGCAAAATCTCAGCAGGCTTTTAGAAACTGACAAGCCAATTCTAAAATTTATATGAACACATAAGAAACCTAGGCTAGACTGAGCAATTTTGCAAAAGAAAAATAAATTCAAGGATGTGTTACTAACTTCACAGAAGTATAAATAAGGGACCATTTCGTTGTGAAAAAGAAAAAAAATATATACATATATGTATACAAAAGAGAGGATAGATATACAGCTACTTTCTCTTAGTTCATTGAGAATAAAAGTTTGTACTAATATTTTTGACAAGATATTATGTCTGCATCTTGTCCTCTGAATAACTACTATGAAGATAATATGCAATGTATTAATTATTGTAATCATTCTACTAACCTGTTTTGAAACTGTTTTATTGCTATTCTCATTAAAATGAATAAAAAATTTTAAAATGCAAAAACAAAAAAAAGGAGCAATATTACCTTATTTTAAGATTACTATAAAGCTACAACAACCAGGCGGTACAATATAGGCCTGGACATATAAATCAACAAAGTGGAAGTAGACATACAAGTATGGCCACCGCTTTGCACGGAAGGAACTAAGCCATTTCAACAAGGATAAAATAGTCTTAAATCAAAGGCAGCAGTGACTGCAGGTGAATACCTATAACCCAAGCACTCAGGAAGATCACAAGTTTGAGCCCAGACTGGGTAACTTAGCGATTTGACAAGATTTTTGGCTCAAAATAAAATAAAATAAAGATGGCTAGAAAGGTAGCTCAATGTGAAGCCCCAGGTTAAATACATAGTACTGCCAAAAAAAAAAAAAAAAAAAAAGGCTAAAGTCACCAGAACAATTAATATACATATGCAAAAAGAAAAAATATCCCACACCTTGCACTAAACACAAAAATTAACTTGAAATGGATTATGAATATAAATCTAGGGGCTAAAATTGTAAGGTGTTTAAATTAAAACATGGGATAAAATATTTGTGTTTTCAGTTAAGCAAAGAATATTTTTATACAGGACATAAAATCGTGAACTATAAATGCCAATGGCTGGCAACTTAAACTTTATTTAAATTTGAAACTTTTTAAAATTTTTATTTCTTTTGTGTATTTTAGG
>NW_004524656.1:2414592-2415113 GCF_000260255.1 Octodon degus | reverse complement strand
AATAAATCAATTACTGTATAGTGCACCCACATAATGGAATACCACTCACTGATAAAAAGGCACGTATTTTGATATGTAAAACAATATGGATAAATCCCAAAGACACTAAGCTTTAAAAAGAAAAAGAGTCCTATTTGGTTTTGATAATGTTCTGAACAAACCAAAACTATAATGACAAGAATCAGATCACTGATCAGGGAAAGGAATAGTACATTTATTTCCAAGGAGAGTAAGGAGCATTTAGGAGTCACATGATGATGTTTATTTATGAAAACTCATTGAACTGCATGTTTAAAAGGAATAAATTTTGTGTCAATTAAACTTCAATAAACCTGTCTTTAAAAAATGTTGAAACTAAAATGACCAAGGAATGAACTGCATAAATTTTGAATCAACTATAAAGTTATAGTCAAAGATCTGATTATATTTACTGTACAGTCACAAAATGAGACCACACAGGTAGAGAAATCATTCCTAAAATTTATCTGGAACCAGGAAAGACATAGAATAGCAAAGGCAAT
>NW_004524656.1:2357144-2403789 GCF_000260255.1 Octodon degus | reverse complement strand
TAGCTCAGCAGACTAAGTACCTGCTTAGGCAAGCACAGGGACCGCGGTTTGGTCATGGTGGTGCACACCTGCAATTCCAGCACTGGGGAGGCTGAAAATGGGAGGATCACTGTGAGTCCAAGATGCATAGTGAGACCCGGTACCACATACATAAAACACTTAAAAACTAATAATTAGCTACCTTTAAAGTAAAATGTTATGGATCTTAAAGCATTTGAAGAAGTAGAATGTATGACATCACCAGCACTCAGGACAGCAGGACCAACATAAGTATATAATGTAAAGGTCTTATACATAATATATTTAATACTAAATATTTTAAAATACACAATAAGTTAAAGATTAGGTTAAAACAAGTGTTGGGGAAAAATAGGAAGAGAAGTATGACTAAGAAGCAAACAATGGAAATCGAATGTGAAACACAGCAGAAGAAGAATTAATCAAAAAAAGAGGTCAGTGTAAACAGAAGCATTACAAGATAAATAAACAGAAAGCAAAAGCCAAGGTGGTAAATTTAAATCCCAAAGAGTGTACACTACAGCAAAATATTCATAGCAGACATAGATACACAGATTTCATTATAAAATAATTGCTACTTTTCAGTATATGTAAAATCCTCCATAGCAGGTTGTATTTCAACCTAAAAGGCATGTATTGTATGACTCAATTCAGATAAAGTTCAAATCATGCACAAATAATCCATGCAGATCAGAATAGTTATCATCACTGGGAGTATGACCTATGAAAGAACTTTAGATGGGACTTTTTGGGGGAGTTATAAATGTTCCATTTCCTGATTAAATGGTGTATGTGTTTACACATTAAACATTAGATTTTGCAATTTACAGAAATCTACCAAGGTCACTGATGATTTTTAAAAAACATTATTTTTTTCTTCCTTGTAAAAATGCGTGAGAAAGTAGATTCTTTGTTCAATGTATTATGAGAACAAAAGCAAATCTGAATAATTTAGTGACAGATTAGATTTTAAATTTTAGCGTTTGAGATCTAAATTGTTCAGAATCTCTTAGTTCTACAGTTTCAAATTGGCACAGGAGGGTTTCGACACCATCAGAATTCAGTTCTGTATTTGGCACCTTTGTATTTATCTCATTTCACCATCAAAAATCTTAAGAGCAGAGGCAGGGCCACACTCACAGTGCCCGCCTTCTGCACTCCCTGCATTCTTCCACCTTCTTTTATTTTTGTCAGCAACCAGTACTCTGTCACCCACTTGAAAAATAATCTCTGACTCGCCCATCTGTAACTCACCACGACTTTTATGCTATCTTTTTTAACGTCTCTCAGACATTTCCTTTTGGCCATCATCTTGTCAGCTCAATGGAATAAATGCCAGTGGTCTGGTGCCTGTCACTCACTTGCCATCACAGAACCAGCAGACAAATCCCTCCCTGTGTGCATGGCATCCGCCTGCTGCTAATGTTTCAGAAGGTCATCCTCCTCCACAGGATAAAATCCCAATTCCTCTTTTATTTTTTATTAACTTTATTGAGAAAAAAATTGCAATGAGACAGTTTCAAAACAGGTTGGTAGGAGAGTTACAACAACTAATACATTGCATATTGTTCTCTTTGTAGTAGTCATTCATCGCTCAAGATGCCAACATGATAACCTGTCCAAACACTATTAGTACAAATCTTTCTTCTTATTGAATTAAGAGAAAGTAGCTAAATATCTATCCCAACAATTTTGTATACACAGATACAAATTGTCCTTCATTTCATAGTAATATATGTGCACTTATGTTAATAGCAGCACAATTTGCGATAGCCAAATCTTGGAAACAACCAAGATGCCTACCACTTGAAGAATGGATGAAAAAGATGTGGTAGTTTTATACAATGGAGTATTACTCAGCTATAAAAAATGATAAACTAGAAGCCTTCATATTTAAGTGGATGTCACTTCAAGATATACTCATAAGCGAAATAAACCAGACCTACATGTGTAAATATCGTATAGTCTCCCTAGTATAAGATTTCAAAAGAAGAAATACAAATAGAAAGGTATAACACAATTAAAAGGAAAATCAATTCCTTCACATAACATTCAAGGCCTTCTGTGGGGATCAAGTCTACTTTTCCAAGCTAAGCTCTCAGGGTCCTCTGACGCATCCCTAGAAGCTCACTAGTAGTAACTGTTAATTGAATGTACTCTGTATATTCTCTCAAGACCTTTATTCATGCTTTAATCCTGGCCTAGAATGTTGCCCCTATTTATTACATCTACATATCACACATCCTTAAAGATAGAATACCATATCCCTGAAGTATTTCTGCAGAATCAATTTTATTTTTAAAGTACTTTTGTGGTCCTATGTATCATTCACTAGCTGTTAATTCCAGTCTATGTTTCTATGCTCTTCAATTTTTACATGTGTCCACATTTCAACCCCAAAAGTCGAGGAAATTCATAGAGAACAAGAGTCATACTGATATTTCTGAGTACTTCGGAGATAAAGCTAAGGTTATTTTCCCAGAGGACAAGTTGTACTTAAACTATAAAATGGAAGAAGGTTTGTGAAGTTATCCACACAGAGTCAGAAAAGCTTACTCCACAATTGCATCTCCAAACTACTTTTCTGAAATGTTTGTAGGCGTGTTTTTGTAATTAGGATTTGCTGACAGCAGATTATCACTGTCACAAGCCAGAAGATCTGTACAGCTTGGGTTGGAAATGTCCCCAAAGATTCACAGGTTGACAGCCTGGTTCTCAGTTTGGTGCCAGGGGAAGTGGTAGGAACCTTAGGAAGTGGGGGCCTCATAGAAGGTCTTAGGTCATTGGAGATAAGCCCTCAAAGGAATGTCTATGATACCACTCTTTCTCTTTTCTCTCTTCCTCCCAGCTGCTAGGAGAGGAAGGGGCCCCATCAACCATAGCGTGCTGCCTGAACACAGGCACAAAACACTGTACACAGCTGACTATACACTAAAGGAAATCTTTCCTCCATACAAGTTGATTGTCTTAGCAATTTTGTTACAGTCATAGAATGTTGACTAACATAATATCTAAACTAAACTGAAAGTTAAGGATTCAGGCTGGCCAAATAACTCAGCAGATTAAAGCACCTGCAAGCAGGCGCAGGGGCCAGGGGTTTGATCCCCACACCTGCCATGCCGGCCCCACCCCTGGGACATGCTGAGAGGGCAACTGAGACTGGGCATGGTGGCACATGCCTATAATCTCAGCTCTTGGGAGGCTGTAAACAGGCGAATCACTATGAGTCCAAACTAGTAGTTAGACCCTGAACACCCCGTAGACCCTTCCCTAAAATACAGAAAAAGAAAAATTAGAAAACTTAGGGTTCTTTCCTACTTTCTGTAAACTAGACAGCTGTGTAATCTTGGGTCCATTTTTCCTTAACTCCATTTTGTCTGTAAATGAGATGTTTCAATTAGATTAACTCAAAAAAGTAATAGCAGCATTTTTCTTGTATTTGCCATATTTTATAAATTTCATTTTATCCTCAATCCCACAAGAGTCAGAATTAGGCAGAGAAGCTTACATATTTATGAAGCACCTATATCGTCTTCATTAACCTTTGCGAGGATCCCTTAAGTAGTCATCATTACACAGGCTCTGAATGTTAGAGTAATCTGTCCACGTTTTCACAGCTATCAAGTGGAATTCCCAAATTTTCTTTCCTCTGTCTCTCTACCTCTGTCTCTGTGTCTCTCAGTCTCTGTCTGTCTCTCTGTCTCTGCCTCCCCCATACCCTGTCCTCTCACCTCCTCTTCTTTCCCTCTCTTCTTTCAGCTTTTTGAGACAGGCTCTCACTATGCAGCTCAGGCTGGCCTTGAATTTGCTGTGTAGTCCAGGCCGGCTTTGAACTCCTATCAGTCCTCTTGCCTCCGCCTTCCAAGTGCTGAGATCACAGGCATGCACCACCACATAGGTTGGAATTTCCAAATTTATTGACCCCAAAGCAAAATTTTCATATCACTCAAGTAATTCAATTCAGATCTGTCCAAAATGTGAACTTATAAACACATAAATACGTCAAAAATATTGGCCAAAAGTTAATTAATGTAGACGTGTATTTATATCGTATGTGTAATGCTCAAAGCAACATTAGAATTAAGATACTTTATATTTACACAAGTTTTTATAATTCACACACACACACACACACACACACACACACACACACACAGAGTATATTGTGATTCTCATTAGATATGAGAGAAAACCAAGTCATGGAAAAGTTAATTTTCCCTTAAATACAAAGTAGTGCAGAGAGAGAGCAGAGCGGGACAGTTATGGGCCTGGGTTTTGACACCCTTCAGATCTGAAGTCAAATTCCAGTTACCTTTTAACTGTGTAGTAGCATTTGAATTGCTTAATGTTTTATGTAGAAAATGGGGTTGTAGAAGTAGCTAACTCATAGATTTTTTTATAAAGATTATAAGAGAAAATGTGGAGCATACAGTAACAAATTTGAGTCTTGCCGATGGTATAACCCTCACACTAAAATCTCACATATTCTCTCTCCTCATGAACTTTTGATACTTCCAATAATCTCCTTTGGGTATGACTTGAGATAAAGCTCAATACTCAATTCAGTGCTATCATAA
Organism: Octodon degus; assembly: GCF_000260255.1. Classification (NCBI taxonomy): domain Eukaryota; kingdom Metazoa; phylum Chordata; class Mammalia; order Rodentia; family Octodontidae; genus Octodon; species Octodon degus. Next base: position 2,399,194 of record NW_004524656.1, on the reverse strand, counting down.
GGCCATTAGAGCATATCAGGGAGAGTATTTAGAATCTGCCCTCAATAAAAGGTATACTTTATGTTCCAGGACTAATGAGTGCTGATTTGCCTTGAACCACTCACACCCTCTTGCTTAGCCCCCAAATGAACAGCTATCACACCTGCAAGATACCTCTGTCAACTATATTGCCTTCCTAACTAGAAATCAGAGTTTTCTCCCAGGTAAAAATAACCACCATGTAGGGGGACAGAACCCAGGAGGTAAATCTCTTTAGCACCAAACCCCAAATAATCTAGGTTTATATCAGTTCTTGTTCTCATGGACCAAGATGTGAAAGAAAGAATTCTAGGCTTGATAAAGAACCAATTAAATTCTATTTTTGTTATCTTCCAAAACAGAAGTGCAAAAGAAATTTTAGAATAGGGACGCCATTTTTTTCTTTTTCTTTCTTACCCTCCCCTCTCTTTTCACATGCATTTACTACTAAAATACCTGAAGTTTCAAATTGAGAGTGTTTATACAGTAACATTCATTGGTTATGGGCACACAGGCTGGCAGTGAATCAAAACCATCGCCAAGTTTTGCAGCCGTAATTTTATTTTGATTTTAATTAGTATCAATTAGAACTGAAAAATAGACAGTCTGGATAAACAATGTGAGGTTGGCTCTAACAAGTAAATTAGATAGTCTGCAGGAAGAAGGGGGAGGGGGAACAAAGACGGACTCTACGTGCTTGCATCCAACCTCTTGCTCCTCCCCTACAGCTGCTGCTGCAGGCAACTCAGGCCTTCAGAATAGTATCTGGGTTCATATCTCAAGGACCCTTCTGTTTAGGGACATTGAAATTGGGAAATTTATCCATCTCAGATGGTTTCCAACATGCTGGTGGGGTTCACACTGTCTAGTGTTGGATTCCTGCTTCCCAAATGAAGTCACTTTTTCCTCTGTATTCTCGTTTACATCCAGAGCCAGAGCCCACTTGGTCCTCTTCTCCTGCATCCTCACATCTAGGACCAGCCAGCTTGTGACCAAGAACCAGGAACAGAAGACATTCAGTAGTGTGTGCTCCTTTAACAGCGTACTACTGAGTGCTTCCTTCCAGGGAGAGATACAGATGCATGTGCTTATTTAAATGTTACTGATACAAAAAATATAGACTCGTGTGCCTCTTACCAATAATAATGAGTATATAACAGTCTTCGTCATGAAGCCATCATATAGCCAGCTGGTCATTCAACTTCATTCACCCACAGCTGTTAAGTCAGTCTACTCTGGGCTTGGGTCGCCCTGCACATGCTGGCTGAGTACAGCGAGCTACGGCACACTGAGCCATTTTGTAGGTGTTACATAAGTAATTGAATAAATGCAGCAAAACATGGTGTGACTGTCAGGGGCAATGACTTGACACTTGCTAAAAGCAGTGCTGCACCTTTTGAGCTGCATGCCTCAGCTCAGCACAACCCACTGTAGGCCTTACTACAAGAGGCTCCACGTGCTGCCTTGTGGTGACCCTAAGGAATGAATTTCAAGCCACCAGTGCAATGTCTCTGAATGCAGAGTTAAGAAGAACTGAGTGATACTGCACCGTACCATAGTTGTCATTGTGTAGATACAACACACATAACCTCCAAAGCAAAGGAAACAAAATGCAGTAAAATAATAGGGAGTAATGATTGATAAGCATTCATTATTTTATTCTAACTTAATTCATTTAATTGTACATCAGCTTATTTTAATTTTCAAGAGTGACCATGTTCACAACCAACAGGCAAGATTCCTAACAATGTCAGAGTCACCTCTTATGAATCAAAAAAAAAAAAAACCAAGCATGGTACTGACACACTCACCTTGGAGGCCACAGTGTTTATTCACTCCTTCATGGTACTACAGATTCATCAAGAGAATGTCGAAATGAGGAAGTGAGAAGTGGTCCAGTAACAGAAGGAGCGAGGCTGCCCCTTTCACACAGACCATTTGCATTCCATAAATACCTCCCATCACTCAACTTTGGTGTAATGGATCACATGTAGTTGTCTTAATTATTTTTCTCATTGCTGAGACAAATACCTGGCACCCAGAGTTAAAGGAGGCAGGATTTATTTGGCTCACAGTTTGTACAGGTTTCAGTCCATAGCTGGCTTGCTCCAAGGCAGGGCAGCCTGGCAGAGGAGAGACAGTCCACGGCAAAGCAGGTCAGGCAGAAGGCAGCAGGCAGCAAGTCCAAGAGACCTTAGCCTTGTCTTTCTGCACCTTTCCTTTTCTATCTAGGCTATGGTCATTTGGGCAGTGTCAAACCAATCAGTGGACTGATCCAGTAATGCACACCCTTCATCCCAGCATCACATATTCTAGATCCAACCACCTCTCATCTAGCCACTATGACCACATGAGGCTTTGGGGGGACATCGAGACACAAGCTATAACAGCAGATATGAGCTTTCGGCCTTAATTTAATGCTTCCTACATTGTTGACATCATCTATCAAACACTAAGCAGAATCATATCAAAGCAGATAAACACATATAAAATACACAAACTTGGAATATAGGCAAGAATATGCCATTCATTTTTTCAGCCTTCAACATTCTCTACAACATCAAACAAAAATACTTTTGGGGCTGGCAAGATAGTTCAGCAGTCTAAAGAGCCTGCTTAGGCAACTTAGGCAAGCACGCAGGGACCACAGTTCCATCCCTGGCACCACATGCTACAACAGCCCAGCTCCCAGAGTAGGCTGAGCAGGCTACAGGAAAAAAAAAATTAGTTTCTAACTCCTAGTTTCCAGTATTTTCAGAACAAGATCAACAACTTCATGACTGATTTACCTCAATTCCCACTTGTAAAATATGATTCAAGTTTGACTTTCTCTAGAGTTTCATGTCTATTTGGGGGGATATTTGGCTTTAAAAGGAGAAATCAATGGAACCTGGAATCTTAACCAGTGAAGATAACATAATATTCTCCTATGTCCTATTTAGTATGGCTTGATAAAGCCAAGCTTTTAATCAGATACTAGTTCTCAGGTCTCTATCTTCTGGTACCTTCTGGGGAGTCCTTTCCTAGGCATTGACTTCTGACTAGAAAAAGATGTACTTAAAGAAAAAAAGAAAGGAAAGGAAATGTGCGAGATAAAAACAACACATCACTTAAACATACTGGTTATCAAAATAATTATATAATTTCATAGAAATCTATGACTAAATATCAAACACATATAATATATACACATGACTATGTAATACATACACGTTGTATATAGTATATACACACAACTTTTATTTCCACTTGTAGAGATCACACGTAACATCTTTTAAGCAAAGTTGCCTTCTCTCTGCTCAAATGACTAACCAAAGCAAGGGTATATTTTTAGCTACTCTTGACTGGATTTTGGTACACAGGTTCTTATAGGTAAAAACATATGTTTAGATACTTCACCCAGAGCCGGGGAGATGGCTCAGTGTAGTAAGCGCTTCCCTAGCAAGGGTAAGGGTCTGAGTTCAAACTCCGGTTCCACAAAAAAACCTAGATACTTCACCCAGAGTAAGTCTCCAGATCAGTGTTCCTCAACACGCTAGACTTACATGAAGAACTAGTACAATTGCAAAGCCCAGGCAATGCTCCACTTGCGTTAAACATCTATAGCTTTTAAACTTCTCCAAAAGATGACAGCACAAAGTTAAGATTGAGAATCATCACCCTACACATTCCATGAATTAGTGTTAATAGCTCAGTGTGTGTCCTCTTTCATTTTAATTTCCATGCTCATATAACCATATACAAACATAGTCTTGATTAAGTAAAATATAGCATACTCCCCTCAGTTACTCTGCAAATTAACCTGAAAGTTTATCATGGACATCCTGTCAGGTCAGTATACAGAATTCTAACACACAGAATAATCTTGCTACAAGAGTGACAGACTAAAAGTATTTTAAGATCTACAGTCTGGTGGTGTTACATAAGAAGAATTAGGGAGCAAAGAGGTCAGAGTCCTATTAATAGAAGCCTAACAAAATAGTCCAGAAATGAAGGCCAAGGCCTCACACTAGAGAAGTGTTCATGAAAATGGGAAGAAGTAAGACAATGTAAGATTTGTCATGAGGAACCACTCCCTTAAGCACTGATTCATGTGGGAGATTGCAAAGTGAGAGGTAACAGTAGTGCTAGAATTTAAGCTTTGAAGCCTAAAGAACAATCAAGAGGGCAAGTTATATGAATATTTGTTACATGAATGATTGTTTCAAGTTGATATGTTCCTCAGGACTTGCTGTATGGAGTTCAAACTTGCCTATCAAACTCTCACAATAGTACAAATGAATGCTGGGCAATAAATGTCTCAATACCTACATCCTACATCCTACATCCTACATCCTACATCCTACATCCTACATCCTACATCCTACATCCTACATCCTACATCCTAATGGTTGTTTACCTGTTTGAGCTTTCAGTGACATGCCAGCCTGCACTCATTCAGTGAAACAAAAGATGAGAAGAAGAAAGACAGGAAGGAGACCTGGAAGAAAGGAACAGAGGACGGGATGCAGAGATGTGATAGTTCAGAACAGTCACTGGCAGATTCCTCAATAAACTGAAAAACAAGCCGTGTGTTCTTGTCTTCTCAATTATATTATTATCTCAGTAGGAGTTAGGACTGCATACTCCATATTTTTTTGGAAATCTCCAATTATACCAGCAGATTGTCCCTGGATTCATCTATATTTGCTATTTTACTAATTCTTCTCCTAAAAACCTGTGGCTATGCGTATTTCCCAACCTCTATTCTTCTAACCCATCTTTTAAGTAGGAGCTAAGATTTCATCAGACCAGTCACACATCATCCATTGTCACAGATTGGGGGACCTTCTGGTTTTCCCCAGTTGCCTCAAAACTTTAATTACAAAAGGGGAGGAAGGATATTATTTTTGAGTGCCTCAATTGCTAATGTGAAGGATCAAAGAAACCTTATCCAAAGGGTATGTTAGCTCTTGACTCTGCATGGTGTTATCACTTATGATAACACAACGAAGGAATTGCCCACAACAGATCTATCTGTGCACAGTCTCTCCCATCTTTTTTATACAGGTAATGAAGAAAAGATTATCATTAAATAAATACACAAAAATTATCATAGATAACTATTTATTTTGTTTTCACACTACATTCATTCCTTTCTTCTGATCCCACCAACTCACGTAAGACTTAGCCCAGCCATACACAGAACATCTTACCCCCTTGTCCAAGGACAGGGTTTGGGGCCAAAACTAGCCAATCAGAATTCTCTGGAGTTGTCCATGTAATGCTACGAGAAAGAAGACCCTGTCTTCTGTTTCCACACAGGTGATGGTGTGACCCCATAGCCAAGGTTGCCATGCACCACCCAGGTAAGGAAGCCTGCCTACAGGGACAGAAAACCCACAACTTGGTAAGAAAACCAGACAAGAGATGCAGGAAGCAGACTGTCAGTGTTGCTTTGCTGTTTCAGTTGTCTCAGCTTTGTCGACATCATCCAAAGTAGGTCCCTTTTTTGCCTAGGCTAGGTCAAGTTTGCCTTCTCTTACTGGCACCAAAGTGTCTTAACTAACACAAATCATAATCAAGGAGAAAAATGCCAAAGATTAGAGCTGCATAAATGGGACTAACTAACCAGTTCTAGCATGAAGGCAAACTTGTAAACATGAAATGAATCTGGGAGTCAAGAGCCAGGGAGATTTTTTTAAAAAAAGGTCAGAGATCCCTGGCAAACTGTGCGGGTCTTCAAGCTACTGCTCCTTAGCTTCAATTTTGCCCTTCTAGAGCACTTCTTAACACTGTGGTAAAGAGTCAGAGAAGCGCAGTTCCCCTTTGCCAGTGGGTCTCTGGGACTCTGCTAGTAGACTGTACTGTTGGAAAAGAAAGGTTCCTTCCCTTTCTGTTTACTTGCTGTTTTTCTAAGTGTTGCCCAAGTTATTCAATAATAACTCATCCAGAGTCCTGGCTTTCACATTCCCTTTCACAGGAGTAGGGTGGGCAGCAGCAGTCTCCCTCCCTCAGGTATCTCAGTCCCAGCTCTGCAGTGACCATTCGCTGAGCTCCTACGGCCCCAACTAGAGCACAGTCCCCTGTGCTAAGGTCTCAGGCCCTGCCCCATGGAGCCATGTCTCTCAGATCATGTTCTCATGCATCAGTTTTGCCTCTTTGTTCTCTTGGCGGGAAATAGTCCCAGGGATGGTGCCTCTTACTGCAGCTGCTATTTTCATGTTTTTTCAGGGTTCCTTTTTGCCTTCTTACTCTTCTGTTACTTTTTAAAACTTTCCCATCATTTAATCCTCTGTGTTTAAAAATTCATGTGGTTTCTAATTTCCAGAATGAACACTGTTTTGAATTTATGGCTATGAATAAAGTTAGTTATCACACCAACTTTAGCAGGGAGACTTCACGCTCCTAACTGTCAAAGAATCTGTGGAAAAGCAGAGTGGAATGGACATCTGAGGGAAGCTAGGCTTTGCGAACAGACTCTCTATTGCTAGTATTTGGAGGAAGAACATTTTATTTTGCTCAACTCTTGCTGTGTTGTAAAGTGCTTTGCATATGCTATCCCATCTAATGTTACAAAATACTTAATTTTGTCATTTCATAGACTAAGATGGATGAAGTTAAGTAATTTGTTCATGTCAGCCAGCTAGTAAGTGGTAGTGTAATGTGCAAAATCCAATTCAATCTTATACTAAAATGCGTGCTCGCTAAATCTGGACTCTGTGAGACCCAGCTCCATCGCTTTAGTGTGGACAACTGAAGCCCATCTCAGATGTCCGCTTTGGCATATGTGTTCCAGACTCCCAAGTTCTCAACATGCTGAGTACATGTTTATTCAGGCGCTGCTCTCAAGGCCTAACTTTAGAGCATGGGGTGTCCCCTGCACTGAAATGGTATTTCTCGGTGGATTATGGGAATAGTAGGCAGTGGGAAAGGGTGGAGTTGAGCTGATTGAAGCACCTCAGTAGTGGGGCCAGCGAGAGAGTGGGAAGCAGGAACAATTAGAACCATACCAGCTCAGCCAATTAGTGGAAGAATGCAGTGTAACTTAATGCTCAGTAAGGAAGAAACCCACTTGTTCTAAATGTTAGCATATGTCTCACCCTTATTCGGTGTGTAGCCCAACAAGCATTATTCAGATCTGATCATGATTAACAGCCTTTCATTTTCTCGTAACACAGCCTGCACAAATGTGTCCCTTGCTTGAGGCCTTTGATTCTGATCTGTGGTTCAACAATTCCTACGTGAGGAGGCCATGGCTGTGCTGACATAAGACAGGGGCTTTCAAGTTCGTGAGAGAGGGAGATCAGCCTCACTACTTACTTGACATGCAAACTTGAACAAGTGACTTTGTTTCCTTGAACCTCCTCAAAAATGAGGTTTTATACAACCATCATGTGTTAGCACTTATTACTTTCCACTGTGCTCATATTGACATGTCTCGCCTCAATCCATCTTCACGAAAAACCCCACTATGATCCCTCTTTTATAATTGGTGAAATTGGTGTTTACAGAAGTTAATGACTGACCCAAAGTCCAGAGCTAACCAGCACAGAGTCAGAACCAGAAAACAAGTTTCCTTGCTTCACATGCCTACGTCCTTGGCTTCCACACTTGAAGAAGCCAGGGATGAATAATTTGCCTTCCTACTATAAACAAGCAGAAAGCTAGACAAATATAATAAGTGACTACTTTCAGAGATTGGACTATTCGCATCACAGCACTGCAATCCCTGAGGGAATCAGAATAGCCTCTTCTCTTTCATGACGGTCCATCTCTTTCCTCTTTAGATAATGTCCAGGGTACGGCAAGGAGGTGGGGTCTCAGGACAGCCCCAGGGCTTTGCTGAGTTGAAGAATCAGAAATAAAAGAGTCCAGGTGCAATAAGCAGATGATTGTGAGGAAAAGTATGGCCTGGAAAGAGATCCATCAATGCACATGAGCAGGTTCAAGTCTTTGGCCAAATACTAATCTGTGCTTCCGTGGGATGAAACTCCACAGGACAGAACAAAAGTTAGCCCACTTCAAGGGAGCTAGACACTGCACAACACCAAAAGCCTACAGGAGACTGTACTGCTTGTTAACCAGAACAAAGAGACCTGGTTGAATATACAGGGTATGGAGGAGAAACACCAGAAAAGTCACATCATGACAGCACAGCTAAATCAGAAACAAAATAGAGTGTCAGAGGAATGAAGGTGATGTATAAATAATTCAACAGTCTGTCATACCCAACCTAAATATTTTTAAACAAAGACTACAAAATGCAAGCATTGAACCATGTAATGCTCATAATATACAGCATTCAATAAAAAGTACTAGATTTATGATACAGCAATAATAAGGAAGAAAATATGAGCCAATAGAAACAAAGCCAAATGACAAAGATAACAGGATTGGCAAACAAGGACCTCAAAACAGCTACTGTATGATTACATCATTTAAATCACAGATTTAAAGTGGGAATAGCAAACTTATTCTGTAAAATGCTTGAGGGTAGATATTCTGGACTGGGTAGGCTACATTCAGCTTCCTTTGCATATTTCTGCATTCCTGTATAACATAAAAATTATTCTCTACTCACCAGATGCACAAAAGTAAGCCCCTGGCTGGACTGACACATAGGTTAGATTTTCTAGCCCTTGACTTAAAAAAATATATATATATATAACATATAAAAAGAAATACGTAAAAAGTACAGAACCAAATGAATCTTCTGGAAACGTGAGCTATACTACATGAGGTGGAAATTTTACTGGATGACAACTCAGTAAAAGAAAATGTCAGTAAAGTTGACAACACAGCAATACAAACTTATCCACACAAACGCCTAACAAAAAAGGTGTTGGTGAACAAGAGAAGAATTTCACACAAACAGACTCGCACATGATATAGTTAGTCTTTCTCAGAAGAAAAAGAGGACAAAAAATGTTTGAATAGTGGTTGAAATATTTCCAAAGTTTTCTTACTTTACTGTCACTGTTCTTATTATTTAAACATGAAGAGGTCTCATTTTTATATCTGCACAACAAAATCCCAATCTTCCTAGCAGGATATTTGCTAATGAATCTTTCAAATCTGTCTCCTACTCTTCCCATAATGTATTTTACTATGGGATTATTCCCTTCCCTATGGTCCACCTTTTCAGAAATTCTAAGCGTGCATGCACTGGCATCTGCCCGTTGCAGGCCCAGGCTCTCCGGAAGTCTCCCATTGTTATCCTTCCAGAAGTAATTTCTTCCTCATTTATGTCACCAGAGTGTTATTTATCCCTGCAGTTCTCCAACTTGAATGAGCCCATAACTAGCCCGGAGTGGGGCCTCAGAGCTGCAGCTCCACAAACTCTCAAATACTACGGATCCTGCTGGCTGTGGAGGACTCCACCTTTGAGCAGCAGTCTTCCCCTTTCTTATGGCTACATTTGTGTCACCTGCTAGAACAATTACTTTTAAAACAGAGCTGGGCTACTTTCACATTTTTAACTATATCAGGGCACCTAATATTGAGATATATAGCTAATTGACTTTCTTTGTATTTATTTATTTATTTATCTATCTATTTTCAGTATTTGGGTTTTAACTTAGGACCCTGTGCTTGCCAGGCAAGTGCTTAATCTATTGAGCCATCTCCCCAGCCCTTTTTTTTTTTTTCAATTTTAGGGAAGGGTCTACAGGGTGTTCAGGGTGTCATTACTAGATCGGACTATTAGTGATCCACTTCTTTTTTTTTTAATTTTATTGAGAAAAAATTGCAGTGTGACAGCTTCAAAACAGGTTGGTAAGAGAGTTACAACAATTAAAACATTGCGGGGCCGGGGAGATGGCTCAGTGGAATAAGCGCTTCCCTAGCAAGCGCAAGGCCTGAGTTCAATCCTTGGTTCTGAAAAAAAAAACCAAACAATTAATACATTGCATATTGTTGTTTTTGTAGCAGTCATTCATAGCACAAGATGCAGACATGATATCTTGTCCAGATGTTATTAGTACAGATCTTTTTTCTTATTGAATTAAGAGAAAGCAGGTATATGTCTATCCTATTTTGAATATACAGATACAAAATTGTTCATTTATATCACCTTTTTTTGTTCAGTTTTGTCACAGATGGGTATTCCATTGCCATCCAAATATTGTAGGTGCATGAATTCAGCAAATATTCCAATATAGTCCAGTACTCCACAACAGTAGTGGGTTATCCACAGGACTGGCAATGTCCGAATCTGATGACTTGAGCATTCCACAATTCAGCATATTAACATGGCTTCACTTTTCATACCTCATTTCTACACTTTTCTGCTGGATGGTTAAGACCAAATAAAGCAAGATCTGCCTTTTTTCAGCCTCCCAAGAACTGGGATTACAGGCGCGGACCACCACGCCCAGTCTCAATTGCCATCTCAGAGCGCCCTGGGGGTAGGGCCAGCATGGCAGGCCTGGGGATTGAACCCCCCAGCCCCAGCCCCTGTGCCTGCTTGCAGGTGCTTTAATCTGCTGAGCTATTTGGTCGGCCCCTAACTGACTCTTGATGGATAGATGACAGATGAGGCTAATGAGTGATAGTTGATGATGATAGACAGAGACAGACAAATATCCCCTACAAGCCTTTGTACCAGTGTAAAGCCGACTATCCAATAGCTATATAATATGATGAGCCATTTGTTAAGAATGATACTGTTGAAAAATCATCACTCCTTTTGCTGCATTTTAAAATGTAGATTGGCTAAAACATTATTTCTATGTCTATGAAGTGTTCTGAGAAAGTAGATTGTAATAACCAAAAACAGAAAAGCATTTCTCCCAGACTCTCATAAACTTAATGGAGCCATTATATTTATAAGACTGTAGGCTTTTGCTGCCCTTCCCCTCCCCCATCCAGTGTTTCAAAGGCTCCTGGGTAGCACTGCCTGGCCTAGCCAGTATCCTGTCATGTGACTGACAGCACCAGCTATCAGCACCTCAGCATTGTTTTGCACAGCAGGACTCAACATGTGTTTCCCCTTTGCAAAAATTACATCATGTCTCAGGAAATCTCTTTTCTTCAACACAACCAGGCTATCGCCTCAGCCAAGATTTTGTAAATAAGCAACAAAGATAAATGAAGCTTGGTGTGGCTGTTGAAAATGCACATGCTTGAAGCAAAGACCTTTTCCATAAGTTCAGTGAGCTTACAGATATATGTAGATGTATTCTGTCCCAACCAACTTTCACTTCACTAAGATGAACAAGATAGCAAGGAGAAGAGTCTGCTTTGTTCCTTGTGTATTCATTGCAGGAAGCACAATTGTTTCCTATCCTTAGCCCTGGACTACAAGTGGCCTAGATGACAGTTTGACTTCTACTTACACAAATGCATTAACCTGTTAGCAAAAGAACTGAAACAGCAAAAATCTAAGAGTTGCATTTCATTCATAATGGTCTTTTCCAGTTTCTTTTTGTGTGTGTGCAGGGTCTCACTACACAGTCCTGACTTGTAGTGATCCTCCTGATTTCTGCCTCCCAAGTGCTGGGATTACAGGCATGCGCCACCATGCCTGCACTCCATGGACCGAACCCTGCCCCCTGCGCTTACCTAAGCAAGTGCTTAGTCTGCTGAGCTATACCGCTGGCTCTTCCAGTTCCACAGAGAAAAGCTAACAAAATCCCCTTAATTTGCCTGGGGGGGGGGGGGAAAAACAAGGGTACAAGGGTATACACTTCCTCATTTTTCACCTAAAATGTAGTTGTCCTTGTTCCTCAATCTAAAATGCATTTCCCAGTTTGGCATGGTGGTGTGTGCCTCTAATCCCAGCACTTGGGACGCTGACGCCGGAGGACTGCTACGAGTTCATGGCCAACCTGGTCTACAAAGTGAGCACGAGGTCAGCCTGAGCTGCACAGTGAAACCCTATTTCTAAAAGACTAGATAAATAAATAAATAAACAAACAAACATTTCCCGTATCTTCCCAATGTGCAAAAAAATCAGCTTTCCTGGTCCCTCTAAAGGATTAGATTTGTGTCCTATTCTTACTATCCTCATTGCAGCTACATCACCCAAGATTGTTCAAAACCAGATGTCAGAGGCAGAAAACACCCGGCCTTCTTTAGTCACCACTCAGCAGGACCCTACAGAAAAGAGTATATCTAACTAGGGTGATAATCCTAATAATTCCTTAAATTTCTATAATGCCTGTATATTTAAGATGCTTTCCTTCCTATTTATTTCATAATTCTTTGTTTATTTTACAAATATTTCTTGAGTACTTTTCATGGTGGGCATCATGCAATACTAGTGAATATTTATTGAGTTCTCTTGAGAGTTTGGACACGACATTTATGTTATATTTATAAAATTCTCTATGTGTTGACACTGTGTACATCAGAAATCTGAGACCCAAAAAGCTTAAGTGGTTTTCTCAAATCCAGATAGTGAGCTCCAGAACAAAGACTGTAGCACTAGATAATGTGACAGAGATTGACCAGAGCCTAGATGGTCACAGGTTTCCCATATCAATGAAAATTAGCTTATAAGCAAAGATAAATAGATGACAATGCCTCGGCACACTGGAAGGAAGATCAGACTCCAAGTGTATTCAGACCTAGGTTTCATTTTTATCACTCCCTGGCCCAAATAGTTTTCTAACAGCGTTATTGGGAGTCCTAAAGTTAAAGAAAAGTATTTAAAAATTTTTGCACAAGAGGCAGCCAGGACTCAGCTGAACAGTTAATGCTTAAAATGTTTTACTTTATACTCTTATTTTTTTCAGGTTTTTAAAAATAACTTTTTTGTTATTGTTATTTTGTTTTGTTTTTTAACCAATTTTGCACATTTCTAGCTGGTAACCTAAACCACTGAAGAGAGCGTCGACTGAGGACAACATCATGCAACACAACAACCACTGGTGAAGGCCGATTATTTTGTTTAATGAAATTTTGTATCATTTCTAATGCTTTTCTTTGTTACTATTTTGTATTCTTTGAAAAATAAAAAAATTTGCAGAGACTATTAGAAGGACGAGTGGCCCCAAGCAATCTGTAACAGACTTCACCAAAGCCTTGATTATATTGAGGTTCTCCATAGAACTCAACTTTTAAAAAGGAATTTCCTTAAAAAAGAAAGAAAACCAAAACTTTGGAAACCAATGAACTTAAGACCACTTTTCCACTCTGTGAGCCACACCTTGGGGAAGTCCTCCATGCTCTTCCTGCACTTGGGATGGTCCGCTCTGCGCTCTGTTCTCTGCAGACCACACCACTCAGTGTGGTAGATGCCGGACACCCGTTCTCATATGTGGCAATACCAATCACATCACCTGTGTTTGCTGGAAACACAGAACCTTGGACCCCACTCTCACCTCTGAAATCCAAACCTGGACTCAACCAAGATCTCCAGGTGGTTTGGCGAAAGCTAGTTTGAGAAGCATTGATATACAGACTTTGACATCCTTTGGTTGGCTTATATCACTAGCTCCCATCACGGTCTCCTCTCTATGGCTCACAACAAAAAGGCGACTCTTACTAAGTGCCTTCTCTGTGGCTACAAAGGGAAAAATAGGGTGACAATTCCATTTTGCCAAAATTCTAGCTTACAACCTAACACACACTATCTATAAACTTAGCTTCACAAATCTGCCCCCAGGACTCATGACCAGTTAGAATGTTAGGGTTATTGAAAACAGTTCTTCTCCAGTACAGCAGAATCCCTTTCATAAGATCATCTTTCCAATCCAGTCCAATCCCAAGACTCACTAATGCTATAATGTGGACATTCATAACCAAAGACCTCTCAGATCCTTTACAAATTGCCCCAGGCCTGTCCATGTGTTATAAAGTTTGGCTGAGTAATAAATGCTATAAATGTCCTAGGAGACAGCATTCATGCCCAGTGAGCATGACATCCCATAATAGACCTATTTGGCTCGTTACCCTGGCGCCTTTCTCCACCCTGAACTCTGGAAACCAGAGAAAGGCAAACATCAGAATGTCAATCCAAAGGCGTAGTCATGAGTATAAGATGCTTAGCTTGGAAAGCTTTCACAAGATCATATTTCTGGCCAGATTCCTATTACTTCTAAGTTGTAGTCAGGAGGTGATTTTTTTCATTAATGCTTCTCTTCCCAGAAGGAAAACATTATCTTCTAAATAAAATTCAAGTGAACGAAATCACTTTCAACGTCAGTATCATTTCAGGCTTGGTGCCATTTGTGGATTCAAGATTGAGTCTTATTTAATCTGTTCAAGTTCCATTCCTAAAAACACCGACAAAGAAAAGAAGCATCCCATTTTCAGAGGCAATCACTCTCTATGTTTGAAACTGACCATAAAGCAGGTCAACCTATTTCTTATGGAGTTACTTCTTTCTAAAAAAAAGTCAAACTCAACCGTATCCATTCTTTCAACAGACATCTATTGGATATCTACCACATGCCAGCCACTGGGGCTGCCCCTAAAGAGAAAGAGACAGTTTATTGTAATCAAGAAACTTTGAGCTTGCCTCCGAGGACAGACATATAAATAGCTACTAAATCATATAATCAATGCCCTACTGGTGGTTCGAACAAGGTAATATGGGAGAACAGACTTGTAAACAACAAGGATCCAAATATTGGTAAAACTCTGATCTTGCTCTCAAGGAGGTTTTAATCGAGGTGATGGGAAAAGAAATTCACCTTAACAGTTTTAGGCCTTTTATGCTATGAGCCAAATGTGTAATCAGCTAAAGCTTCAAGGCTAAATACCAATGGCTAATTAGCTGTACTATCTACATACTCCAGCTAACTGATTCCTCTCTGTGCTTGTGAGCCTGTCATGGTGAGCTTCAGGGCTTTGGGAGGGAACAGGAATAAATATATTGGGGCTGGATGCAAAAAACAAAGACATTAATAAGATAAATGAATAAAAAGAAAGGGGATGTCTGAGCCTAGAAACTAGTAGGAACAAAGGCATGCAGTTAGGAAAGCACCCCATCTCCCCACCCTAGGACAACAAAGGAGCTCTCAGTCTCCTTGGAACAGATCTCATGCATAGAGAATGTTCAGGAGTAAATTTGAAAGGCAGATTGGGGACAAGGCATGAATCTTTAAAATGTAGGAATGTGGATTTTACCCCATGGCTGATGAAGAACACATACACCTTTCGAGCAGGTGAGTGAAAGGAAATCATAGGAAAATTAAATTTGTGGTAGTTCACAGGGATCTGTGGTAGGAAGGTACCAGTGAAAGGAAGACATTTGGAAGCAACTGTCAGGAACGGAATCCTGTGCTTATATTTAGTGTTCATTAACAAGCAGTCCTTGAGTTAAAGGGGAGAAGGTGTTTATGAAAGGGATCAGGCATAAGTAGTACTGTTATTTCTGGAATGTTCCTTATGAAAAATGCAGGTGATGATCCTGGATTTAAACTTAAAATAACAGGTTAAGGACACTTCTTTCTTTTAAGCTGCTCAAATTCAAGGAGCAAACACTGTAGCAGATGCTAAGCAAGTAATATCTAGAAATAAAAAGACAACATTAGAATAGTAGCAAGAGTGGGTAATATTTTGTCCAATGATCTCACTTTGAAGAGAGGCCCCAAATAACATTCACAGCATAGACTTAAAATTCATGTATCTCCAAATGAGGTGCTCTTTCAACTACATCAAACTTAAAAAAAAAAAAGTCAATATGCCTCCCCTCAAAAAGTTTACAAGACAGCCTACAACACTGTTTTCCATGTGAGGAAAATGTAAAAACACGCTCATACCACTCTGAGAAATATGAGCTACTGTGTCTTTATCAGTGCTACAAAAGCAAGCCTCTTGCACATTCAGGAAATAAAATTATAGGCAGCTTAAGGGCCATATAATGGAAAGCCACATTTCTCTTGGACTTTCAGCTTCTGTAGGCCAAACTTGCCCTCGGAGATAAACGGAGGAGAGATCTCTATCTTATGAAAATAAAATTCTCACTTGGGGCTGGGGAGATAGCTCAGTAGTCTAAGCACCTGCCTGGCAAGCACAAGGACCTAGGGTTTGATTCCCAGTACTGCATGCCTCGCTGGTCCCACAACGCCAGGCGCAGTGAGCCAGCCACTGAAACTGGGCACGGTGGTACACACCTGTAATCCTGGCACCAGGGAGGCTGAGATTGGAGGATCACTACGAGTCTGAGATGCATAGTGAGACTCTGTACCAAATAAATAAATAAATTCCTCACTTGATACACTAATGCTGCTTTCTAAGGTTGGTCCTACAAAAGCTAGGCCTAAGGATTTGCAATTCTGGATCACCATATGAGTGAGTCCAATCATACTGCACCCTAAGTGGGTGCAAGAATCAACACAATAGTCCAGGACCCTCAGCCAAGTGTGGTTGTGGAATCTCAGAGGATCAGTCATGTTCTCATCGTTACGTTCTCTCTGAAAAAATGATTACAGTAATATCTGAGGTACAGAAAGCAACAGAACTATTTTTCAAAGCATCTCAATCACAGCTTCTTTACCCTTTTTTCTGCACCAGCTATTAGAATACATATGGACATATGAAAAGTAGAGGAGCCCGGCCCAAGAAGATTTCTACATTTCCTGTGTTCATTGGAATATATAATATTTTATTGCAGACTAAGTTTTCTACCAACAGTTTTACACTTGTTTCCTCTTTAAAGTATCTTCAACGACCCTTTATCTCATAGTGTTATAAACTCCACTTAAAACGGATATATCTTCAAAGACCATTGCTGATGGTCACACTTTGAATGATGTAAATGTGGTTGTTTTACAAATGTATGGAATGAGTCATAAAATCATGGAATGTTGCAGAATTAAATCCAATCTCCTTAAAGGCTGCTTATAGGTCCTTAATGTGCAACTTCATCGAGTAGCTTTTGCAGCCTAAATCTGAATATCACGAAGGGCAGAAAAGCTACTACTTTCACTCACGCATTTTTATGTACCATATTATCTGAGAGCCAAATACTGCTATCCCATAGCTTTATGGGTTTGCACTCTAAGATCACAGAGATAAAATCTGTTCTTTCTTCCACATGGCATACTTGTGGTAGGTACAGGATAACGAAGGAAGGATATTCAGTGGAGGAATGAATGAATGAATGAATGAATGAATGAATGAATGAATGAATGAATAGAGGGAGAAAGAGAGAGGGGAGGGAAGAAAGAGAGTTAGGATAAAGGTTCTTGCTTTGGAGACATATTTAGAATACATGAGTATATTCAGTGTATTCAGACGTATAAAAAGGGGCCTGCACCTCAGATCTGAGAAGGTAAGGAAAGTGTTGAATGGATTTTTAAGGACAAATAATAGTTAGCTAAAGAACTCATTTCCCAAGAACACAATGGGAAAAATTCCAACAAAGGTAGAGAAATGACAACTAGGGACAATATTTAAGGTGCTACAAGTAGAATCATGTGAGCTAGGACTGTTAGGCAATGGGGCTGGAGACACAGGTAAGAATCAGATGAAGAGACTCTTACATTGTACCTAAAACCCCTGAAGTGGCTTTAAAAAGAGAATAATAAATCATATTCACCTTCTTGTTGATCAACTGAGTGGCAGTATGGAGAAATAAAGGTAGAAGAAACATGACCAAACAAATAGTAAGTTATTTCAGTAAACCAGGGAAAATACGACAAAAGCCCGAATTCAATCTGGAGTGTTATGGATGAATTTAAGAAACATTTATGGATCAAACTGATAGACGTAGGTAACTGATGAGGATAGCATTCCAGAGAGGTGGCAGGGCAAGGTGTTCCTTGGCTTCTGGTTTGAATAACTGTGTGACTGTGGCTGTTGCTGATTGCTGGTACCCAAGCTGGGGATGCTGGTGTAAGCTGAGGCTACATTTGTTACGTCTGGTGTAACATGAAAACATCATTTTGGATGAACGATTAGAACTGTATGTAAGGAGTGATATGTAATAGCTAACAGGAAGACTAGGCCTGAAGAAATAAACCCAGAACCTACCATAGTGGAAGGATTATAAGCCCAAAAGCATGTAACATCTCCAGTACACAAAGAAGAAACTGAGTAAGGTGAAGTATAAATAATAGAGCCCTGAAGAGGATACTTGAGATGTTTTCACCAGCTAAAAGAACCTTGTGTTCCTCCTGGCTCTTCCCTTTTCTAACCACTCACAGATTTTTTTTCCCATTGTACCTTCTACTCAGTTGCTTCCAAATATATTGTATGTTGCCCATATTTCTTCTAATGGGATGCTTTTGTTTTATATTAATCTATGCACTGACCAGAGCTAGGAATATCATCCTATTCTGAATGCCATAAGGGGCAGAGATGGAAAAAAAAAAAAGTCATCAATTTGTGTCTTCCTACTTCCACAGGCCACATTTGTCCCTGGAAAGTGGCTGCCCACCCAAAGATTGTATTTCCTAGTCTCCCTTACTAATGCATTATGAGGGGAAATTCTGGACCATATTTCTGGGCTACATTTTTATGAAGCCA
The DNA here is from genome assembly GCF_000260255.1 of Octodon degus. Taxonomy (NCBI): domain Eukaryota; kingdom Metazoa; phylum Chordata; class Mammalia; order Rodentia; family Octodontidae; genus Octodon; species Octodon degus. The sequence continues at coordinate 2,380,774 of NW_004524656.1, read as the reverse complement.
AGGTCCTCTATTCTTTCTTTAAGTGACATGCAAATGATCTTGAAGCCAAAGCTAACAGTGTTAGGACCGGCGAGATAGTTCATCAGTCTAAAGCATCTGCTGAGGCAAGCTTAGGCAGGTAGGTGCACGGAACCATGGTTCTGTTCAATCCCCAGCACCACGTACCTCGCCAGTCCCACCCTCAGGGCAGGCTGAGCTGGCAAAAACAAAACAAAACAAAAAACTAACGGTGTCACTGAGCCACCAGATGGAAGAAACCCAGAACCCTGCATTCATGAAGGAAAACAACAGACAAGACCAGGAATATCTGACTTGTAACATTAAGTAAGCAAAGAATAGATTTCAATTCTCTGTTATTCTATTGAGATTCAGAAGTCCGTATCTTCATAGCAGCAATGATCTTAACATTCTGTATCTATTAAAATAGCCCAAGAAACCATTATTTTAGAGCAGAGAGACATCACACCTATGTACTTACAAACTTTGATTTCCCCAGTTCTCTAATTATACATGGTTCTGTTCCAACTGCAGAACTTCACACTTCTCCCTACTAGATTTTGTCTAACTAGTTGAGATCTGGGTTTTTGGTTTTGTCACTCAGTATACTAACTATTCCTTTCAACTCTCCAACATCTCATTTTTCATCAACAGTTCTACTTTTGAATCATTATTAAAAATAATTGAGAGGATGGTCACAGACTAACATTTCTAGACATATTCTCCTACTTGCTTTCTGTACCAGATTTCCATGGAACTGTCCCAGTGCTAATGATACTTCTAATTTAGGTTCACTTACATCATCCCATGGAACTCTTGCTTAAGTTTTTCAGGACTTGAAGATGAAAAGCTCCAAAGAATAAAAATGTACTATAAATAAAGCCAATCTGCCCTCTTCCTGCCTATACCCGGAGGCCAAGAAGTTTATCAGCTCCAAATTACCACTATGGATGGACTGACATCTTCTCTGCTTTCTGAGCTTCTGGTCTCTCTCCACCTTGATATATTCTCATAGATCACTCTCTAAAACCTATCTAGTCACATCATTGTCCCAGTAAAGATTTCCAATGACTTCTCATTCAATCCAAATGCTTTCACTCTCCATACAAAAGCCACCTAGAGTTGTACCCCAATCCCTGTTCACTTGCCTTTTCCACCAGCTCCACCATGCACCTCTTGCCATATACACCGCATAAACTGTCCTGTAAATACGGGTCTTCAGCTAGGGCTGATGGACCCTCTTCCAGCCTCTCCCAGGCTAGGCAATGGCCTTTTCCTCTTTGTTCTTATTTTTCCTGCGTTCAAATTCATTGTTCATGAGTCCATCTTCACCTTCAGCGGAGGGCAGTTAAGGACAGGGTTGTGGCTTTCACCTCTGTTTCCCAGATTCCAACAAAGCACATCCTTCAGGTTCATGCTCCATAAGTGTCTGCTGAGTACTGCAGTAAGTGACAAAAGGGAAACAGGAATGGTGAGCGAATGCAGACGTCGGTAAAAGGCAGGAACAGAACACAAAAACAGAGCATTCCAATTGCCAATGTTTATGCAAAGTGGAGGGAAACACAGAAATCCATTGTATTCTCTAGTTTTGCCCAAGTATACCTGACAAATAGAGATCACACACACTCAAGGTTTACACCATCATATTTTAATACATACATATAGAAATGATTTCTATAATCTAACTTATCTAGCACCTCACAGATAACCACTTACAGCTATGTGTCTGATAGGAACTATTATGATCAACTCCCTTGAACGTACAGTACATTACCATTAACTATAGTCCATGCTGTTCATTCAATCTCCAGAATTCGTTTAACCTGCATAAGTGTTCATTCACCAGTATCTCCCATCTCTGGCAACCATCCCATTCTGTACTTCTGTGAGTTCAACCTTCATTTCGATTCCAGGTGCAAATAAATTCATGTCATATTGACTTTCTACGTTTGACATTTCACTTAGCAGATTCATTCAGGATGTTGCAAATGACAAAGAATCCCTTCTTTTTAAAGGCTGAATGATATTCTGTATATATTATATACATTCATAGACATTAAAATACATACATATAGATGGTATAGTTTACATTTTCTTTACCTGTTCGTGCTTTGATGAACATTTCAGTTGCTCCCTACTTTGACTCTTGGGTCTAATAATGCAATGACATGAAGTGGCTGATACTTCTGAACATTATCCCATTACCTTTATTTATTTTATTTTATTTTTAATCATTTGATTTTTTTTTAATTTTTATTTTATTTTATTTTATTTTATTTGTGTGTGTGTGTGTGTGTGTGTGTGTGTGTGTGTGTGGCCAGCTCAGCCCACCAGGGGGCGGGGCTGGCTGGCATGTGGTGTTGGGGGATTGAACCGTGGTCCCTGTGCTTTGCTAAGCTTGTTCTAAGTAGGTGCTTTAGACCACTGAGCCATCTCACCAGCCCCCCATCACCTTTAGATATGAACTCAGATGAGGTATTGGTGGATCATATGGTAAATTTATTTTTCATCTTTTAGGAACTTCCATGTTCTTTTCCATGGTAATGGTACCAACTGACATTCCTAACAGCACACAAAGGTTTCCTTCTCTTGCCCAACACTGGTTATCTTTTCCCTTTTTAATAGTAACCATCCCAACAGGTACAGAGTAAAATCTCATTAACATATATACATTACTGTCCAATCAGTTGACATCTGATTTTAGAACCAATCATTTTTTCTTCCCAGAATGACTTAGAGCAATCACATTTATCCACAGCATTATCTTTACCTCATGGATACATATAACAGATTTTAAAACTCCTTTTATATTTAATTACAATACATTTAAGAAATATGAAGAAATTTGACTTAATATTTAAACCCTTCGTTACAGCTAGTCAGATCAAATTATCATTATTTGTTGTTTTTTTTGTATTAGTCAAACAACAAAAAATTAATAAAAAGTCCCATACCTACCTACAAATAAATTGAATAAGAAGAATAAATCCAATAATTAGTATGGGAGTACAAAGCAGGGTTGATTTCATTGCATAATAGTTTCCAAAGGGAGCTGGCTGTCTTCCTTTGAATCTTGATTAAAGGTATGCATAGGAAGGCTATTCTACTCAATCTCCTTCGGGATTTCTTGCCATGATGCGGTTTCCCTGGAGTGGCTGGTATGATTAACTGGGCTGGTTTCTTTCATAATTGTCCTGAAGCTCTTTGTATTTTCAAACTGCTTCACAATTGTTTTTTTCTAGGATTTACTTAAAAATGATTCCATTTGGTGATGCAAAGAGACAAACACAGCTCTAGAAGGTTACTGGCAGCGCCAAGATAAAACAGTAGGAAGTCTTTCATTTTTTTAAGGTGTCTACAGTGCCCTTTTAACAATGTTTGTATTTCTAAAATTTAAATATGTCCACAACCACAGTGGGCTTAGCTTTCTTTCTTTGGATGTGGAATAGTATTATCAGATAATTTCAGATAACAGTGAACTTTTTCAGGATAAATGTTTCACGCAATTCTAGAAGTTATAATACTGGGATTTCTATGTCCTTACTAGATAAATCTGGGAGCCCTGATTTAAGAAGATGATATTATTCAACCCAGAGCTATATGAACTTGAGCAAAGAACTTAATATTTCTGGGTCGAAACATCTCAATCTCTGAAAATAAAGTGTGTGGTACACCAAGTGGAAGTGACCTCCATTGTTAACTGGGCTGTCTCACAGTAGCTTTCCGTTGCCCAAGACTTACCTGGGCGTTAACCTCCCTGTCACAGGAAGCATGCTGTTTCTGGAGTAGGAAAGGTTGAGTTCGAAGCCCACCACTGACTATTTATGTCATCCTTAGGCAAATCAAATCTCACATCTCAGATTCTTCAACTATAAAAATAGAGATAAAAGAGTCATGATAAGGGTCTGATTAAATGCACATAGAAGTGTTTGGGGGTCTATGAGAAGTTATAAACAGCATGGCCTCGAAAAAGTCACTCCCCTCCTATAAAAGGCTCTCTCAACCCTTGCTTAAGTGAGTTATTCTCGAAGCTTCACTGCCCAAACCTTTGCTTCCTTAGATAATGCAAACCAAATTTTCAAGTTCTGATACACACTGAGATGGCAGCTGCGAGGTGTTGCACCATCCTCCCTCCCTGGACTTCAAGAGGCTTCGGCTAAAAGGCCAGCTTGATCCTCAGTCTCTTCAAATAACAAATGGCCAAAGGAACAGCCACTTCATATATTTATCATGAAGACCAAAGGAGAAAAACTCCCCAACAGGCCTAGCGCCCCGAGTTGCTCTCTGTAACTGCAGGTCCTGGCGCTTCCCCAGGGTGCTCGCGCACAGCTCAGGGGAAGCCTGGCCCGGGGAGGCCACCGCGAGCTGCTCGTGCTTCTGGAGCGGGCCTCAGTTTCCCTTCTTCTCCTCTGGAGCCCCGAGGGGGCAAGAGGGCCTCCTCCCGGCTCCCGCCTCCCAGGGATGGGGTCGGCGATACCCAATGCATTTGTTTTTCTGGACGTCTGTGGACCCATAAGGCAGTAATAACCTTCCCTAACCTCCCCCAGATTCGAGCCAGAAAGCAGCAGGAGAGCAGTCGCCCTGACCCAGAGGGCCGCGCAGCCCGTCCCGCAGCAGGCTGGGCTAATGCGATCCAGACCGCGCCGCCCGGGAGCTCATCACAGCCCGGGCCCTCTCTGCACCCGGGCGCCGGCCTCAGCGCCTCTCGCGTCACACGCGGCTCTTCCTCGGCCACATTTTTTCAGGTCACCAGGCCACTTCTAGAGCGGGACACAGAGATGTCTGCACTGGGGAACTTCCAAGCAGCCCTGGGGACGAAGCACTCACCCCTGAGAGAAGCCCACTTGGGAAGGGCATCCGGGGCTTTTGCAGTTGTATCTGCGGTGCAACAGCGCCCTCCAGTGGCTGAGACAGGAGAAAAGCGGCCCCTGCTGGCTCGGAGCTGCTTCTGCCCCCAGGAAGCAAGCGTGATGAGTAAGGGCACCTTCCTGGAACTGCCTACCAGAAAGCCTATGCATGGGGACAAATCCGAGTTGTGCACCAATTGCATCTAACCGCGTCACTCCTCTATTTGCAACCTTAAGTGGCCCTTGACTGCAAGGGCTGACGCGGAGTCTACAGCAATGACTGCGCTTTTCTTAACACACACCAGGCTTTTCCTAGTCCCAGAGTGACCTGCACTACTGTTTATGCTGTAACTGACTCCATTTCTCCTCCTGGTAAGTTTACTTTTGTCTGAGGATTTCAGCTCAGACTTTGCCATCTTGGGACACTTTTAGTAATACTCCCAACCACTGTGCAATTAGTTTGGTTTTCCAAATACACAGCAAGTGAAGCCAAGATATTGATTTATTCACGATGCAATAAAGGGACCTTGTGCTAAACCATCGTAGTGCTGGGAGTTTTAGATAACAGATAAAAGAAGCCTGGCTCCTGACCTCCAAATGCTTGCAGGCTGGTGGGCCACCTTGGGCGACAGCCACCTTAGAGCGCAAGGAGCTGTACGGGCTGCACCTTTGGTTTAAGGGAGGGTGGGTAGGGGGAGAGGCCCAAATAGCTCAGCAGACTAAAGTGCCTGCAAGCAGGCGCTGGGGCCTGGGATTCAATCTCCAAGCCTGCAGTGCGGGCCCCGACCCCGGGGCACGCTGAGCCGGTGATTGAGATTGGGTGTGGTGACTTGTGCCTGGAATCCCAGCTCTTGGGAGGCTGTAACGAGGTGGATCTCTGGGAGTCCGATCTAGTAGTGGGACCCTGAACACCCTGTAGACCCTTCCCTAAAATACAAAGCAAATAATAAAAAAAATTTTAAAAGAGAATGGAATTCATTGCTTCTAGGCTGTAACCAGGCGGATTACTGAGCCCGATCTAGTAGTAAGACCCCGAACACCCTGTAGACTCTTCCCTAAAATACAAAATAAATAATTTTTTAAAAAATTAAAAAGAATGGGATTTATTGCTTCTTCATTGTGGAAAGAGAGATCAGACCCCCTATCCTGCTCTGGCTGGGTCTTGACAGATGAATAGGAGTTAGACAGACAGATGGGAGAGTTTAAAAGAGGAAAAGAGGAATGAAGTGCATGCTCTCACGGAAGCAGCGTGCCCTGGAGCAAGACGAGTCCATCCTGAGGGCAGGGAGGGTCCACACTGGCTGGAATCCGTTTCCGGGCTGCACTGCCCAGAAACACAGAGCTAGAAAACAACAAATAACTGGGATCAAAAGACAGGTTCAGTGGTTCAAAATAATGTCCATGGGAATAAGGAGCCATTGAAGATTCTTGAATGAAAGCAATATTTAGGGGGAAAGAACCAGCACCTAAACTAGCTTGGGCAGATCACAGGGGCAAAGCAAGGTCCAGACCGGGTTTCTCCCCTTCAGTGGTGCCCAGACACAGGCTGTGGGGCAATTCTTGACTGAGAGGACAAGGTCAAGCAGTAGCGGACAGCCACACAGGTCAGGAACAGAGCCCCACAGGGCAAGACTGAGACACAGAAGGCTTGTGAGGCGGGTAGGGGTCCTTGTGCAGAAAATGGCAGGCCTGGACAGAAGTGTGGGGACAATAACTGCCTCCTCGTGGCCTGAGCCTGCTGGCCCAGGTTTGCCAGTATAGGCTGGGGGCTGGCTGTTAGAAGAGGACCTGACAAAGCTCATGGAGGGTGCAGCTCCATGGCTCGGGGGGGGGGGTGCCTCAGAGGGGCTGGAGGGGCTCCACTCTGAGGGTAGTCGGTGGGCCTGGTCCTCAGGCCCAGATGATGAGCACTGATGGCTGTCCTGCTGCAGGTCCTGCTCTTATGTGTCCCTGACAGGCCTTTTATCATGAGTAAGGAAGGAGAGCTGCCTCTTCACATACAGAGCAGGGGACCAGCTGGTGGCTGAGATGGGCAAGAGGGAAAACCAGGAGGACAGAGTAACTCTGTGTCCCGGGACCCTGCTGCACACTAACACGGGAACCGCCTCTGTCCCAGGCCCATCTGGGGGAAGGTGGCCCACACAACGAAGAAAGCAGCAGGCAGCTCCATCCAGGTTCCCACAGCAAGCTGCCTCTCTCTGCTGTGATACTCAACACAGTGAAGGCGGATCTGTCCGCTGAGGTACATACATGTCCGGTGAGAGAGAGGCCCACAAAAGCATCTTCCTCAACTAGCAGAGTGCCCGGCACAGTCAGCACTCAATAAATTCTGGTGGAAGCCTGCTGCGGTGGAGCATGCCTGGAATCTCAGCACTTGGGAGCCTGATGCCAGAGAATCACCATGAGTTCAAGACCAGCCTGGACCACAGAGCAATAACCTGTCTCAGAAAAAGAAAAAGAAACACTGATGGAAGTAAAGAAAAATAAGTAACCCAAGGCTGAGGGAAACCGGATATGAAGCTCCTGCAGACATCTGTGGCTTGGCCCAGAGTGTCCTATATTTTCCAGATGTGTCCTCTATCCTTTTACAGATGTTGCTAACATGTATTCAAGAAAAAATGTTAATTTGGGAAACAGATGAAAGTGATTTTTAATTCGGGCTGTGCCATCTCATTAACATGACTGATTTACTCACATCGTCTACGATGCCATTTTCTCCCCTAAAATATAAAAATAACGATAATCATCCGTTTTCCACCAAAATGTGGTAAGAGTATGAAGTTGCACATGGAGAGCGCTTATGCACACAGCAAAGCAAAGCGAAGCGAAGCGCAGGCCGGCCACACACGCGGCTGCTACAATTGCAGCGGGATGTGCTTCTTGCAGTAGACCGGAAGCCTGCACAAATCCCCAAAGCTGCAGTATGTGGTCTTTTCCTGCAAGCAGATCTGGGGCAGGGGTTTGGTGCTGGGACAGTCTGATGCGGCCGGAGCCCTTGTCTGCGATTGGAACCTACAGGTTAACACTTGCGTGCAGCCAGGGTAGGGTGTGGCTTAGGTATAAAGTGGCATCAGCATGGAGAATGAATGTGTTTGCCCATGGTTGCTACAGTCCAAAAAGGGGAGCTATGAAATTCACAGCACAGAGAATCCCATATGGGAGGTATACAATACTGAGAAATCCAAGGGGAAGCACAGTGCTACAAAGACCTAGCTCCTGGGGTTATAGGTAGTAACATAAAGTAAAAAAACAAAAAAAAACTTGACCCAAGTCTTGTTTGAGTTTGACTGAGATGTTCAGTAGCTGAGACTCACTCTTAGCATTCACTAAGGAGCAGCCACCTTCAGCTAGGGACACCACAGTCCATAGCCTGGCATTCCTTGTCACATACAAAATAATTCTACTTGGTCAGGTTTTGTTGTTCAAGAAAGTACAGTGATATCTGATTTAAGAATCCTCCTGAGGCAATTGGTCACATCTGAGACATTAATTTGGCCCCAAAGCGGCTGACAGGGACACAGCTTTTCCTCCTGTTGTCCCCAAACATCTATCGGGTGGGATGAAATGACACCATCTCACCTACAGTGATCACTTGCAAGGGGGAATCTGCAGCCCAGATCTCTACGATCTAGACCCCAGATCCAGGCACCTGCTGACCTTGCCTACTAGTGCGGTTCTTAGGCTCCTCAAATCCAGCTTTGCACAAACTTACCTGTGGCCACAGTGCAGCTCCCCAAGCATCCTTCCTGATCCTTCTCCCTGTGCATTTAATGCATCATTAGGTTTCACATGCATTGGTTTTTTCTTGCTTTTGTAACAAATAACTACTAGAAGATAAATTTAAAATAACATAGATTTGTTATCGCGCAGTTCTATGGACTAAAAAAATGTAACCTAAGCCTCTCTAGGTTAAAATTAAGGCCTTGGAGTGCTACATTCTCTTCTGAAACAATGTTTCCTTTCCTAGCCCTTAAAACCCACCCATGTTCCTTAGGTCGGACCCCCTTTCTGTACCCCCACCCCCAATGACAGCTCTCTGATCTATGTTCACCCCTTCCTGACCGTGGCCAGGAGAGGTCCTCAAAGTTTTGTCACCTCCTAAGTACTTGTGTGCCTACATCAGGCCCAGCTGAATAATGAGGGGTCCTTTACTCCAATCGCATATGTAAAGGCCCTTCTGCCATGGCAGGCGCATACATTCACAGGTTCTGGATAGATCTGGGAGATCTATCTATTCCGATTACCATACCATGTATTGGCTCATAATCTCCAGAATTCTTTGACTTGACCACAGTTGCTATCTCCATTTTATAGTGAAGTTGCCAAAATCACCAGCAGCTCCTACTATTGCAAGGAGAGAGGGGGATTCTCACCCTGAGACCCCTCCAGGGTCTTTCTGGATTCTGTGTTTCTGCTTCCCTCCCCCTGAATTCCTGGAATGCCCTGACTTTCTGGTTCACCACACCAGTCACATGACCCTTCGATGGGCTTAAGTTACAGCCTTATCCTAAGTCTTTCCCTTCGGTCTCATGGTCCATCTATCCCTGATCCACTCTGCAGACACACGGTCTTCAGGAAGTGCACATCCAAGCACTGCCAACAAGCCAGTGTCTTCAGGAAGCACCCAGACTGGGCCTGCACACCGCCTGCCTCAGTCCAGCTTCAGATACCTCCAGCCTGCACAGGCTCAGCGCTAATGAAGTGGGATTTCTTAAGTCGGCCATGTTCCCCTTGGGTTCCAGATGTGCTTGGAGTTAATTCTTCATAGGGTTGCTGGGCAGATTTATTAAGATGTAAAGTATTTATTATTGTGCTTTGAGCACATACTGGCTGTAGAAAGAGGCAGCATTTTGTACGGCAGTGAGTAATATGGCAGAGACCGCATAGATCTAAAATAAATTAAATACAGAGTTTAACAAATTTATCAAATATGCTTCCTTTTCCATTTGTTTTTCCTGGGTTGCCTCTGAAGATTAATTTAGGCAGAGATGGTGAAAAGGAAGGCACACGGCATTTCAAAAACAACACAGCTAAGAATTACTGAATGACTCATCCAGACCTTTCTGCTGTCTAAAATGATAAGCACATAAATAGAGCAAAATAAAAGAATTTGGACATTGAACCAGCACTCCATCTATTACAAACCACAAGTCCAGCAAATGAGCTGGTAAACGTGACAGGCGCTTTGCCCACGAAGCTTCCTGTCACGGAGAGCGGACCAACATCTAAGGAGTTGAAGGCGCAGCACAGGGTGACTGATCTTATAAATAATTTTCATTTTAATGTCAAATGAATTTTTATAGTATGATTGAAGGAAAGTATTCAGAGCAGGGTCATATGTTATCCCAGACCTGTACATGAAGTAAGCTCCACTATTAATTCATTTGACACAGGTTGACTGCACGCCTCTGTGACTTTCCCACTGATACAGACATAAATAACGCATTGCCTACTTTTAAGAAGCTCAGAAGTTAGTGACAGAAACAGGCAGAGGGCAAACCATGGCAGTGCTCTATAGATTGACAGTCCCACGAATAGGGCCCTGGGGGTGTTCCACAGGGAAGTATCTTCTCCAGCTTAGGATGGTCATGAACTGCTTGCTAAAAATGGTAACTCTCGAGCCAGAACTCGCAGAATGCTCAGGAGCTATCGAGGCATCAAAGTGAGACAGGGAGCGGCACATACAAGACCCGGGCACGCAAGATAACACAGCATGAGCTGAAGATGAGACTGGGAAGCGAAGCAACAGCAAGATACTGCAGCACGTTGACCGGGATACCGCGGAGTCTGCACTTCATCAGGACTTAATGATCTTAAGCATAGTGATGCAGCCAAGTTTGAATTTTAGAACCATTATTTATATATTTTTTTAAATGCAATTGGTATAGGGTCTCATTACACAGCTCCAACTCCTAGTGATCCTCCTCTTTTCTGCCTCCCCAGCACTGGGATTATAGGTGTGCACCACCGTGCCTGGACTCTGCTGCCAGCTGAGTACACCCAGGGGCGGGGTTGGCCCAACACTCGGTCCCAGGGAGCTAACCCCTAGAACCATTATTTGGACTGCCATGTGGAAGTCAGGAGCGAGAGCATTGTTTAGTCTGTTTATCCCTTTGTTTGTTTTTGTGCCACTGAGGATTCAACCCACAGCTTCACACTGAGCTACAGCCCAGCTCTTTTTAAACTTTATGTTTTTAATTTTGAAACAGGGCCTTGAGAAGTTACCCAGGCTAAGATGAAACTTGCTTTCCTCCTACCTCAGATTTCCAGGGTGCTAGGGTCACAGGATGTGCCATGTGGGCCAGAGGATTGCCTAGGAGCTGTTACAGGCATCCAGGCAAGGGCTCCCAGGGCTGTCGTGGGTACTGCGAAGCAAAGAAACGGACTTAGAAGGCAGAAGGAGGAGGAGTAACAAGGACCTGCTGACTATGATATGGATGATGTCATCCCATGACACAGGGAATTTAAAACAAAGACCAGTGGGAGAGATGAAATAGGGCTTTGGATTGCTTAAGATTAGGGCATCTGTGGAAAGCTAGGAAGAGACGGACAATAAATAATGGGATGTCTGCTCTTGGAATTCAGGAAGGAGCTCCACGAGAGATGCACATATGAGAAGCTTCACCATGAAGTGATGGCTGACACCATCAGAGGGGGAATGAAAATGATTAAGAAGGGATCCTGGGAAACTGATATCTAGGATTTTTGGTGGGTTCAGAAAACTCCTGGCCTTGAGGCTGGGGAGGCTGAAAGCAGGAAGATCACCCTGAGTACAAGCTGTGTAGTGAGACCCTGTACCATAAACAAAGAGGAAGAGGAGGAAGAAGAGGAGGAGGAAGAGGAGAAAGAGAAAGAAGAGGAAGGAAGAGGAGAAAGAAGAGGAAGACAAAGAAGATGAAGAAGAAGACAAAGAAGACGACGACGACGATGACTCATGGTATAATTACCAGAACTAGCCATAAAGAGTAATTACCGGGATGATTTGAGGAAAAATCACAGAGCTGAGTCTCAGTAAAGCCCAGGAAGACACCAGCTTCTCCCAGCCACGTGGTCACAAGAGCAGTAGGAAGAAGGCACGCCCAGCAACCCATCTCCCAGGCAGCCTCATGCAGTGCCTGCGGTCACGTGAACTCCAGCCGGAAATGTCATGGTCTGGATCTCCTTACGGACTGTGAGTGGTGTGAAGGCAGGGAACTCTGCGCCTCCCTCGCTACTACCTTCATTTGCAGCAGCTGAGTCCTGCAGGCAAGGATTCATGCGAGGAGCTTTTTCAGGCAGTGGTCCAGGGAAACAAGGGCAAGGGCATGGGAAGGCAATGAAGGCAACTAAGACAGTCTTCCCGCCAGTTACCACTGGGGACACCTCGCATGAGGCCATGGGGAGCCTCAGCCACTGAAGGTGGAACACATGCCTTGGAAATTTCCTTCCAGAGAGGCTGGGGGCCAGGTCCACGCCTTCCTGTAGGTCACTTTCTGAGGAATGTTGGGAGATGGGGTTTGGGGACGGCTTTGCTGTCACAGCACTGTAGCCTACCCCCGACGTAGCCAGAGTAGCACGGACAACCAGGTAAAGCACAGCCCTCAGCTAGGGACGTCAAGGACTGGCAATCAGAAATGGACATGGGGCCCAGATGGAAAGAGTAGGAATTAGAGGGCTAGCTCAGTGGTGGAGCACATATCACACGTGTGAGACCCTGGGTTGGTTCAATTTCTTGCATTGTAAAATAATTGAATGAATAATTAATTAAAAATAGTAGCGGCAAAGAATAAGGTCTGGCTCTTGACAGTATCCTCCATAACTCCAACATCCCTGGCCTAAAGAAGACTACAGGGAGCATTAGGAGTTTTTAATAAATATTTGAATAAATATTGCAATCAATCAAGAGAGAGGAACTATTTTTCCAGTTTTACCTGGTGCCCCTTCCCCCTTGGGCTCCACCTTCTAGCCATACTGAATGTCTGCCAACCCCTCCCCTCAGAGCATTTTCATCTGCCATTCCCATTGCCTAGATATTTCCTTTGCCATTAAACACCAGTTCCTCATAAAATCCCCCTCACTTCTTCCTCCAGATAGTTCATGTCCTCAGGTAATGATTTATGCTAGCCCCCCATGGCCTTCTCCCTTGAACACATGTTTAAAATCACCTGTTTGCCTTACTAGACTAGATAAGCATAATTTCTCCTATGCAGCAAGTTCTCAGCTTCCATTTATTAAATTATGAATGTCAGAGATAGAATTAGATGATGATATAGGATTTTGTGTAACAAAGCAAGGGGTTGAAACAGCAGCTAAAAGGAAAACAGGAAGCTGTTGGCCAGAAATATATTCTGTGTAGTACAAAGACCCATAAAGATTGGGGAGAAAATTATCATGGCACTGATTTTCATGCTCTCTGCTTTCCCTCAGTGGTGCACTAAAAACAAGAGCAGGCCATAGATGGTGGGTGTGCACAGAGAAAGAACAGTGAGGGGCTTCAAGGACAACACAAAGGAAGGCTAACACAACAGGGGAGTCAGGAAAATTAAGAGAGATGTCTGAGCATCTATGAAGGTCTCTATGGTGAAGGTGGAGCCAGGATAGCAACAGGGGTGTGATGAAATGGGTAAAAATAAGGAGACAAGTGACCCTTGGTAGTGGGCAGGATGAACCAAAGGGTGACCCTAGAACACTGTGATCAGAGGTAGATTGCTAGAGTTCATGATTCAGGGGCAGACGACCACTAAGTCACATGAAGGAAGGTGAAGGACTTAAGATTCAGCACAGTCAAGACTGAATTTAGCTTTAACTGAAGAACTTGGTATAAGATAGATGATGGCCCTTCAAGTGCAATTTTACAAGATACAGATCAGTGAGATCTCTTGATATTCCCTGGAAAACAAAGACTAACGCCTTCTTTGTTCACTGCTCTCTCTACCAACAGCAGTGCTTAGAACATTGCAAAAGCTCAGTGAATAACTGTTGAACAAACACATAAATAAACAGAATAACAGAAATCTTAACCCTTTTAGCTTAAGCAAGCGAGAAAATGTTATCGGCTTACACAAGCTAAAAGGACAAGGTAAGCCTGGTTTCAGGCATGACTGGGATTACAGATCTCATAATGTAATCAGAATTCATTTTATCTCCCTATCTGGGTTTTACACCCCCATCCCCACCCTCATTGCTTTGTCTTTGGTCCCGGACTTTCCATAGCAGCAAGAGCTGGGAAGAATTATTTAAAAAAAAAAAAAAAATCCCAGCAACATTCTCATTGTCCCCCATTGGTTAACACGCTCATTCCCAAGCCAGTCAGAGATGATATTATTGGCTTAGGTCCGGATAACATGATTCCCAGAGGCTGGAATGAGGTCAGCCTTGTTCTGGTCTCGGAGGTAAGGACCGAAGAGAAATAAGAATGCAATTTGACAAAAAGTTGAATAAATGGACTTTGTGTGGCAAAAACAGCAGGGCCGGTGACAAAGAGCATAGCCTGTGTCCTCTCCAAAAGCAATGGGGAGCCACTGAAAGATTTATCACAAGCAGTGTGGACTGATTTGCATTTCAGAAAGATCACCCTGCAGCAGTATGGAAAACAAATTAGAGAAGGTTGAGGCTTAGGGGAGGAGAAGGTAGAAGGCATGATTCAAATTTCAAACCATCAACTATCAGCGCAGCATCTTTCTTCCCTATCGAGGGACACAGTAAGGAACAAGATACTGTTGTTGCACTCGAGGAGCTTCTGGCCAATAAGGAAAATAAAAAAGGAACAAGCATTTACATTGCATAATGATGAAGACCATGCAGACTTCCTGGTGGGCCATGAAGTGTCACCTAAATTAATCTCCAAAAGATAATAAGCATGGGCATTATCTGCAACCAGAGACACGTAGAAGCTGCATGGGAAAAGTCGGGTCTAGCTAGACAGCATGAAGTCCCAACCACAAAACAGCAAGGGGTAAAGTCCGATTACTAGAAAGCCAGAATCTTGATGAGCCCTGAAAAGGCAGTAAAAGGCAAACCTTTTCTTCAGCGTTTTGAGGATCCATGAATGTCTTTTAAGAGTAGCCTTAGCCAATCAGGACTTTTAAAAGATCAATCCAGCCATGTAAAATCTGGCTTAGAAGACTAGAAAAACAGGCTGAGCGTCTGTGTTCAATCTCCAACACCTTTCTCTTCCAAAAAAAATTACAAAATAATACACAAGTTCATCATAAAGGAAGTTACTGAGGGAAGAAATACTGGTGCCTTCTAAGATGGTAATAATGGAGGTAAATGGAAGTGTGTAGATTGGAAATATTTTCCACACTTGAAAATAAGGATAAAAATAAGGATAAGGGGAGGAAGTGAGAATAAGGAGTCAATAACAGAGCTTAGATTTCTAGTTTATGGAACTAAATGGATAGGGATGTGATTTACAATCGGGTTACGGAGAAAAATACTGACCTTACGTAATACTGATGCTGAGATTGAATTGTGTGCTATAAACATGGAGATGCCCAGATGTTCACAAGAACACATGGCTCCAGAGCTCAGGAGCGGTCTGTAGTCAGCACCACACACCTGAGAGCCATAAGTATGGTGGCTAAACTCTCGCCCTGGTTGAGGTCACTCTGGTACCATTCAGTGTTCCAGGTGAAAAGTCCTAGCAGAAGCCTAGAAAGAACTAACATTGAAGGATGACCACAGATTGGGAGTCATCAAAAGTGATGAGCAGAACAAGCCAGGGGCAGAGAAGCAGAAGCCTGGGGAGTCTTATTTATGTTATGATGTATGATGGACAGAGCTCATCAGTCCCCTAGGTGAGGGCAATGGGGAATGCCAAGGCATCAAGAATGACTCTTAGGTTTCTTCTCTGGGTGACCAGTTGGCTGTTCAGGATGAGGGGGAGCTCAAGAAATCGCTGGATGGGGGTGCTGAGGGACATTCAGGAATATAACTTTGGGCAGCTGGAGCTCAGGAGAGCATCTGGGTGTGCCTGCACCCGGGAGGCATGATGGTCCTGCAGAGGCCATCATTGGAGACTGCAGCCCTAAGCATAGGGACCTTCATGAGGAATGAATGGAGGAACAGGGGCCTGCCAGGGAGACCATAACAAAACTGGGAATAGTCAGAGCTGAGTTGGTGCTTCACAAGAAAATCTTTGTACCTGTGGCTACCACAACAGGGAATCAGCCCTTGCGTGTTTTCAGCCATCAACATCCTCAACTACTTTGGCCCTTTTGAAGTCATGCTACATGAGTCCATGTGTCTCCTAAATTTATCCCAAAGCTGATCAAAGGTCCTAGGAGTCCTAACTCCTATAGTTTCATAACTTGCCTTTGACTAAAGGACGATCATGGGTTAAAATAAACGGACTATTTCATCTAGCAATGGCTTGAATTTACTTCCTTATTTGGAAATACTTCAATCATTGGGGTTCAGCAGCAATACAGAGCATCCTTCATGCCCTGTTCATCTTTCTTCGCATGGTGTTGTGAATGGCTCAGCAAGTGGGCCCATCATTTTCTTGCTAATTAATTTAGGTCTAATTGGTTTCAACCCACACAACAGTGCAAGTTGTAAGAGAGGGTAATAGCAGTCATCTTCCACTAAAAGTACCTGCCAGCTTCAAAGCCTCCACCATTAAGCAATTCACCACAGAGAAAGAGCTCTTAAAAACTAAACAAAATGAATTAATCCCCCCTCCCAATTAGCTTCAGAAAAATCTCCAAGTGGTGAGAACCCCATCAGAGCACCAGGAAACATTTCATCTTACTATCACCATTCTAGCATAACTCATTCCTGTAAGAAGTGACCCAATATATTTACCAGCCTGCATGCGGTGCATTGCTAGAAGGATTTCAACTTCTTCAAATAACCATTACATCCCTGCCCCAGCCAGGACTAGTTCTGCTTAGTATTTTGTCCCCAAAAGCTAATACAGTGCACATAGACAGTTTTCAATTAGCACTAGTTATACAAATGAATGAAGAAGTGAGGAGAAAGAGGGAGAGAAGGAGAAGGAGAGAATGGAGGATGACTTGATTTATGCAGTTATTCAAACTAAAAAGTCACAACAACAATGAAAAAAAAACCACTATACTGAAAGGCAAAGAGTCTCTCTTACGTATGAGCTGTGTGGCTACGATGAAATCACTTAACCTCTCAGAATTCTTTTCTCATTTAATACACAGCAGTGACATCTGCGTCACAAACATTAAAGAATTACAATGAAGCAGAAGCTGGAGGCGTAACATAGTAGTGGGGGGCCTGCCTCCTAGGTACGAAGCCTCGATATCAACCTCTACTACCACAACAAAGGAAGTAAGAATAAAACAGAACAGAGTCAGTGAATTAGAAGGCATATTTGAAACACCCATTAGCTGTTGCTCTGAAGACTGGGACTTAAACTTTAAACTGTTTTATACAGTGCCTACAGTTAGGTCATGTGTATGCATCTTATAATATTGGAGTCTCAGCTTTCATATGAGTATTATTACAAGTTGATGTTTCCAATTTACAAAGAAAAAGGCAATTTCGCCACAGTCAACTCAAAGCTCACAGTTTAGAGTAGGAGACTAACATGGAAACAGAACACTGCTGTCTTAGAAGCCCTGCCCCGTGCACTGCAAATCTGTCACAAGTGGCTGGAAGTCACAGGGGAGGGAGGACCAATGGTTCTGCTGAGCAAGTCAGGGAATGGAGAGGGTGGAGACGATTGAACAAGGTCATAGAGAGTCTGCCAGATAGACAAAGAAGAGTCTCTGGTTGCTCTAACGCTTTGCATAAATAGGTCAGGTGTGGTGGCACAGGCCTGTGATCCTCGTATTCTAAGAGGCTGGGGGGCGGGGGCAGGAACTGCAAGTTCCTGACCGACCTGGGAAGCTTAGAAATGTACCAAGATCCTTTCATAAAATAAATAATTTTGGGCCATCCAAATAGCTCAGAGGATTAAAGCGCCTGCAAGCAGGCGCAGGGGTCAGGGGTTCGATCCCCAGGCCTGCCGTGCCAGCCCCAACTCCGGGGCACACTGAAACGGCAAATGAGACTGGGCGTGGTGGCACACACCTGGAATCCCAGCTCTTGGGAGGCTGTAAAAAGGCAGATCACTAGGAATCTAATCTAGTAGTGAGACCCTGAACACCCTGTAGATCCTGCCCTAAAATACAAATAAATAAATAAAATAATTTTGTAAAGTGAGAGCTGTGGATGTAGTTGAGTGTAAAAGCCGAGGGTTCAATCTGTAGTACTATAGACAGCTAAGTTAGGTAGAGACATAGGCAGTCGACAGGGTTAGGTCCTCAAAGGGGTCAGTGCAGGAAACAGAAACACATTATAACTATGGCCCAAGGTGCAGTCACTAAATGCCTGGCCTAACAATAACGATAGAAGGACTAGGCCTGTTTGCCTCCTAGAGGGAAAATCAATAGTTATTGATATTCTAAATAGGCATCATCACCTGGGAGGGGAACCAAGCTCTTCTGACCCATCCTTTCCAGGACAGGTCCTCATTCTTTCCATGTGCACTTGCAGAGTGACTTGCTTCTCCACTGGATCAACATGACCTCAGTGAGTCCACTTGTAATCTTTGTGGTTGGTCGGTTTAGTCCCAGCTTACACTTACCTGGTGATTTTGTACCCACCTCATGATTTTGCTCTATGGAAGTTCCTTTGAGACGTGGACTCATGGATAACCCACTTTCTAGGTTCCCTCCTGTCTAGCAGGAGCTGTCTTTTCCTCAACAAAATTTCCTACTTTTAGCCTCTGTTGTTCCTCAGAATTAATTCTTCCGTTTTGAGGAACATGGATTCGGTGCATTGGACATCTAGCACATTGGGAGTTAGATTTCTCTTAGACCATGTGGAAGTACTGTATCATTCCTATGTCACCAGTACCACAAATAAGCTTGCATAAGTAATATTTTACTGCACATATTCTCTCAGCTTTCCTTTTATACTCAACATTACATTTCCTAGATGTAGCCAGATAGCTATAAAACATGCTCACATATGTCTGTGTGTTTCTTGGTTATTTCTTATGTGTGAAGTGCCGCATGATTGAAATTAATCTCTTAAGGAAATAGAGAAAGATACTAGCTGGAACAAAGGATTTGAGGAGGTTGAGGAGCCAGCTTTATTAGATTTGGACCAGACTGAGAAAGGTGTTACAAGCTGGAATGACTACTTTGCATTTCATTGTTTAAACAAAAGGAATCCACACCAGGAATCCCATTATGAAATGGGATTGAGAAGATTTCTGTTGGTCTGTGTCTCAGTTACATTTCTCTTGTTTCTGGGACAAAATACCCAACACCCACAAGGAAGGAAAGGCTTATTTAGTGCAGGGTCTACAGTGTCTCACTACACAGATTGGACTCATAGTGATCCTCCTGTTCTCAGCCTTCCAAGTGTTGGGATTACAGGAATACGCCACCACACCCAGTCTCAAAAATGCCATTTCAGCATGCCCAGGGGGGTGGGGCCAGCATGGCATGCCGGGGATCAAACCATGGTCCCTGCACCATGCCTAATCAGACACTTTAGTCTGCTGAGCTATCTGGCTGGCCCTAAGAAAGGTTTATTTAGCTCATAGTTTGTGGAGGTTTCAGTCCATACTCAACTGGCTCCAAGGCAGACTGGCACATGGCAGAGGGCAGCAGCTCCTGGTGGTAGAAAACAGCAAGAGCAAAAGGGAGGAATAGTGGCAACAATGGCAACAGAGAGCAAGTCTGTCTCATGTTGTACTCGGGCTGTCCACCCCAGTCCAGGTGTAGCACTCACACCCATAATCCCAGCAGTGCTCACACCCATAATCCCAGCAGCACTCATACCCATAATCCTAGCACTGGATCATGAATTAATGCAAGTCTAGAAGCCTGCCCCAGTGACTACATGAGGCTTTGGGGGAACACTTAGATATAAAACATAACATACTGCTCGGTCAGAAAGTGAAGTTAGGTCTTAGCAGACAATGCACAAGGTGACAGCAACCAGGAGAGACCTGATGTATCTCACCTTCTGCTTACTGTGCCCTTGAACAATGCCCTGCACATCTTAGGAGGAAGCAGGAGAAGGAACAATCATGGACGCAGCAGACCATAGGTGCAATGGATGTGGTGACGCTAGCGCTGCCAGTGGCAGTGTCTGAGACACAGCCCAACAAGGTCCAGCCGTCTCTGCTCCATATCAAGGTGGGAGACACAGGGAGCCAAGCTGGCCATGCACGACCAGCTTGATGTTCACTTCATTATCCCAGATTCACCAGTAAGCCTTCCTTGCAGCACCTTATACCATACGAAGTCCCAGCTTCAGCCCCAGGATTGAAGGCCAATTTGTATGTTGCTGTGACAGCAAGTATTTAAAAGGAAAATAAAGAAGCGACAAGCTACGACATGCTATCATTAAGTAATCATAATTTCCTCCCTACATTACGACAATAGATGTCACTCTCGCATCTGGAAGGCAGGCCACCTATAGAAACACCATGTCAAAAACCTGTTCAGACAAAGAAAGGGGGGCTGAGTTCATGGGGTGCAGAATAGAATATTTTGATGGGTCTCATCCACCCCACTTCCCACCCCCAACTCCTACATGCTCTGATAAAAGTCAGATCTGTAAAGAACTTCAAAGGCTCCCTAGTCTGACAAACAGTAATAAAACAAGAAATTGAAAAAAAAAAAAAATCTGCTGAAGCACATGGAGGAAGCAGAGCTGACAAGGGCCATGAAGGTTCTGTTTTAGTAATCAGCAGCCTAACTGCAGGGCACTTCCTCCTAGCGGGAAGCCCAGTCTGGGCTGTCAACTGTGAAGGAGTACAGAAAGGTCAGGCGGCAGAGGGACTCAACAAGCCTTGAATAAGTGATTGCACATTCTCCCTGGTGATGTTAATTCCGAACCTCATCCCCAACACCTCCCTGCCCTGGCCTGCAGCCAGCTCCAGTCCAGGTATGACCTCCTTGGCTCCCTCTCCTCCTCCTTCCAGAGAGAAAGATGTGAGAAGTAAAATCAGTCTGTCTGGTCTCACCTTCCCTTCCTCCACTTAATGCAGGGCTGGGGGCCAGGGAGAGAGCACAACAAGGAAATAGCTCTGGAATCCAGAACATCTGGCTTCTATTCAGGCCCCGTCACCAACCTTGGGAGCATATTGAAAGCATTTGGCTGTCGCAACAGTCTAAATGGAGCTATTTATTTCAGACTCAACAACCAGCCCAAACAAATGCTTCCATGTGGAAACAATTGGAAGGAAGACAGTTCCTTTTCTTTGAGGAAGGTGGAAATAGCACAGGACTTTCAGGCAGAGGATCGACTTGCATTCCAATCTGCCTCTTGCTTGAGACACCTGCATGACTTATTGGCACTTCCGTAATGTCTCTTCCATTTCAGTTTTTCAACTCTCACATGATTAAATTCCCCATCATGGAGTGACTGAGGGGATTAAGTGACACGGCATCTCCTAAGGACCCAGTGCAGTGTCCCGCATGTGATCTTCCTCCAGACAGACCACTCAGCCACGGTTTACTCACTGAACACAAAAGTGCTGGTCTTAAGTACCTCCCACAGCCCCACTGTAATCACACAATATGGCTCAGTGTTGGAGATTCTAAAGGGCTTTGTAAATAGGAGGGAATATGCTGATGGAGTTCAGCTGGGTGTTACAAGTTGGCTATTAAATCTGCCACAGTAGCCATCAATGTTATAAGAATGATGTGTAATAATGCATCAAAGCCAAAAGCCAACCCAAAGGAAGCTGAAAATGAGACATTTCTAGCCAACCTCTGGACATTTATTTGCCATGCTGATGCGGAACACCTCCTCAGTATTAGCTTATCCACACGCATGTCATTAGTGATCCTTGAACCTGCTGTAGGCAGCTAAAGGAGATGGAAATATTATAGGCATTCAGAGAGGGTTAGCCCTCAAGGAGACAACATGGAACACAAGATGCCTTTGCAGCTTTGGAAGAGAGAGACACTCCCGCTGTGGGCCCGACCTCAAGACAAAAGAGTAAACAAATGCAGCCATATACTTCGCTAGGCATGGGCATCAGGGATTGATGTTCTAACATGATTTAATTTTTTTCCTTTTTTTAATGTATTTGGTACAGGGTCTCACTACACAGCTCAGACTCATAGGGAGCCTCCTGTTCTCAGCCTTCCCAGCCCTGGGATTACAGGTGTGTACCACCATGCCCAGACTGTCACCTGCTCAGTGGGCCCCAGGGGCGGGGCTGGCACTGCAGGCAGGACCTGGGATCGAACCCCCTGGTCTCCTCACTTGCCTAAGCAGTTAGTCTGTTGAGCTATATTGCTGGCCCAGGGATTGATATTCTAAATAGGTATCAATCACCTTGAAAGAGCCAGAAAGCGAGGGGGGGATGGGGGGATGGGGGTGGAGATAGCTCAGTAGAATAAGGGCTTGCCTGGCAAGCACAAGGTCCTGAGTTCAATCCTCGGTACCACAAAAAAAAAAAAAAAAAAAAAAAAAAAAAGAGCCAGAAAGGGGTCACGGCACAACGAGGCTGCCTCTACCTCTATACCACTATAATATACTCTATCCACTGAAAGTGGTCAAGGGGTAGAAGCTGAGGCTTCCTTATTTTGTGCAGTTGGTGGGAGCTCATGTATCCCTATCAACTTGGCATCACTTCCGGAGCATGGCTAAATCACCAGACCTCCCTTCTCTAACAAGATAGAGGACAGAGCACATCCAAGCTCAAAGAAGGAGGGCTGTCTGTGTAGCGCTGTAGAATGTACCAGATGCATTTACTAATATACTCCCTATCCTTACAATCATTTTGTGATTGTGTCTAATAATATCCACGATAAGGTTGTGTCTTACCTAGTTGGAACTGTGAGCCCCAGGGCTCCTTCCCCCATCCCCTGCCTCATGTCACAGCTTCCAACCAAGTCCATATGTAAAGGAATCCAAAGGGGCCCAAAATGACATCCTCTAGAACCTGTAAGGGGCCCTAGGAGAAACAAGTACTGAACCAACACCCTTGACAACCATAGAGAACTTTCTCCCAGCTGAAGACTTTGGCCAGAGGAAATCACTCCCTACTGAATCTTTCGCCTAAAACAGAAAATGAGGCCTCTTCCATCTGCAGGGGAAGAGGGGAGTCCTAGGTGGAAACAGCTGCAGGGCCTCATCTCCTGCCACCCCATTCTGAAATTTTGGCACTGCCTTCAGCTTGGTCCTCCTCTTACCCCTAGGACTGAGTAGAGCTACTGAAGCAGCTCAGGCCTCTGCTATGAGGTTCCTAGGTCTCCTACCAGGTACCCAACTAAGTCTTCCAGAAGGACTTTTAGGGTGACTAAAGTATCATTTGAGGCTACTATGGCATTTAGCCAAGCCACATAAGGGAGGATTTAGCCACTGAGATTGCATATAGATGCTGACCCCTCTGGGAAGCATTCTCTAAAGGCTCTTCCTCTCCACCTGACCCCACCCCCAGTCAAAGCAAAGGCCACTCCTCCCTCCCTCCAGGGCCCTTCCTGCCCCCCCCACCTACCTCAACCCATCCCACCCACCCAGCAGCACTCTTCCAGTAGAACCATGAGATTATGCAGCTTGGATGGCTCCACATCTAGCTTGTGAAATAGAAATTCTATCTTCCACTGCAAAGGTCATGTTACCTGGTACAATACCTGTAATATGGTTAGTATTTGGTACTAAAATAATGAATGAGGGGCCTGCCCCTCAGCTCAGTTGTTTAAGTGGCTGCTTCAACAAAGCAGTCAGCCTCAGGTTGCTGTGGTTCAATCCCCACAATTCCAGCCAGCCAAACATGCCCTGAAGGTATTCTGAGCCAGTCCAAAAAAAAAAAAA
>NW_004524656.1:2346873-2354769 GCF_000260255.1 Octodon degus | reverse complement strand
GGTACTTCCCAGTATTTACCCACCTATGGGTAATCCCAGCAGTACTAAGACCCATAATCCCAGCCTTAGATCACACATAATCCCAGTGGATCATGAGTTAACTCAACTTCTAGAAGTCCTCACCCCATGACTGCATGAGGCTTTGGGGGGACAACTAGACACAAACCATAACACATGCTTCCAAAATTTTTTACAAAATAAGAACACTGTCAATTAGCAACATAAAAATTGAACCAGAAGAATCTGACATTTCACAGATTCTCACTGAGGAAGGGCTCCTTCCAAAACTCTGATTCTAAAAAAAAAAAAAAAAAAAGGTGTGCGTTAAGTATTTGTTTGTTTTCTGCTTTTATAATACTGAGGATTAAACATAGGACCTCATACGTGCTGGGTGAACACTCCACAACTGAGTTACATCTCTAACCTCACAATATTTTTTTTCTTTTTCTTAGAGAATCTCCCAGGCCCAGAGAGACAGCGCAGTAGAATAAGTGCTTGCCTGGCAAGTGCAGGATTCTGAGTTCAATCCCCAGTATTGGAAAAAAAAAAATCTCCCAAATAGTGTATCAGGCTTTTTAAGACCTACAGCTCTGCCTCCTGAAATAAAAACTTAATAAAACTTGCATTAAAATAAGAAAACTAGAATACTGTTATGCCTGTCAAAGTAAATAATACTAAATAAAATGCTATCAAACAGAAGTCAGCTGTATATAATATGTCATTATGATCCAATGGGCTTTATATCAGTAATGCAAGGATAGTTCAGTGCTAGGAATTGACTAATATAATTTATCCTCATAATTCTGAGAAAAAAATCATATATCTTCAGAACGCCTGACAAGCCATTAGTTTTTTTATTTATAGAATGCACACCAATAAATGAATTCTTCCTTAACATAATAAAGTTATATGCAACCCCTGGGAAAGTCAGTGTGCTACTTACCCCTTGCTGTGTCACAACAAAGAAGCAAGGGCCTGAAAGGAGTCACTTGCTTTGCTCTCAAATCAAGGAGTGGCTGGGCCCAGCTTACAGCTCTTCAGGTCCGAGGGGCTGTATGGGCCAGCGGCTGGGTCCGGCCACCACTGAGGCTGTTGCGCTTGCTCTCCTGCCTCGGCCTCCCAGAACTTGTCCACAAGGGACTAAATAGCACACACGTAATGACAGGTTACAGCCCGAGTCCAGACTGCTAAATTACCATGGCCCTGATCCAACAAGGCTGAATGCCCAAAACAACAGGGTATCTTCCCTGTAACCACTTCCTCCTCCTTCCCCACTCCAGCCCTGGATACAACTTCCTTTTACCTTTCCCGCCCACAAGGAAGCCTCCAATCAGCTCCTTGTGCATCACTGAGCCTGCCCCTCAAACTCCACCCCTAACAAAAGTCCCTAAAGTTTCATCCTCCTTGTCTCAGGTAGAGGATCTGTTCACCTCCCTGCCCATGATGCTCTCCGTGTCTTCAGAGTTAATAAAGGTTCTCCTATCCTCTCATTTTCTGCTTCTCTGCTGCACTGCTGCCAATAAAACCTGGCACTTAAGGCTACAGCGATGCCTCTGTTCAACTACCATGCAAAACCCAAAGATAATTCTAAAAGAAGAGGTACACAGGCACGTGCCAGAGAGAACTTTACCTACAATGACAAGCGCCAGGTTGGATTTGACCCGTGTACTGGATTTTGAGTTTGTTCATCTCCGTTTTAGAGTTTCTGGCCAATACAGTGTAGAAAAAAGTGTGATGTATAAGTGTGGCAAAGGTAAAGATAAAATTATTGTTTGAAAAATTATATGATATATGTCTATAAATCTCCATAGAATCAGCTCAAATTTTGTAAGAAAATATAAGAAGAGTAAGAAAGACACCTAATTGAAACACAGAAATTAATAGCACATATGTTGCTGTGGTATGATGATTTCAATTCTGGAAAAATGAGCAGGTGGGGAATAGCTGGGTCGAATGGAACCTCTAATCCTAGTTTTCACACCATCAAATCTTTTTCAACCCATGTGATGATTGCTTACTTTTCTTCATAAGTTTTCACATACCACAGAACCACAGAAATTTGAACAAGCGAGTAAAATAGTGGCCAAGAGCAGAGGAGGCAGGCACAGGGATGCCCACCTGAAGTCTCAACTACTCAGGAGGCTGAGGCAGGAGAATCACAAGTTGAAGACCAGCTTGGGCAAGTTAGCATCATTCTACGTTAAAATACAAAGAGCTGTAGATGCATTTCAGAACAAAGTCTGGAGTTCAATACCCAGTACAACAAACAAAAAAAACAATCAAAAAAACCACCCACACAGACTATAGCTCCAATCTGCTTAGATTTATTTATTTATTTTTTAGGTATTTAGTACAGGGTCTACAGGGTCTCATTACATAGCTGGGACTTGCAGTGATCCTCCCGTTTTCAGCCTCCCAGGCATGGGGATTACAGGCATGTGCCACCATGCCCAGTCTCAATCGCTGTCTCAGCGCACCCTGAGGGTAGGGCCAGCATGGCTTGTGGTGCCAGGGATGGAACCCTGGTCCCTCCACTCTACCTAAGTAGGCACTTTAGTCCACTGAGCTATCTGGCTGACCCGGTATGCTTAGATTTAAATCCCAGTTCTGCCAGTTACGATATGTGTGTCCTTAAGCCAGATAACTGACATTTCTGTGGCTCTGTGTACATTCCTATAAAATAGCTGTCTAATGGTAAGTGGGATTCTGTTCAACGTTTTTTTTCCAGCATCCAGTTTGATGAGGTGATCTGTGTATAATATACTGCAGCATCTATCAAAACAAATGATGGAGGAGGAAACTGAAAGGTGAGCATATGTCTAGGGATATTTTCTCGTAGATTACGGAGAGTCTTAAACCTGAAGCCACCTTTCCATTAGAGAAATTCTCCTACCATGCCATCCTGTCAGAGCTCTGCAATGCAGCTTCCTTGATGATAGTACCTTCAACCCACAGAAAACCTCAGTTTATGTCTTAGGACCCTGCTCTTTAAACAGTTTCTCAAGCTCTCATGTGCATGCGAATCATCTAGATTTATGCTTAAACATAAATATGAGAACTGGAAAGGGGCATGAGAGCCTGCATTTCTATTTTGTAGAGGAAAAGCTTCATAAGCAGCCTGGGGGGAAAAATAAGCAGCTTGGGAAACACTGGTGTGTATCATGCCTGTATTGATTTATTCATACATAAGTTTCCATTCATCCCTGCATCACTCAAGTGGACCATCAGCTCGAATGTGATGTGCTTTCTCCTTTCACAAGATGGGTTTTGTTAATTCAATATGACAGTCAGCATATTGTGGAGTCAAGAAGGGAATAAAAAAAGCCTAAACCAAGCCTAGTAATAGTGACAGATCTCAAAACCTATAGCAGTGTATACATTTTCTTTTAAAAGAAAATGGCAACTTCAAACATGCTATTGTTAAAGGATAGTTGCATGACATTTCTTAATTGGGCATTCTTTGTGCCACACAAATCTTAGGGTAGCAGACAGAGCCCCAAATGTGGAATTGCTCCCTTTTCTGAAGTTCATGTCTTTATCTATTAAATGAGCATAATAATTTACCCATGAGGAAACTTAATAGAAAATGTCACTTCAGGGCTGGCCTAATAGCTCACCGGACTCAAGTGCTTGCTTAGGCAGAGAGCAACAGCTGGGGTTCAGTCCCTGGTGTGTGGTGCCAGCCCCGCCCCTGGGGTGCACTGAGACTGTGATGGAGAATGGGCGTAATGCTGTGCACGTAATCCCAGCACATGGGAGGCTGAAAACAAGAGAATCACTATGAGTCCAATCTATGTAGTGTGCCCTGTAGACCCTGTAGATCCTGTCCTAAATACAGAAAAGAAAAAAGAAGAGAAAGAAAGAAAGAAAGAAAGAAAGAAAGAAAGAAAGAAAGAAAGAAAGAAAGAGAAAAGAAAAGGTCATTTAGTAGTTAGTAGTTAATCAAGACATTGATTTTTAATCAAAGTAAGTAAAGATTGAGTTTACTGTGGGGCCCATATCATATAATTTAAGAGTTCCTCTAGAACAATTGTCCTCAAACTTGAGTGTGCTCCAGAATTACCTGAAGGGTTGTTAATGCAAAGAATGACATCCCCAGAGTTTCTAAATTCTTACAACACATCCAACAGTTTGCATTTCTAACAAGATCTCGGATGATGGTGATATTGATATTGTAGGGACCACACTCTGAGAACCACTACTTGGCGAAGAAAAAAACGATAGAAAAAGATGGGAGAAACCATACATATGCTTGAGCAGGTTGATACTATGCATTGTGTGTGTCAGTTTCTCTGGCCACAACACACACCAAAGATAATAAACTTAAAAAGAAGAAAGATTTACAGGCTCAGCATTTTTTATTAATTTTATTGAGAAACAAATAGCAATGAGACAGTTTCAAAACCGATTAGTAGGAGAGTTTCAATAATTAATACATTGCATATTATTGTCTTTGTAGTGGTTATTCATAGTACAAGATGCAGACATGATATCCTGTCCAAACACTATTATTACAAATCTTTCTTCTCACTGAATTAAGAGAAGGTAGCTGTATATCTATCCTAACTATTTTGTATATACAGATACAAAATGGTTCTTTATTCATATCCTCTTTTTTTGTTTAGTTTTGCAGAGATGGGTATCCCATTGCCACTTAAATATTGTAGGTGTGTGAATTCAGCAAAACAATCCAATATAGTCAAGTAGTCAATAATAGTAGTGGGTTATCTGTAGGACTGGCAATGTCAGAAGGGTAATAAATGAAAACAAGAGACAAGAAAAAAATGTCATGGGACTGTCCTGCTACAATGCTGTATATGGTTAGAGTTCTAAATTTATGTGTAAAAATATGTAATTGTTTATTCCTGTTTTTTAATTTTTTTTTCTTTTTTTTCTTCACATTCTGTAGTGATTTAAAGTTTAATATATCAATACTTGATGGAAAATACCTGTTCCATGCTAGGTCTAAGATGCTTGATATTCAGACAGATAGTGAGGTTAAGCTCAACTGCCTATGTTATAGGGTAATAATATTAAGCTTCTCTTCTGGAGGGTTAGCAACTTAAGTTTGCAGACCAAAAATTAAAGCAAAAGAAGGGCTGCAAGGACAGGAAACATTTTGACCCTAGCCCTTCAAAGTCAGTGAGGACTCAGGACATAAGCAAACCTGTACTGTAACATCCTGTAACTCAGTGATGTCCCAAATTTTCTCATCAAGGTGATTATGGGGCCACAGAGGAACGTGATCGATGATGTAGAGTGTCTAAGGAGAGTCGCATCAAGAGAAAACACTCTCTCAGGCTTTCACAGAGAGCAAATTGGTCAAGCAATGGCCATGACTCATCCACATGGCTGACACTGACAAAGGATCTACAAACCACAGTACAAGGTTTCAGGGTAAGTCCTGAGGGGATTTGACTGACCTTGTCAGATACAAAAGTTACATTTCTTGTTATATAGGTTTTGCTTTATCTTGGTTTTAACCATCCAGCAGAAAAGTATAAAAACAAGGTATAAAAAGTAAATCCATATTAATATGCTGAGCAGCTCAGCAGTTTGGATGGTGAGACCCAAGGCCAGTGGGTCCTTTAGCATTCGGTCCCATGCTGAGGTAATGTACAGTATGCAGCACATGAAAGAGGACACTGCCCGCAACTTGGCTACCAGGAGGCAACAGGGGAGTGCAGGGGCCAAGCTCTCTCTTTGTTCTCCTCAAGGGATCTCCCTCCCATATTACTAGAAGATGGTGCACTGCTCGGTCTCTTGGAGAAGCTCGGTGCATTGGTTTTCCTGATGGAATCTCAGCTTTCCTCATGGCCAGCCAAGCTGGGGACCTCACTGTCATTAGGACGGCTGTGGTGGTTTGGGGGAGGTCTGGTTCTTACTTTGAGCATCACTTCCTGGCTCCAGTGCAGATCTTTCACTCCGCTGGCACGGACTTTCCAGCTTCCACCATTGACCTTTGGGCCTTTCCAGCACAGATCCAGGAAGCAGGCCTGCATGAGGGGTGGTCATGGGCTCTAGGGCTCCAGGTGGGCTTGGGGGAGGCATTGTTAGGAGCTCCAGGTCTTTAGTTGAACGTGTACAGAATACGACTGTGGGATTCGGATTCAGGCCTTAAGCTGGATTCTTTGGCTCTCTAGCATGTGCACAGATTTCCTACATTCTTTTGTATTTGACTCTCTGGGTGACTATTATAAAACAGTCTTATAAATTAAGTGTCCTGTGTTAAATTCTTTCCCTTGCAAACTCTGACTACAACAATATTCAAGTTCTCTATATAAAAACACCATAAATATTTAAGATGTGTATTCTAATTTTCCTGATTGATCCTTGTGCATAGTAAACGTTTGTCAAAATATCACAGTATACCCCATGAATATGCATAATTATTGTGTCAATTTAAAAAAGTATTCAACATAGGACAATCTAGGAGTAATTCTCTCATATTAAAAATCTAGGCCTATTATTGTTTTTTGATGAATTACTAAAACATATCACCAAGATTCTGGTTAAATAGTAATAATTCATTTTTAAGATGTAGGGCCGAGGATTTAGCTCAGTGGCACAGAGCCTGCCTGGCAAGTGCGAGGTCCTGAGTTTGACTCCCGGTACTGACACAAACAA
Source organism: Octodon degus (assembly GCF_000260255.1). Taxonomy (NCBI): domain Eukaryota; kingdom Metazoa; phylum Chordata; class Mammalia; order Rodentia; family Octodontidae; genus Octodon; species Octodon degus. The sequence continues at coordinate 2,348,142 of NW_004524656.1, read as the reverse complement.
ACAAAAATGTATCATCTTCCTTGAAACAGAGAAAAGATTCATGGCTGCATAAAGTTGAGGATGTGGAGAAGGAGAGAGGGGCAATGCCCAAAATGAGGATGTGGAGAAGGAGAGAGGGGCAATGCCCAAAAGATACAAAAGATATAGGCATTCTCTCTGAGGTTATAAAAATTTTCCAAGGCACTGTGGTGATACTTGTGCTTATCTATAAATATACTAAAAATCTTTAATGGTGTACTTCAAATGGTTGAGCAGTACAGCTTATGAATTACATCTCAACAGAGCTATAAAAAGGAAGACTTAATGAAAAGTAAGATCTCCCTCCAGAAAGTTCATAATTATTACTACAAGCTTGTAACATGATGTAGCTGAAAGACTTAGGATGTAATTTATGAGGAGAAATTTTATGTGCATTGTACTTTGTGTTCTTTTCCTCTTTCTTTGGTAAGTGTAAATATATCCATTTTAAATCAATTCCTTACTTAAAAATTAAATAACGCATCGCTTCTCTGGAAACTGTTTACTTGAAAACTGTGCTAGTTCTCTTCAAAGGTTAGACCACAGGACCACGGAATTGAACATTTTTGAGGCTTAGCTTTGGAAAGAATTGTTGTTGTTGTTGTTGTTGTTGTTGTTTTGTTTCTGCTTTTGTTTTTGTTTTTGTTGTACTGGGGATCAAACTTAGGACCTTGCACTTGCCAGGTAAGCACTTAGGCCACTGAGCTCTCTCCCTGGTCTTATATTTCCTTTTCTAATATGGTAAACCACTATATTTTAGAAAGTGGAAAATTTTTCAGACACTCATAAATAAAGGGTTCCAAAATTACTCAAACAGGCATGGTGTTAAATCCAAGCAAAATGAAGAGTTGATATGACCAGGACTATGGAAAAATACTAGCAGGAGGCCAGGCACAATGGCACATGCTTGTATCCTAGCTCCTGGGGAGACAGAGCCACAAATTCAAGACCAGCCGAGATCCATAGCAAGTGCCAAGTGGGAATGTGCTGGATTGCCTGCCTCGTGTGTGAAAGGCTCCAGGTTCCAGCCAGGGTGCCATAAAAAAGAGGAGAGGGACAGAAAGAAAGAGACAGAGATGGGGGACAGGGAGACCAGAAGATAGGGAGAGACAGAGAGGGACAGACAGGAGGACAGAAGGGTGGGAGGGAAGGAGAGAGAGAAACGAAGGAAGAATGGAAGGAAGGAAGGAAGGAAGGAAGGAAGGAAGGAAGGAAGGAAGGAAGGAAGGAAGGGAGAAAGAAAAGAAAGAA
>NW_004524656.1:2344393-2346508 GCF_000260255.1 Octodon degus | reverse complement strand
ATCATCAAAAATAGAAAGCTCTTGTTGGTGGGACCTGAATCAACAAATCAAAACAAGCCTTAACACCACAGGCACTCAAAGATCCACCTTCAATATCAGGTGGAACTAGGCAAGGTTGGTGTGTTTCTGTAGGTTAAAAAAAGAACCAATTCCATCTGTCCCAGGAAAGCAGGGTCGGCCTAGAAGCCTTCTACTCTGTATCCCTTGAGGTTGTCCGCTTTTCACTGACTTATCTCTTCACTCCTGCTTACAAAACCTCCTAAAGTTGGGCTCCAATTTTTGGAATCTATATTTCATTCTTGCCCCATAAATACCTAAAATTTCAGCTGACCTGCATGGTGCGTTATTCCTCAAATGCCCTAAATGTCCATGCCCTCTCCTTTCTTTGTGCTGCAGTCTCTAACCCCCTTTCTCCATAATCCTCCTCTACATGGCATGTGATGTTGGAAATTGAGTCACAGAACATTCAGATAATGAGATACAGACCCATTTGTCTTGTGTCCGCCTGCTGGACCTCACTGTGGAAGCAAAGACTCTGGGGTACTCGAATGCTTCATCCTCCAGGGGAGGGCAGGAATGGAAGGGCAAATCTGCCTGGCTCTTTCTCATGTCTTTTCCTTTGCATTCACTCCATGAGAATCCTAATCAACGCCTTTGGACACCTAAAACCAGAAAGATGGAGAGTATGTACTCAGAGAGTCCAAAACAAAACACATATGGACCTACTTTTCATCCTAGTTCCTTTATGTGTCATAACACTACCATTGGAAATTGTATCGTATGTGTTGTTTCAGTGTGTATTATATCTCTGTAGGGAAGATATCAGAAAGATAGAGTAGGGGAAAGGAATACACCTGGGCACTCTAGAAAGGAAGGAAAAATGATAAATGAAGCAGGATGTTTTAGCAGAAAGAGCACATCCCATCCCCCAGGGCACCTTCTCTGAATCTCCAGCTCTGTATCAATGCCTCTTCTAATGTGTTTCCACTGCCTTAAGGTGAAAGAGGTGGAACCGCAGCCAAGAAGTCTAAGGTCTTGAAATGTCCTGTGTTCTGCAGGGAGACCTATGTGTTAGCACAATGTCAGCTGAAAGAACAGGTTTCTGCTGGATGTGCACACCTACTCAGACAGCTAAGGCAGGCAGATGGCAAGTTCAAGGCCAACCTCAGAGATTCAACACAATCCTGTATCAAAACAGAATAAAAATAGACTAGGGGTGTAGCTCAGTGCTGCCTGGGTTTAATCTCTATGGGTGTGTGGAAAAGAAAGAGGGTGGGAGGGAGAGGGAGAAAGAAAGGGAGAGGGACAAGGAGAGTGAGGAGAAAGAGGAGGTAAGGAGGGGCAGAAGGGGAGTGGGAGGACAGGAGAAGAGAGATTCCTCTTTCCTCTGTTTCTATCAGGTCCTCAGTGAATTGGCAGACGCCTATCGATATTGGGAAGCATAGTCTACCCCACTCAGTCTGAGGATTCAAGTTCTAATCTCATTGGAAGGTCCCTAGCAGATACACTCAGAGACAATGTTTAGCCAAATATCTGTGCACCCCACGGCCCAATCAAATCATCATAAAATTAACCATCACAACTTATTTGAAATAACTAAAGCAAAAAAAAGTGTGTAACTGCTTTTGTTGGATTTATTACTTGTAGATACATGACAGTAAATCAATGGAGAAGAACTGAAGCAATAATAACACAGATTTTCTAGATCTTCACAAACTTAGCACTAATGTACAGTGTAAAACTTAAAGATACTTTAAAACAATCCCTAAAGGAACCACCAAAAAATGCAAAGTATAGCTAAAACTCAGTACAGGAAGTACAATTTTGTAACATAAAATATTTGCTTAATTATAATTCATATAAAAAATAATATTTCATAATACAAAAAGAAAAATACTTTCAATGACTTTTTTTTTGTACTGGGATCAAACTTAGGACCCTGCACTTGCCAGGCAGTCACTTAAGTCGCTGAACTGTCTCCCTGACCACTTGCTAACAAATTTTTTTTTTTATTTTCTACATTTATTTTCACATTAACTCATCACATTACTTTTACATTAACCCTTTACAGTTGGATTTTATGTTTCACCACTGGGTAAAATGTAATCTTTTTTG
>NW_004524656.1:2330377-2343896 GCF_000260255.1 Octodon degus | reverse complement strand
GGACCAAGTATGTAAGAAACTAGACTAATTATAGGACTGAAAGAAAAGATCTGTCCTCTTTGAATTTTATACTTAGCAAACATACCTTTGAAAACTAAAAGATTTTCTAGTTATACCAACTTGAAATATTTTAATACCTCCAGAAGTAGCACATAGGAAATAACAAAGAGCTTAATTCAAAAGGCAAGAGAAGTTTCAGAATGCTCCCGGATGAACAATAAAGAGCTCTCAATATGATAGTTATGCAGGACTATATAAAATATATTAGATGAACCCTTATTTAAAGGTCATTGAAAATTCCTATGAAACAGTATCAATCTTATGTTGGGTTAAACACGTATTTTTTTCATATATATATGTGTGTATGTGTATATAAAAGACAGGGAAGAAGTAATATAAAGTCAACAGAAAATGGAAATATACTTTTTAAAGTTTCTAATACTATGAGAAGATATCACACAATGTCTTTTAAATAAATTGTAAGTCAAAGATATAGTATAAATCTTAGAACAAAAATTAAGATTAAGCAATATTCAGAAAATTAAATACTAATTAATTAAAAAATGTTTAAAAACAATTGAACTAAGAAAAACTTTTCATGATAGCAAAGAAGTACTAAGAGTAAAACATAAGATAAATACTGGAATGGCAAATAAATGACCAGCACTTCTAACAATTTGAGTACGATATAGGATATCACACAAAGTTCAAGTGTGTTGTGGACATGCATAATGACCATGACAGTTACTGGTGGCCAGGTGTCTCTTGTGGGACTGAGCTACAGCTATTTCTTTGAAATCCACCCTGTAGATTCAGATGGAATTATTACCCATAGGGTGGAAGAGAGGTTCATTTGTGGAGTGTGCTGATGGAAATATTTTGCTGCTGAACACAAAAGAATAACTGAAAGACTACTATTGTATACCTCTTATTCTCCTGTGTTTGTTTGCCCTATTTGGTGAGTTCTTTCCATTCTCATTCATGGGGCTGTGATCAATTTGCTCCCTCTCTAGAACATCACTTAGTAGTCTGTGTAGGTTTGGCTTTGTCATCATGAAATTCGTTAGTTGTTCTTTGTCATGGAAGTATTTCACTTCTCCATTATACTTGCAAGGGTATTTTGCAGGGTATATCAGTCTGGGTTGGAATTTGTTTTCTTGCAAGACTTGAAGTACTTTGCTCCATGCTCTTCTTGACTTGATGGTTTGTGAAGACAAATCTGCCATTATTCTGATGAGTTTTCCTTTAAATGTGACCTTTTTCTTTTCTTTAGCGGCTTTTAGTATACTGTTCCTGTGCTGAATTTCTGGGATCTTGATTATTATATGTCTGGGTGTGGTTTTAATTGGGTTGCTGTTATTTAGAGTTCTATATGCTTCAGTTACAGGAATGTCAGATTGTTGCCCCATATTTGGGAAGTTTTCTGCTATTACTTCTGCCCACATTCTTTTTATATGATTTGTATTGACTCCTTCCTTCTCATTCATGCCTATTAGTTTCACATTGTTCATCTTTGCATCATCTTGCAGGTATTGAATTATTTTTTCCTGCATCCTAGTTGTTTTTAAGAGACCTTTTCTTACTTTTTCACTAGCTGCACTGGTGTCTTTAAGGTCAGAAAGTCTATCTTCACTTTCACTCAAACGGTTTTGCCAGCTTGTGATTGAGGTTTTAATTTCCTGTATATCACTTTGAACCTGTTTCATAGATTCTATTTCTTTCCTAATTGTTTATTCAGGGGTTCCATCGTTTTTATATTCTCCTCTATTTTTTATCAGTGTATTCTTTTGAAGCACTTACTACTTCTTTGATTATAGTTATCACTACATTTTTTAGTTCAGAAATTACTTCTGATCTGATTTCTTCTATACCTTTGTGCAGTTGTTTCTTTACTTCCAACACTATTATTTCAGAGACATCTGGTGTGTGATTTCCAGTTTCCTCAGTGCTAGTGTCTTCTGCATTTGTACTGGGTGGACTCGGGGCCTGAGACTGCATTTTGTTGCTTCTCTTTTTCATTTTGTATGCCACTGTCTTCTGACCTTTGGTGTAGAGCTTAGATAGACTTATTACCTTAGCACCAGGTCCAGATCTACGAAGTTCAGATTCCTCCAGATGGGTGTTGCTTGGATCTGGCTGGGGTCTGGCTGCTGTACTCTACTTCTTCCTGCTGCATCCCTTGGAGTTGAACACTTTGTGCCACTCTGGCAAGATGTTCTGCTCCTGAATCAGCTGGGTGGGTCTTGCCTCTATCCTCTTTGCAGGGAGTTCTGCTGAAGGGTTCCACGCTGGGCCTGCAGCGTGGGTTGAATGAGAATCCAGTGGGCCCCAGGTGATCTCATTCACACACCGGGCCTGTCCTCTGGTCTATTCAGGATCCGGTGGCCCCGGGTCTTCTCACTCACATGCCTGGCCTGCGCTCTGGGTTGATTCAGGATCCATGGGCCTGAATGTTAGATCATACATCTAATCTAACAAATTTAAAACAACATCAAACTCATTCCTTTCTGCTGGGGCTACACAACAGTTACAAGGTATCAAACACCCACCCCATCAGGATCCTGGATGCCTCGTTGAAAGCCACGTGTGCCAACCTACATTCAGGTCAACTGAACTTGAAGTCCCCTTCACCCATTGTCACCTGCTCCAGGGTCTTCCTTCACTTGTTGGGTTTTTTCACCTCAACAGTAGAAGCCAGCAACAGAGTGGATGGCAGGGGATAAAGCCCTTCACCAAATGTGATCTCATTTGATTTTTACAAGATTCCTTTATGACCTGCTCCCTGGAAAAGTCCAAAACCTTATGGTTGATTGAGGCATCGTGACATAGAGCCATAGGTTTCTTCTTCCTCTTCTTGCTCCCAGCATTGGGCATTGTCCAAAGCCTTGGTCTCTGTCCCCAAATTCATTATCTAGACTTGCCCCAGCTTTTTCTTGGACATTGTATCAGTCAGCTTTTCTTTACTATAGCAAAATGCCTGTGACATGGATTACCTAGGAAGAGGAAACTCTTAATTATGTAATTTTTATGTGAGAATAAAGATTGTATAGCTTTCCTTTGGAATTATCATTTATCAGTTTTCAAAAATTAACTATTAGATTTCCTTTTTTCATAGCCATAATTGATCTTTAATCCTAAATTTGCACTTCCAAAGGTATAACTCTTAGGACTGGCCAAATAGCTCAGCAGACTAAAGTGACTGCAAGTAGGTGCAGGGGGCCCGGGCTCGATGCCCAGGCCTGCAGTGCCAGCCCCACTCCCAGGGTACACTGAGATGCTGGTTGAGGCTGGGCGTGCTGGTACATACCTGTAATCCCAGCTCTTGGGAGGCTGTAAACAGGTGGATCACTATAAGTCCGATCAAGTAGTGAGACCCTGAACACCCTGTAGACCTTTCTCTAAAAAATAAAAAATTAAAAATAAAAAGGCATGACTTTTAGTTGTAAAAGGTAGAAATTTTATACCTCAAAGGTGCAGAGGACATCTATAACTGCTGTATGATTTTTCTCTCAGGCCCAAGATCACATCAGGGGTCAGAGGTCACACTACAAGTGTTTACAGACTGGCATGGAGCCAGGGCACCTGGGAGGGATACCCAACTGCTGGCCTACTGTGGAACTCTGGAGGAGTCCTAAGCCTCACAAAGTTATAGGAGATGGGGTGTCTGCTTTGTGATTTTAATTGTATGTTAATTTTGGAAGAATTTCTGCCTAAACAATACTTAGTTTCCTCAATGTTAGCCATATACTAATACCCTCAATGTTTCAATTATTGTATTAGTTTAATATGATTAATCACCAGCCCAAGAAAACTGCCATCCTACAGTACTACAATTCAGTTCTTGACCACTGCTACCTGAGATATCATAGACATCACAGGTTAAGGGCACAGAGACTTCCTCAATATTACCCTCATTTTGAGTGTCACCCACGAGTTCAGGGTCCCCAGGTCATTCAAACTTCTGACCACATATGGCCACAACCTGCCCCTGGTGCTGGATGTGTAGCTCTAAGATTTAATGTTTGCCCTCCTCAGTTCCATTCCTCCTTTGATCTGATCTCTGTCTATCCCACATTCCTCCCCTTCTGGCCTTGCTAGTTGCATCCCATATGGCCTCTGTTATGGTTTGTGTCTAGCTGTCCTCTTAAAGCCTCATGCAGTCATTGGGGCAGCTTTCAGAGCTTGTGATTAATTCATGATCCAATGCAGGGATTTGGGGTGTGAGTGCTACACCTACCTGCTCTGGGGCGGATAGCCTGAGACCAATATAAGCGAGGGAGAGAGGCTTGCTAGCTTTGGAAGCTGCTGCTCCTCCTTTTGCTTTATGTTGCTTCCCACCTCAATGTGCTGCTGCCCTCTGCCATGTGCTACTCGGCCTTGGAGCCAACAGAGTATGGACTGAAACCTCCACTAACTAGGAATAGAGGTGTTGCTGTGACTGTACCTGGTCTTCATTTTCCGAAGCCTTTGGAACTGGAGGAATTCAGTAATGGTTTGAATATATTTATTTAACTGTGAGCTAAATAAACCTTCCTTAATTTGGGGTGTTGTGTATTTTGTCCCAGGGCCAAGAGAAAAGTAACCGAGATAGCCTCTCTCTTGGACTGGTTCCACTCACTGTCTGCAGCTTTCCTAGAAGGTGTTTCACATCGCTGGCAGCTCTGTGGTCAATACTGCACCTTCAGCTTCATTCTCACAGCTTCACATACTGACCTCGCGCGGGCTCCTGGCAGGGACTATGACCTGTCACACATTTTAACGCTCTTTCCAGGTCTTCTTCCACAATCTGAGAGAAGCCTTCTGCGAACACACAGCTCTTCCATTCTGCATGCCTGAAAACCCAGCACCGCTTGGATGACACCAAGTTTGGCCGTTAGCCTGAGCAGTAGCCAGGTCCTCTGGAACCATGGCTGCAGCATCCACTGAGCGTCCAGATAGATGAACTTGTGTATATACTTTCCTAGGTAACCCTGAATAAGCATGTATCCTAGGGACTGTCTTCTAAGGTGAAAGTTTTACACTTCTACACTGTTTAATCTGAGATAAGTGGATTATTGCTGATTTCTGAGATCCCTATTGGCATCCTTGTTCTTGTCACTGTACAAAGTGCTTGTCTTGCTTTTTAATATTACTGCTTTAACAACCTGTCTTTAACATGCTCTCTTTTGCCCCCAATTTACAGGTGCTTCTTTTCTGGAAGAACTGCAAAATTCTCAAGTCAGTCCACTCTATTATTCTCACTGTGACTTTCTGGTTCTCACTGTAGTTCTGGCTAAAAGCAACCAATAGTATTCATACCACAGTCTAAACATTAGGCTGCCTTGAAACTCCCCCCACAAGATTAATTTGTTCACAACCTTTTATCTCAATCTTCCACAAAGTCTCCAAACATGGGGAAATGTAGAAAAATTTTCTGCCAGAATATAGCTTTTAGTCCAACTGTCAATGGAATTCTTGATCCCAACTGAAACGTCCTGAGTCTAGCCTTTATTTCTGCATTCTTATCAGTATCCTGGTCTTATACTCTCTAACCAGTATTGTACATCAAACACTGCCAACAACGTCCAAGGGGTTCCCTAGCCATCATATTCAAACCTTTACTGAATTCCCCTAGATCCAAAGGCTTCGGAAAATCAAGACCAGGTACAGTCAGAGCAACACCCCCACTTCTGATACTAATTTTTTCTAGTCACATTTATTTTCAATATTAAACACTTTTCTTAATCGTCCTAGGTTTGGGACAATGACTGAGATATCTAGGCATCTCTCCAAGGTTCTGGACTGAGTAGTTATAAAAATTGCCAACTGAATGTCTGTATAAATCTTAAAAATATCTTAGTTACCCTTAGCTTGACATCCTCAGTCTTGAAGGGGGTAAAAGAGCTACAGTAGGTAAATTTAAGGCTTATAAATCTTGTATTATTAGTTTTTAGACATATCCTCCTTAAATGATTAGCATGCTCATGTGCTAAGCCGAGCAGCAATTTGACCCCAAAGTTTTAAGTAACAAAGGATACAAAAAAATGGGAGAAAGGCAGAGACAGCCAGTTCATCCTGCTTAGAGTTACCCACTAAGCATCTGCAAGCCCAGACTCTAAATCCCTGTTACATAAGGTGAGAGATTTGGGGAGGGGGGAATTCAGCAGGTCACTGCTGAACAGGAGATAGCAGAAGTGTAGCATAAAGAAGGAAGGCGTACCCATGTGAGAGAACAGGGGACCATGCCATCAGGACCTTTCCTCACAGAGAGAGTCTACTCTGCTAGACATATGAATGTGCTGTATAGCAAAGGTAGATCAAATCAGTGTAGACAGACTGAAAGAAGGCTCTAGAAGGCTTGAAGTACCATGTTAGGAAATTAGACCCCCATGTAGGAAAGCCACTCCTGAGTTAGGAACAGAGGAATGATAAGATGCATGCATACAGGCTGGAAAGAATGGGAAGCCCCAAAGTGCACAAGGAGAATCACTGAGTGGATAGGGCAGAGAGAGAAAAATGGGAACTTTGTTTATATTTTTAACCTCATACTTAAACTTTTCTTTACCATACATGATCTATAATGCCGCCTAAGCCTCCTAGCACATTCTGCACTTCGTAAGCACACATGTAACAAGTGGTAGGTTCTTGGGCTCAATTATAATGAACACTTAGAGAGTTGTTGGCCAGGGAGCTCCCCAGCAAAGAAGCAAGCCAGTCACGGGAGGAGGCAATTCACTCTCTAATTGGGAAGGATGAAGGAGCCCTCCAGGCCTCCAGAATCCCCAGCACTCGTGTGAAATAATGACAATACCTGGTTTTGTTAGTACTGCTTGTTTGCAGCACAGAATATTACATTCATCATGGGGAGCTGGTACATAACAATTTCTTAAAAGAGAAATCATAGGGCCAGCCAGATAGCTCAGCGGGCTAAAGTGCCTGCTTCGGCAGAGCACGGTGACCAGGGTTCAAACCCCTGCAATGCTGGCCCTGCCCTGGGGCACATGGAGATGGCAATTGAGACTGGGCATGGTGGCATGCCCCTATAATCCCAGTGCTTGGGAGCCTGAAAACAGGAGGATCACTGTGAGTCCGATCTATGTAGTGAGATCCTATACACCCTGTAGACCTTGTCCCAAGTTCATTTTTAAAAAATTTCTTGAAAATGAGCACTGTAAATAAATTTTTAATAGTTCAGAGTCCCCTGGTATTTGTGAAATGTTTGTTTAAGGTATTTTAGGTCAAGGGTTGGGGAGATAGCTCAGCAGTCTAAGCAGCTGCCTAGTGAATGGAAGGACACCGAGGTTCAATCCTTGGTACCACGTGCTGTGCCAGCCCCCTGCCATGCTGGCCACCAAAACAGGGCCTGGTGGCACATGCCTGCAATTCCCAGGGCTGGGGAGGCTGAGACAGGAGGATCACTATGAGTCTGAGCTGTGTAGTGAGACCCTATACCCCACTTTGTCTGACTGTCAAAGAATAAAATAAAAACACACAAAATAAGGTCAGAGGTCCAGGCTATGGCCAATGTTTCAAAATATTGACATTAATAATGATAATAATAATAAGGGCCGGCCAAATAGCTCAGCGGATTAAAGCACCTGCAAGCAGGCACAGGGGCCGGGGTTTTGATCCCCAGGCCTGCCGTGCCGGCCCCATCTCCAGGGCGCGCTGAGCCAGCAATTGAGATAGGGCGTGGTGGCGCACGCCTGTAATCCCAGCTCTTGGGAGGCTGTAAACAGGCGGATCACTACGAGTCCGATCTAGCAGTGAGACCCTGAACACCCTGTAGACCCTTCCCTAAAATACAGAAAAATAATGATAGTAATAGTAATAATGTTACTATGCCTTAACCTGCTTCCTCCTGAATCCTGCAGCTGCGCTGTCTACCCTGAGGCCACTCACACATCAGCCTTAATCCTACTGCCAAAGTTTGTCACGAAATATCTTGCTTTTATTATTCTTTTCACGTCTCTCTAGTGTGTTGACAGTCTTTTGAAACAAAAAAACATCCTTCTCTCTGCAGCATTCGGGGTTTACCAGCGGTATTTCCATTTAAGAAAGCTAGTCATCAGAGAGTGCTGAAAGTTAAATGAACACTGAGAGGGAGGTACTTTTTCTCCTGAAGAGAAACGCACTCTGGAACCCCAGAACTCCGGGGGGCTGGGGCAGCAGGAGCACTGGGGTCACCCGTTTCAAGCCCAGCTGGAGAAATTAGCAAGTAGTAAGATCCTGTCTCAAAATAAAAAATAAAAGGGCAGAGGGCATAAGCGGGGGCAAGGGCCTGAGCTGAATCTCCAGTACAGTGACACCTAATGAAATAGCAGGGCGACGACGGGACCCGCCTGCGGCTCAGGGGCGAAGCGCTTGCCCTGCACACGCCCGGCCCTGGGTCCTGTCTTCAGCGCCTCAAAATAAAAGCAGGAAGTAGGATGATGGCAAACGAACATACTATTTTTAAATACTACTTCACAAATACAAGGCTGGAGACCATGCAGTGGCTTTCTTTACTTATTCAGGATTTTTACAAACTGCCTTCTTTTGTTTGCCTGTTCTCTTGGTTTTGTTCCATAATTCATCTTTAAAATCTGGAGACTATCCTAGTTTACCAACTGCAGGTGCCTCTCTGTCCACCAGATGGCAGGCGAGCGCTGCCCATAACTGCAGGGCTCCACCTCCGCTTCCTCCGCCTTTGCTCTTGGCAAAGAGCCGGGTTCCTCTTGCCAAGGAGACCCCATTTCCTCATCCCAGGAGGACTCCACAAAGAATATCTTGAGCAGAAATATTTTACATCTCGGCCTAAAAAGGTATACGCCCGACAGAGCTGGGTTAGGGCTTTTCTATTATTATTCGCTGTAATTCTAATAAAACCAAAGACATAACCGAACTGCTCAGAGGGTAAAAAAGAACAAGGGGGGGGTGTGAAAAGGAGACAAAATTGATCCTAGAGAATCGTCGTGGACGGCACACACACACACACACACACACACACACACCCCACCCCACCCACTCGGGAGCACAGGGGGCTTCGGAGAAACAAAGGAGCAGCACACTGCCACCCAGTGGTGAGAACTAGTACTGCCCAGGTTTCTGTAAGCGACGCAGGGCTTTAGTCTTGGGGGAAGCCTGCTGGTCTTCGCAAGGACTTTATACCCACCGCTCTCTGGCTACTCCTGGAGCTAGGCAGCCCCCAGCCACGTGGGCAGCGTATCCATAGACCCGCTCGTGGGCCCTTCTCCGGTCTGGACTTGTTCTGTGCCTCGTCATCTTGCAACTTTAGTTAATAGCACAGCAGATGGCCTCTTTCCCCCAAAATAAGACCTAGCTGGAAAATAATCGGCCTTGAACACTAGAGATCAAACGTACGAGGCCCATCACCCTCTCCTCGCCGTCCCTCCCTTGCACAGTGGCCGCCCAGCAAGAGAATAGGGACGGCTGACGAGGCTGGGGGTTTAGTAAAAATGAATTATGGAACAAAAAATTTCATAGCAAAATCACAGAATACCAATAGTAAAAACATGTTGTTATCTCTAAAGCAGCTGCTCAGGGTACAAGATATGGGGATAAAAGGTTGAGAAGCCAGTGGTATAACTGACCTGCATTGCTGTCTTCTGCCTTCTGTCCTTTCCCCTTTCACCCATCCTGGCTCCTTTTCCTCTTTGAACGCTTTCTTTCCATTGTACACCGTCTACTGTACATGTTAGAACTTACTCTTTCAAGTCCTCACACCAGGGAGACGATAAGATGTTGACACATGCGAGCCTGATTTATTTCTCCTTCTTTATAGATGAGTAGTACTCCATGGTGTGAAAAGGCCACATCTTTTTATTCATTCCTCAGTTGATGGCTTTTGGGGCTGTTTTAATATTTAGCTGTCATAAGTTGTGTTGTTATAAGCAATGGGTGCACATAGATTGCGGTGATAAGTTGTTAATTCTTCGGAGAAAATACCCAGAAGAGGAATAGCTGGGTCCAATGAAACGTCTAATCCTAGTTTTCTGAGGAATCTCCACACTGATTTCCACAGTGCTTACACAAGTCTACAGTCGAACTGTGAGGAAGAGTCCTTTCTCCCCCGCAGACCCTTCAGCATTTGTTATTGGTGGATTTCTTAGCAATAGTCTTCCTTTCTGGAGTGAAGCAGAATCTCAGTGTTGTTTTTATTTGCATCTCTAGAACATTTTTTTAAAATTTGACAGTATATTTATTAGAATAAGAGACTATATTTGCTAAACATCTGGATTAAAGTAATTAAAAGGATTTTCATACAATTTTTAGGCACTATACACACTTGTTTTACTATAGCATTGGGATTGGGATTGGGGAGAAGGTAGAAGTCTGACATGTTTAGTGCCTTGATCCATTTTGACATTTAAAATAAACCCACTATTTTAGAAACACTAATTGAAACCTAAAGACATACAACACTGAGTACCCACATGGCATATTTAAACATAAATATAGAGATACAACCAGAAGTCTCCAGATCACCAAGTAGACAAACTGGTGAAGCCCTGGCTTTCATGGCATCTTTTCATATATTTATTTTCCATTTATATAGTTCTTCATTTGAGAAGTGTGTATTCAGGCCAGATGCCCAGTTTTGGACTGGATCTTTGAAATTAGTGATATCTGATTTTTTTTCAATTGTTATTATGTTATAGATAGAAGTCCTTTGTCTGAGAGACAACTGGCTAAAATACTGTGGGTTGGCTTTCACTTTGCTGGTGATTTCTTTTGCTGTGCAAAAGCCTATCATCGAGATCCCAGTTGTTGATTCTTTGAAGTATTTCCCATGCATTCTGGATTTTGTTCATGAACTCTCTGCCTACACCTATGTCTTTCAGATTTCTGCCTACTTTCTCTTCTAGTAGATTGTGTTTCTGTTTTTATATTTAAATCTCTGATTCATCTTAACTTTAGTTTAGTGCATGGTGATAGACATGGGTCTAGCTTTAGTCTTCAGCATGTGGAAAGTCAATTTTTCCAGCACCATTTTCTAAAGAGGCTGTCTTTCTCCCAGTGAACAAAGTTAGCCCTTTTGTCAAAGATAAGGTGGCTGAGTGTGTTCATAGTTGTGTTTGCATCTTCTAATCTGTTGCACTGGGCCTCGGGTTCCTCAGATCTGTTTTTTGCCAGTACCATGACTATTTTATTCACACTTTGTAGTATAACTTTAAGTCAAGGATTGTCATGCCTCCTGCCTTGCCTTTGCTGGCCAGGATTATCTTTGCTTTTCTAGGTCTCTTTTTGGTTCCAAATGAGTTTTAGTAATGTTTTCTCTAGTTCTGGAGACATGCTAGTTGTATTTTGATCAGGATTACGTTAAATGTGTATTACAATTTTGAGAGTGTAACCATTTTCACTGTTAGTTCTTCCTATCCATGAACAAGGAATATCTTTCTGTTTCCTGATGTCCTTTTCAAATTCCTTTTTCTGAGCACTGTAATTTTCAATTTATAAATCTTTTACTTTCTATCTTAGAGTGTTACCCAAGCATTTCATCATGAGGAAGGCATTCTGAACAGTGTTTCTCTAATTCCTCTCTCCTTGAGTTTGTTGTGTGTGCACAGGAATGCTATTGGTTTTTTGAGTGTTTGTGTGCAGGTGTGTAACTGAATTTGGTCATTATACCTGCACGTCTTTTGGTGGAAGCTTTTGGGGTTGTCTATGTAGAATATCATGCCATCTGCGAAAAATGATAATTTAACTTCTTCCTTTCCTAACCTTAGTCCTTTTGTTTTTCTCTCTTGTTTAACTGTTCTGGCTAAAGTTTTAGTTTTTGTCCATTTGTTATGATGTTGGTTGTTAGTTTGTTGTAGATGGCTTTTATTAGATTGAGGTTAAAAAAATCTATTCCCATTTTCTTTAGGGTTTTTATCATGAATGAGTGTTGGCCTTTGTCAAAAGGGTTTTTTTGCATCTATTGATGTAATCATGTGATTTTTGTCTTTGGCCTTGTTAATATGGTGTCTTACATTTACTGATTTGTGTGTGTTGAACCATCCCTGCATTCCTGGGATGAATCCAACTTGGTCATGGTGTATAATCTTGATAATTTGTTACACTCTGTTTGCTAGTATCCTATCGAGGATTTTTGCATCTATGTTCATTGGGGAGATTGACCTGCAATTTTCTTTTTTGGTTGAGTCTTTCTCTGGCTTTAGTATCAGGGTAATGCTTGCCTCTGGGAATGAATTAGAGTACTGTATCTCTTTCAATTTCATTGAAGAATTTAAGGAGTGTTGGTTTTAAATCTTCTCTAACTTTCTTGTTGAATTCAGCAGTTAATCCATCAGGATCTGGGCTTTTCTTTGTGGGTAAGTTTTTCATTACATTTTCAATTTCATTGACATTTGTTGAGCAGAATCTCTCAAACAGCTGCTTGAGAATTTTGTCTAGAAACCTTAGGTCCACTTAGTAGGAGGGCAAGGGAGGATGTGTGAGCGCTATTTTCCCCAGAACCAGAGCTCCTGCCAGTTTTTTAGACTATTGAGTAATATTAATTTGCTTTCAGTGTGAAAATATATAGCTTCCTCTGCCCACTTCCCTTCTTTTGTTTTACATTTTTGAGCCACAGTTTCACTATGCAGTTCAGGCTGCTCTTGAACTCACAGCACTCCTCCTGCCTCAGCCTTCTGAGTACTGGGATTACAGGCATGTACCACCACACCTGGCTACATCCTCTGCTCCTTTCCCTTCCCCACCTATTCCTGTAAAACTTGTGTTGACTATTGGAGGCCAAACTTAACTATTCTTTCTTCTAAGACAGCTGCTGAGCATTCCTGGCCCATGCTGGTCTCTCCCCACTCTGAACTTCCGCAGTACCAACTCTGGCCCCATACTAACATATCAGTCATCTCCAGCGTTTTGGCACCTTCTAGGGTGGGAGAAACTGCTTACCAGACCGATGCTCAACACATAATAAACAGTTCAACAGAGCCGCTAAGGCAAGGATCGGGTTGTAAGAAAGTAAAAGTCAGCACTTTGTGTATAGTAAAAGGTACATTTCCTTCTTCTTCTTGGAAATCACCCCAGGGTAACTAGAGGAATGCGGGGCAGAAATGGATGCACCACCCTGAATCAAGGCAGCACTGAAGGTGCCTGCAGAATGCACACAGAAGCCTTCTCAGTAAGTAGCCTGGCAGCTTCCACCTCTGTTGGCCGTGGGAACCATGAGAAGACGGGGGTGCCTTGCTGTGTGGCTCCCTGGGGAGCCCCAGGGCAGGGCACTGCCCATCTGCCAGTAACTCATCTAGTGACTCATTTTGGGCAAAAGCGTGAAAGAATTAGAGAGAAGAAGAAAAAAGGAACCAATGCCCACTCTCTAGGTTACCATAAGAGAAAGAAAAAGAAAAAGGAGAACCGCAACTGAATGATAAAACATTGCAAAGGAATAATACAAAAATATTACATAAAAACCAAGCAAAGTTATCTTGGCCTTTAAGGGACGTCAGCAAAAGGAGTTAATAATTCATAGAACGATTAAAAAAAATAGCCGAGGAGATAGCTCAGAGGCATACACACCTGCCTGAGGAGCACA
>NW_004524656.1:2328754-2330118 GCF_000260255.1 Octodon degus | reverse complement strand
GAAAAAAAAACCCAAGCAAAGGTTAATAGCCATAAAAAGCATTATTTAGTAAATCAGAAAATTGGAAGACATAAAAATGATAAGCATTAAGTCTAGTTTTCAAAAAGATAACAAAAATAGCTACCATAATTATTAATGGGCTAAAAATAAAAAAATAAAAACTATCATTGGAAAAAATATTGCTAGAAGCAAATGCGCAGCCTTGCAGAGAAAATTAAAGCCATCAGGGAGACAGTTCAAGGCTATGGATATAATTCTGGAAAAAAAGTATGAAATAGTTGACTTCCTGGGAAAAGATTAACTACTTGAATTGGCCTCATAAGAAATAAAAAACTGAACAGACTAATTACTATTAAAGGACTAGAAATTTTTACATACATATAGTCTAGAGCTGTAGGTTTGGCACAAACATTCTTTGAACATTTAGAGAAGTCAAAGAATTGGATCACATGTAAAAGTGATATCAAGAAATAAGATAACCAGCCTAGCAAGATAGCTCAGCAGACTAAGCACCTGCTTAGGCAAGTGCAGGGACCAGGGTTCGATCTCCAGGACCACATGCCACGCTGGCCCTGCCTCTGGGTATAGTGGGCCAGACACCGAAACCAAGAGTGGGGGCACACAGCTGTAATCCCAGTGCTGGGGAGGCAGAAAAGAGGAGGATCACTATGAGTCCAAGCTACATAGTGAGACCCTGTGCCAAATAATTTTAAAAACAAGAAAGAAATCGATGTCAGTAGGAATGAGCAGTAGTGATTTATATTCTAAGTAGGCATCAGTCACCTGGAGTGGAGGACCAAACCGCCTTACTGCCCCTTCCAGGAAAGTCCTTGTTTGCCTGTGTGGGTTTCCTAAGCGACTTGTGTCCCCATTTGATCTCCACTTCATCAATATCACCCGAGTGACTATACTCGATGTATACTTATTGGCTAACATACTTTTGTCCCACCTCATACCTGTCATGTGATTTTACGTTGGATCAATATTACATAAGTGACTGTACCTATAATCTCATTGATTCTAGTTTTGTCCCACCATAAGCCAGCCTCATCTGGTGACTTTGCTCAATAAAATACCCTTGAGAAGTGGGATTGGTGGGCAACCCATTTTTCAGGCCCTCTTTCTGTCCCTTTTAGACAGAAGCTTTCTTTCTCTCAATAAACTCTTCCTACTCCTAAAAATAAAAAAAAAAAAAATGCACACACATATTACTTAGAAGTATGCATACAGCTGGCCATGGTGGTGCATGCAATCCCAGCACTTGGGAGGCTGAGGCAGGAGAATCACTGTGAGTTCAAGCCTAGCCTGAACTGCATAGCAAGTGAGACCCTGTCTCAAAAAACTGGAAACAAAAAAAGAAAGAA
>NW_004524656.1:2326882-2328004 GCF_000260255.1 Octodon degus | reverse complement strand
TAAGCTTGTTCTAAGTAGGTGCTTTAGACCACTGAGCCATCTCACCAGCCCGATAGCCCCCCTTCTTGTGTGAAAGGGTCCCTGCATTAGCCCAGTTAATAATGAATTCTGCAATAGTTCACCTTCAGAATGTCTGAATAATGCCTCCTTCTGAAGTAACTTCTGATGGGACAAAAGAGGCTCCACTTTAAAGGAGTCTTTTCGGCCGGCCAGATAACTCAGCAGACTAAAGCGCCTGCTTAGGCAGGCACAGGGACCAGGGTTTGATCCCAGGGGTGCCGTGCCACCCTCGCCCCTGGAGCACGCTGAGATGCAAATGAGACTGGGCATGGTGACACATGCCTATAATCCCAGCATTTGAGAGGCTGAAAACAGGAGGATCACTAGAGTCCAGTATGTGTAGTGAGACCCTGTAGACCCTGTAGACCCTGTCCTAAATACATAAAAAAGGAGTCTCGTAAGTAAACTAGAGATAAACTCACTCCCTTGCCCACTCCCATGTAGCTAACCATACACCCACTTAGAGAAAACTGGGGTCGTAAAATAAAAACAAATAGTTAGGACAACTTAGAAAATGGGGCAAGCATTAAACCACCTGGAAAAGGTAAAAATTCTTGTCAGATTCCTGAAAATGAGGTAACGTGGTTTCTACAGAAATTGAAAAGTATATAACCCAGAAGCAAAGTACAGGTGGACACCGACAACTCGGGAGTCCTGACCCAACATGAGAGCATCAGTTGGTCGCCAGCTCACGGTGAAAGCTTTCTTGCTGCCTCATACATGGTCTTTTCTGTGGGGCTGATCTTCGCTCGCTGTCATGGGCTGCGACAAGGTCCACGCCCAGAATGTCTCTCCACTTAATTCTGTGCTAGCAGGATTCGTAAGCCGCGTTCTCCAGGTGATGTCCGTTCATGGTGTCAGCTTCCTCCTTCCGTGTCTTGGTATTATTAGGCTGACTTTCAGCTACAGGGTGCGTACGGTTTGTCTCCCCTCCACTAGGTCATGCAGACCTTTAACTCTCATATGCTAGTGACACTGAGGGAATGCAAATTTAATGCAACTATAGTGTTAGAAGTTGGTGGTCTAAAAAGCTACAACTCTTGTTGCATAGGTCCTGCTTTA
>NW_004524656.1:2324925-2326350 GCF_000260255.1 Octodon degus | reverse complement strand
AAAGAGATTGTCATCAGGGCAGAGCCCCATGATTAAATCCTGGTGGTTTTTAAGAGGGACTGGCCACACATGTAGGCGCATGCCTGTGTGCTTTTTGTCTCTTGCTGTGTGATGCCCAGGCCACCTCTGGACTCTGTCAGTAAGAAGAGCTGTGACCAACACTTAAACCTCCAACACTGGGAGCCCCTTTTCTTTATAAAGCTAGCCTGCCTCAGGGATTTCACTACAGTTATGGAAACACACATATTGACACATGGACTGACATATCATGGATGCGTTTAGTACCTGTAAAAATGTTCTAGACAGCTCTATAGCATTTCAAGAATGTTTCTTGAATTTCTATTTCTGTGTTTCTGTTTTCTAGCACTGGAAACTGAACTCACGACCTTGCATTTGCCAGGCAGATGCTTTTGAATTTCTTTCAATAAATACTCTTTTCGGGTGTGTAGTCCTGCACCCCGGGTATGGCGCAGCTGAAGCACAGGCACTTGCTTTCTCTTGTCCCTCTCAGCCACAGTCAGTCTAGCAAGCCTAACAAGGGAGCGGAGGGAGGCAAGCAAAGCTAAACGCTACGGGCCTTCTCAGCGGGCCTGGCATCCCCGCTGTAATCTTCTCCAGCTGGGTTACAGGACAGTGTTACCTCCTCCCGTCTTAGCACATGCTCTGCATTAAAGGGAAAACACCTTGCGGTAGGCCAGGCTCTGAGTGACCCCAATCATTCCTGCACTGATCCTTATAACCTGAGTGATCTCCTACCCCTGAACACATGCTAGATTTACTGATTTAGATCTTTTTTTTTTTTTTTTTGGTGGATTTTTTTTTTTTTTTTTTTTTGGTGGAACTGGGGATTGAACTCAGGCCCTTGTGCTTGCCAGGGAAGCACTTATCCCACTGAGCCATCTCCCCGGCGACTCATTTAGATCTAATATGACCCCAAGGGCTAACGTGCTTGGAAGACAACTGGATTTACGAGGGTGGTACAGCTGGCTTGCTGCTGGTAGGGTCCCTGGGATGGGAACGTGGAGGAGTGTCTCTGCCTTCCTGGCTCCTCCCTTCCTCGCTGCTTCCTGAGGACCATGGCATGAGTGGCGGCTCTGTCGCTGCTCCCCTCAGCCATGCCATCGGCCTTGCACTGGCAGGCTATGGACTGAAAAAGCGAGCCTAAACAAATCTCCTCCTCTAAGTAAGTGTCAGGTATTTGTCCCAGGTGACCAGGACAGCATCAGAACACTGCGGTGGATGCTGGCAGAAGGGCAGACATACTGGCTGAGGAAGGAGAGAGCCAGAAATAAACCTCCACTGACACAGTCAAACGATTTTCAAAAAGATTGCTCTGGGATTGCTTCTTCATCTGAGTCATTGTGAATACGTTGCTCGGAACGGTTTACAATGAGTGAAAGAATTGGTGCTGGGAAAAATGGACTG
>NW_004524656.1:2312164-2324185 GCF_000260255.1 Octodon degus | reverse complement strand
GAAAGCAGCAGCAGCCCGGGTACCTGCCCTCGGGGGACTGGATGTGTGCGTGAGTTGAAGCCCCCACGAGGGAGCATCGCTCAGCCTTCCCAGGGAAAGAAATTTGGACCCACGCTACACTCTAGACGAGCCCTGAAGACCTTAAGTTACATAACATAAGCCAACACAAAGAGACAAGTACTACAGAATTCTCTGGGAGACATGCTGGGTAATTAAACATGCAGCCACAGAAATCAGAGTTGTGGCTGCACATCTGTGTAGGGAGTTATTATTTAATGGCTACAGAGTTCAGCTGAGAAAGATGAAAAGATTTGGGAATTGGAGGCTCTTGTGCAGCTTCACAGAGAACATTGATGAAGGAAACAGAAGCCTGAGGGCCAGCCAGATAGCTCAGCAGACTAGCTTAGGCAGAGCGCAGTGGCCAGGGTTCAGGGCCTGGCCCTGGGGCAAGCTGCCAGCGTCTGAGAGTGGGCATGGTGGCATGCACCTGCAATCCCAGTGCTTGGGAGGCTTAAAAACAGGAGGATCACTGTGAGCCTGATCTATGTAGTGAAACCCCGTAGTCCCTGTACTATGTGCATAAAAAAAAATAATAATGAAAAGAAGCCTGAAACACTTTGTAAAAAGCAACATCAAACTCCAGCCACTGCAGCACTACTCAGAATCGCTGACCACCTGCTTCTTCTGTCTTGCAATGCCTGTGGTTAACATTGCACAGTGGAACATGATTCCGACACATGTAACTGGATCCGACATTCTTGATTTGCATTCATCCTGTAAATCATTTTTAATTAACAAATTGTGTTGGAAACAAGAAGAGAGGCACACTACCTGAGAATCATTCACCTTACTGATAACAAAAAACCCAAAAGTGACTAAATAAAGACAGGTTCATCCGTCTGACCTAATAAGCCATGTGGGGATGGGCCACCCTCAGGACGCTGGCTGGGCGTGAGATGAAGTCGAGGTGCTGACACTCGCTGTTCTTCCTCTTGATGCCTGTGAGTGACAAGGAGGGACACAGCAGCTTCAGGCGAAAGAACCATGGCATCAAGAAGCAGCAAAGTGACAGCACTGCCCGCTACCCTGTCTCCTTGCATCAGGAAGAGCAAACGCCTGCTGGAGACAACTGTCATCAGCTTATTGTCCAGGACTGCATGGCGGGGCCCCTCAGTACTGAAGAGTCTTTGAACCCAGCTTCGCCATCACCAGCCCTTTTTATTTGGGGGAGGGGCCTCCCCGCCACATTGTCCAATCTAGGCTTCCACTCACAATCTCACAATCATTCTATCTCAGCCTAAATGCTTTTTTTAAAAAAATTTTTTTTTTTTTTTTTTTGGTGGTACCAGGGATCAAACTCATGACCTTGTGCTTGCCAGGCAAGCACTTATTCCACTGAGCTATCTCCCTAGCCCTGCTTCCTTCTTAAGGAAAGTTCCTGGAGCACTTATGTGCAAGTTCCTAGAAGAGATACTGTTGATTTGTTATGATGAACGAATGTAATGCTTTTGTGAATTCTGGAAGGAAAACCTGGGCCTTCTCGGATAATCTCCCCAAAGCACCTGACAAACTCTCATCTTCACACCTGAAGAGCTCCCGGTTCAAGTTGTCCGGGCTTTCTAGTGGAAGGGATCATGGACTTCACTGGCCCCACAGTCAAGCAGACTGAAGGCTTATAATTCTAATTGTATAATAATAAAAGGATAAATTGTGCCCAGTGTGTAAATTGCATCTGGGGAACTTGAGCAACATTGCAGAAAAGATTTCCTGTTCTTAATTAGTTACATGGAATGACTCTCCCAAAGTAGAGCCACCTCCCGGAGGGCCCCAGAGCCCAGCAGCTGGTGTCTTACCTCCACCACCCACATCCCCCCACTTCTCAGAGATGCTGCCACTCCCCAACCTCACTCCTTCTGGGGCATCCCGAGTCCTTTCACTCTAAAGGAAGAGGCATTTTCGAGCTGTAGAACCTGCGGAGCTTTCTCCCTCTTCTCCTCCCTCTTCTCCTCCTCTCACTCCCTCCTCTGCTGCACCGCCCTTCACTTCCTTATTCTACTTTCTCCAGTTTGTACTTTCTGTATTTTCTCTCTTCCTTGTCATCTCCAACAAAGTTATGCCAAAGGCAAGCAAAAGAAAAAGTCAACAATAACTCTCTACTTAAAAAAAAAAATTTTTTTTTTTAGTCTTTTATCAATTTACTTGGTACAGAGTCTCTCTACACAGCTTGGACTTGCAGTGATCCTCTTGTCTCAGCCTCCCCAGTGCTAGGATACAGGCATGCACTACCACGCCCAGTTTCAGGGCCAGCACAGCACACCTGGGCCTCCACAGCCAGCACAGCATGTGATACCAAGGGTTGAGCCCAGGTCTGTGCTTGCCAGGCAGGTGCTTAGATCACCAAGGTATCTCTCCAGCCTCAACTCTCTACTTTTTTCTGTAGCATCTAATAGGCTTCACCATGAGCTTTCCATACATGTGTGTACCATGTCCAGCTTGTTCTATTTTGCATTATGTCCAGGGGTCTGTCTCCCATCTCAGCTATCTCAAACCGACTGCACACTGAAATTTCCCAGGACCTTCAAGGGACACTGGTGCCTGGCTCCCACCAGGACATGATCCTGTAGTGGGGATGAGGACGGACGTGACAATAGGACTTCTGAAAGCTCCCTGATGATTCTAACACACAGGAAACACTAGGGGAGCTACTGAACCATATGGCTTTTCTCAGGCATGACACATCCATACCCACAATAAACATGGCCTTCTGTCCTAGTGGCAGGCCTGGTGAATAAGATCCACAGCCAAGCTGGAGACAAATCCCTTTAGGATAGGGGTTGTCCCCTTTGCCAGTCTGAAATTCAGATTTTCAGTGCTATGTTTTGTGTCTAGATGGCTCCCCAAAGCCTCTTATACTCCAGGATGGGACTTTTGGGAGGTGGTTGGATCAAGGGTGCATGATCCTGGATTAGTGTGTGGGATGCTGGGACTGAGGGTGTGGAAAATGGAAGCCTCACCCTGGTGTGGTGTGATTGGCACCAGTCAATAGGCTAAGAGCCTGAATGGACTATAAAGGGACAGAAAGAAGGCAGGCTGCTGCTTGCTGTTGCTGCCTGCTGCCTGCCATGCCATGAGCTATTTCTGTGATGCCCCTCTGCCATGCTATTAACCTTGGAGTCAGCCAAATATGGACTAAGACTTCTATAAACTATAAGCTAAAATACATCTTTGTTCCTTTAACTTGTGGGGATATTTTGCCCCAGCAGTGAGAAAAGTAATTGAGACAGACAAACTGGAGAGAATTTAAAAACAAGGACGATTAAGACAAAATCAAAGAAACAACTTGAGCTACCCAGAAGAGGCGGGAAAGGACCTTAAGTAATGATTATATCCACTTGTCAAGCACAGTCTTACAGCTAGTTTATCCATACCAGAAGGTTGGCTGCGCCATAATTCTATCGTCCCTGTCGTGCCTTTCTCTCCCAAGACACAGCAATGGAGTATCTACTCTAAAGTGGTCTCCATAGCCAGCGATGGTGGCAAACACCTGTCATCCCAGCACTGTGGGAGACAGAGGCAAGAGGATCGAAGTTTAGTAACTTAGCAACACCCTGTCTCAAACTTTTAAAGAAATGCTTTCAAAAAGGGTTGGGGACATAGCTCAGTGTATGGACTCTGAGTTTGACCTCTACTACTACAAGACAAACCCCAAAGCCTAGGAAGGTGAAAGCCTGCCTGAGGGTTATATGATCCACTGAGGGCAGACCCAGAACTGGAGGGACTCAGGAGTCCTGTGGAAATGCATGGGCAAGTCAAACATGCCATTGAAACCATACTGCCATTGCGGTGAGCACACAAATAACTCACTGCTCCCGCTGATCTTCACAGCTGTAATTCCATTAGCTTGCTTCGCTGCTCATGACTACCACAGTGATGATTCTGGAAGTCACTCCCTATAGAAGGTTCTTTATTGAAATAAAATGTTTATTTCTTTAATGTTTGCATACATAGTTTATTTCCTCTCTTCTTTGGAATTTTTATTAGCATATGCTTGTAATACCTAGTCATTGCTTTCATTTTAGGGACTATACACTCTTGTAATCATTTTTGAGCATTTTAGACCCCCCATATCTCTTCTTTGTCTCTGAAATCTACCTCCCTGTTTCCTCCCCTATCTCAGTCCTCGCTCTCCACTACCAAGCAGTGTGGTCTCGATCACTCATGCCAGGTCCTCATCTGGACAGCGGGGACTTGAGGCCAGAAGGCCTCAAGGGACCCTTCTGGTTCTCGGTTTCATGGTCTCCTTCACAGACCAGCCATGCACCTCCAAGTGGATCTAGGCCTGCTCAGAAATTTGCAGCTCCTGAGGGCTTTCCAACCTCAAGCGAAGCAGCTTCCTGGAGCAGACTCAGGTGGTGGGAATTATGTGCTTCATTTGAGGGCAGAGAAAGCTACACCTGACAGAGAGGTGGTGCATTACAGAGAAGCAGCAAGGTTAGGTCTTCCAAGACATTGCATTTCAACTATTCAGGCTCCTCATCACTACAAAGATATCTTACTTGCCAACTTTCATCCCTGACAGTTAGACAAGAAAACACAGTCTCTGGTAACATAAATCTTTTAACCCTCAGACCCTCCACCTCATCTTTGACTTACACAAAGCAAGATGCACATGGATGAAGGTTCACAAGTTTTGCATCAAAGTAATAGAACATCATCAAATACCTTCATCTCTATTATTTCCACTTACAGATTTGGGAGTGTTTTCTTTACCCATCAACTCTTAAGCTCTGTGGAAACAATACATTATAATATTTTAGAAATAAGTGAGTTGAAGCCTAGGAAGGTTAGATATTTTGCTAAGAAATGTCGGCCTGTGGTGCCTTAAATCTGTTTTTCTAAGTTCTTATTTGTTTGTATTTCAGAACAATAGAAGTTTATACCTTGAGGCAACTAAGCTGCCGCTTGGCTTGTGGTCTTGAATTAATTTGTCAGGTATGAAATAGGCTCTTTTGGATGAGACAAGGGTGAAATACTGGCACAGGGCCAGGGTCAGTGATGCTAACTGCATTGGCAAGCTCAGAGCCAGACCTGGGCCTCAGCAGGGAGACTCACTGCAAGTAAGCCCTGGGCTCAGAGGTATTGGTGTTTTGGAGGCTCTGACACTACTGGTCCAAGCACACGTGGCCAGTGAAGGCAGAGGCAGGGCACTGGGTTGGAAGCAGCAGTCTTTTGCGGATTACAGATGGGCTTGGTCTACGTCTTGCTCTTCCGGTGTGGTCCAGCAGCACAAGCCAAGAGAGCTTGTTAAGTTGCAGCCTCTACTCCAGCCCGAATCTGCATCTTGATCAGGGCCAGGTACTGCATCCAAGGCACCCTGGAGTCTAAAGAGTCCTCTAGCTTCCCCTCCAGCCCAAGGCTCCACGGGCAATGGTTCCATAAGTTCAACAGGTGCACACTATCAAGTGGGGGATAATGCAAGTCCTCTGCACACCTGGACACCAGGTGTAGGTGCACACAGCTCAGTGAACGCCGTCAGGGCACCTTAGGGCATCTCTCACTGCGGGACCTGCATGCAGCCCCCTAGAAAGTAACTTACTGATCTGCTTGATAGGGAGAAGAGCGCAATTCTCAGGCCTTCTCCCTGTCCTCAATTTACACACAGGAATGCACAAGATGAAATTTTTTTTCTTTCTTTTTGTATTTAGTACAGGGATTAAATCCAAAAGTTTTGGATTTAGTACAGACTGGTAGGGATTCTCCTATTTTCAGCCTCCCAAGCACTAGGTTACAGGCGTGCGACACCATGCCCAGTCTCAGTGGTCCTCTCAGTGCACCCCAGGGGTGGGGGTGGGGGTCTGGCACAGCACACTGGGGATCAAACCTCCGTCCCTGTGTCTGCCTAAGCAGGCGTTTTAACCCACTGAGCTATCTGGCCAGGGCTTACAAGGTGAAATTTCAAAAGCTGATATCGAATCTTTCCCCCACTCTGGACCAGGGCAGAAGGTTGGTTTTGTACTTCTGTCCTGCTACTGTTGTTGCTGTTCCTCCCTGGTCTCAAGGAGCCTTTCTCCTCTCTCCAGTGTCTTCTCCATGCCAAACACTCACACACACACACACACACACACACACACACACACACACATCCATGCACACGCATGCATATACACACACGCACATACACGCATGCACACACACACACATATACAAAGTTATATTTTCAAAGTCTAAGAAAAGTGAGGATCATCCTTTCACATCAGGACCCAGGAGAGATGCTTCGGCAAGACATCTACATTAATTACCACATTAAGTTCTCATCCAGGGAAAGCTCAGCAAACCCAAAAGGCTTCCTGCAGGCAAACACCTGCGAGGGCTGGCAGCCCACCGGGGGCTCTGGGCTGGGGAGGAGCAGGCAGGAGAGTGCTGGGAAGGAGCCTGTGGACGCTTCCGTGCAGGTGTTCAGCATCATAGGGTGTTAATTGGGTAACAGGTGGACACGCAGAGGGTGGAGGGCGCAGCAGAGGGAGCAGGCAGAAGCTGACTGCCATAACCTAATTTTAGACCGAGTGGAATTTTCCTTCTTTGGACTCAAAAAGCTCAGTTGCAATAGAGCTGAACAACTAATATTTATAACTGCATTTGAGGGGCTCAGCCCTATGCTAAAAACTTTTTACATGCTTTAACCATAAACTTAAAAACAAGTCTAGGGTGGAGAAATAGCTTTGGCGGCTCAATTGTCTGCCTGGCAAGTGCAAGGTCCTGAGTTCGATTCCTGGTTAAAAAAAAAAAAAAAAAAGTGAGCCTTCTTAGGCAAAGCCCAGCAGCCAGGGATTGATCCCTGGTGCACCATGTCAGTCCCACCCCAGGGAGAGGCGATTGAGACTGGGCATGGCGGCATGCGCCTGCAATCCCAGGGCTTGGGAAGCTGAAAACAGGAGAATCACTACAAGTCTGATCTACGTAGTGAGACCCTGTAGAACCTGTAGACCCTTCCCTAAACTACAGAAAGAAAAAAAAAGTGAGTGTGTAGAAGAGGCAAAGAATGTTAGTGTTAAGAATGCAGAAACCTTGCTAGTCAGCAAGACTGTCTCAAAATCAGCAACAACAAAAAATGCAGAAACCAACAAGAAGATGAGGAATTGCTCCAAGGCACACAGAGAGCAGCAGAGAAAGAGAGCTGGGCGCCTCAGGCATCGGTCTGTGAGTGAAGCCTGCAGGCTGCCATCCTCTTGCGGAAGCAGGAGCCTATTGCACTGTGTGCTGGTTACCTGCGGCTAGAGTGCTGCTCTCTGTGCTAATCACACTGATGAGCCTCGTGATCCACCGAGCATGCTACGTTCTAGCAGTGGGGACTGAGCCCGGGGCCTTCGCAATCCGCTACATCTCCAGCCCCTTTTTATTTGAGACAGGGTCTTGCTAAGTCACTACATGGCCCAAGCTGTGCTTGCACTTGCCGTCCTCCGGCCTCATCCAGCCAGGGCTGGGATTGCAGGCCTGCGCCACCGCGCCTGCTTCTATCTCTGTTTAGGTAAATAAAGTTTTACTGGAACACAGCTATGTATTTACACCTGTCCGAAGCTCTATGCATGTCACGGTTGTGAGAGACACATGCCAACACTCCCACGGAGGCCTGAAATGAAGGGTAGTATAGTTTTTCTTTTGTCTTTTGTTTGTTTGTTTTTCTTTTTAAGATAGGGTCTCTTTGTGCAGTTCAGGCTGGCCTGGAGCTCACTTTGTAGTCCAGGCTGGTCTCGAACTTGGAAAGATCCTCCTGTCTCGGCCTCCCAAGTGCTGGGATTAAAGGCATGTGCCACCCTGCCCAGCCACTTAGGACAATATGTTTTTCCTGGGCATACACACATGACATTATTTAACATATGAATTAGGCATTGTAAAAGATCAATAATTACTAATATCAGAATACAGCAATTATATACTGTAGCAAGAGTTATGAGACTATGAACTCTCTTGAAAAAATTCAAACCAATATTAACAATTTTAGGTCATAGTTGACAACAAATAACTGTACCTGGAAAAGAAAACCAGAGAGATAAAAGGAAATTGCCTGTAGTTGCGACAGAGACCACCTGACCCATACACCTCCAGGTTTTATTGCCTCCTCTTTTATACAAAAAGACTGCCAACTGCTGGCCTAAATGAATCATTGCTTCTTTTTTTTTGAACATTCTTTCGTATATTTATTTTCCATTTGCATTTCCTCCTCTGAGAAGTGTGCATTCTTTTTTTTTTTTTTTTACATTTTAATAATTTTATTGAGAAAGAAGTCACAATGAGATAGTTTTGAAACAGGTTAGGAATCATTGCTTCTGAGCCTAACTGAAGAAACTGTTCTAAATCACTCTTCAATGCTCACAAAGAAACTGGGGATATTTTGCCCAAAACAGAGAAATCCTCCAGGGCACACCCACCTGACATCACTGGAACTGAGACTGTTTGCAGGCCATGGTGGGGAACATGCAGGACAAGCTCTCTGGCCTGACCAAAAGAGCCTTGTGTCCTGCTTATCAGGTGCCTTGTAAGGTAAAGAGCTCTCTGTCACCACAAGCATTCTAGTAATTTTTTTTTTTTTTTTTTTTTTTTGGTGGAACTGGGGTTTAAACTCAGGCCCTCGCATTTGCCCGGGAAGCACTTACTCCACTGAGCCATCTCCCCAGCCCCACCACAAGTATTCTAATAGCCAAGTGTCCATCAGAAATGTCACAGAGAAGTTCCCACATTATCTCTTTGCTCTAATGTGCCGTGTCCTTCCCTGAGTCAGTGTCCTAGTGTACTAGAGGTACATTGTTCAATCAAATGCCCCCCAAGGGCCTCAGGAACTCATAAGTGGGGCTTTGGGAAGATGACCATATCATGCCTCTCTGATCTTGGCTAGTGGGGTCTGGCTGGAGGAGGTGGGTCCCTGGGGTACAACCTGGAGGGTTTATCTCCCTCCCAGCTCTTCCTGTCACTCTGCTTCTTGTCTGTCATCACGTGAGCAGGCTTCTCCCAGCAGATCTCTGAGCCCCACTCTTCTGCCGGGAGCCAGCCCGCCAGGCAGGGACTGACAGTTCTAAAGCGTAGGCCAGAAGGGAGCCTCTCTTTTGAGTATTTTTCCTCAGCAATAGGAAAGTGGCTCCAACCCCTGAGCCAAGCTGGTCCCCCTGCTGTAAGCACAGTAGCCCTTAAACCATCAGCCTTGGTACAGAAGACACTACTGCACCTACGCTCGGTCGGATGACTGAGGCTGTAGCTGGGATGAAGCGCATTCACCTTTAAACACCTTTTTGTCTTTGAAATGAACAATTTAGAATTATCGTTAAAGCCAGAAAGACATAGCTGTTGTCCAAAGCAAGATTAATGAGTTTCCTTACTAAATATTTATTGAGTTGCTAATATGAGGAGGGACAGAGGTGCGAGGGAGAAGTCACAGCCCTGAACCCCCCTCCGGAACAGGCAGAAGGGGCTGAGAGCACAGGCGGAGCTGAGGAGGAGAAGCCTAGGGGCTGGGCAGAGAAGGAAGCCCAGTGGCCGGGCTCAGCACTGAGAAGACCTGTGGTCAGGCGAGGGCCGAACAAGGCCGAGAGAAGCACACAGCGCACCTGGGCCAAGACGTGGCCGGGACTGAAATAACTGCCCACCTCAGCAGAGTGGAGAAGGCCCGAGCCATCGCGTGAGACCTGCCATCCACGCTGGAGCAGGTCGCAGGTCCTCAGTGCAGGGCCCGACGGCAGCAGCGAAGGGGAGGCGCTCGCTCGGTTATCTTCCCTCTTTTTCAAGCTGCTCCAAGATTGTCCTATTATTCATCCTTCATGGAAAGTGAGTCCAGCTTCCAAATTGTGCTTTTGCTGGGTGTTTTCCAAAACACACGAGGAAAATTAACACCAAGAGTGATGGGCCAAGAAAATCAGCCCCTAATGAAACATAAATAACAGAACAACCTCAACATAATTTTTTAGTACATTAAAACTTTAAAAAGACCACAAAGGCAGTCATTGTAATGTGTACCTAAAGTCCCAGCACTATAAGAAGCTAAGGTAGAGGGTCAGAAGTTCAAGCCCAGCCTGAGCAACTTAGCAACTTAGCAAGATCCTGTCTCAAAATAAAAAATAAAAAGGGCTGGGGATGTAGCTCAGTGTGAAGGCCTTGGGTTCAATTTCAGTAACAGAAAAGAAAAAGACAATGAAAAAACTAACATTATTTTTAAAGTAAAAGACAAAGAAATTATTAAACAAAAGCATAAATGAAACTTAATTTTTTTTAAAAAGAAACTTTATGGACAGAATAAAAGATAAAATTTCTGGGTATGGCCTGGCTGCCCCTGCTCCTAAAGCTCTTGGTTCCAGGCAGCTACATTTGGGTCTTCCTAGGAGGATCAGGCTTGGCAGGACCCAGCACACGTAGTAAAGCCCAGCCTGGAGAAACCAGACATAGTAGACAAGAACAAAAGCTGGGGACAGAGGAAGAAAAGAGACAAAGACCATCTCAGGAAACCTGCCAGGACTTGGGAGTTTTCCTACCATCTACATACTCACCATCAAGAGCATGAGAAATGGGAATGAAATGTCAATCTTGGAAACGACTATAGTGGCTACTGTAAGTGGACCTCAATGACTACAGTGTTCCTGTGCATAAAACCTTAATTTATTTTAAATTCATTTGGTATTGTAAATTCATTTTTTAATCTTTTGGTTTATCTTTGTTAGCCTGTTTCCAATACATCATGCTGGTTTGGTAGAAAACTTTCTACAGTGCATTCATGTGTTCCTATTTTATTAAACTAAATAAGTGACAATTGAACCTCTCCAGATGGCTAAGTTTGTGCTAAGTGTCTCCTCTGTAATAGGTGACTTCCTTTCATTCCATGTAGGCTGCAAGCTTATTGGTTGTCACCAGCCACACCTAGGGTGGGACTGCCCTCTTTAGCAAATCTATCATCCATACCCAGAGCTATGCTAAACTGATCAATAGAATAAACCAGTATCACGCCCCATGATGCATGATCCAGCACAGTAAGTCCCTGACCTACGAACAAAGATAGATACCAAAAAGTAGCTTGCGTGTCTGCTGGACATAATTGCAGATGTGCTGCTGGGGGCTTCCTGCACCGTATGACAGTGTACAGTACTGTAGTGTGCAGTCAGAGCCCGGGATTGCCGGAAGCCAAAGGAAAAGCAGTGGAGATGTGGAGGGCGCTGCTAGGAAGCACAAAGCAGTACACATCGTATATTGCTGTTGATGGTGTACAAAACTCACACTGTCAGACTTACAAATGAATCTGTCTTAAGAATATTCTCTCTGAAAGGAACTCATTTGCAAGTAAAGGACTTACTGTGTCACATCCCATTCTGTAAACACACTGAACACCCAGCTGTCTGGTTTGTTTTTGTTTTGCTCTTGTTTACAGTCACAAACTTCATGCAGGAGAGGCAGACATAGTGTTCTAAGGGACAGGTGGCTAATGTCACCCTGGTAGTTAATACTGGGTCACCAGGATCTTTCTCACAGCTGTTAACGTTAGTGTTTAACATTTTAGTGCCAGCCTTAGGGTTAGTGTTAGTGTTGAGCATTAGCGCTGTCATGGGGCATTTAGCATTTAGCGTTGGTGTTTAGCGATAGTGTTAGTGTTAGCATTTCATGTAACAATTCCCAGAACTGCCACAAGGTATGTAGGACACGAGGGCTATGTCATGGCTGCATATGCAAGCAAAGGACCCTGAGCTAAGGGAATCTGTATATTTTATTCCAGACATTACACACACACTTGCCATTTGCTCCTAGGAAGATATCCTATCTTCTAAGGTTGTCTGCTGTATAAATATATAGTGTTGTGGTATTGCATGCCTGTAATCCCAGCCCTCTGGGAGGCAGAGGCAGGACATGCATAAGTGAGAGCCCAATCTGGGCAATTTAGTAGTTTAATCATTTTAATAAGACCCTTTATCGAAAGAAAGAAAGAAAGAAAGAAAGAAAGAGAGAGAGAGAGAGAGAGAGAGAGAGAGAGAGAGAGAGAGAGAGAGAGAGAGA
>NW_004524656.1:2300747-2311074 GCF_000260255.1 Octodon degus | reverse complement strand
TATTTATATATACAAAATAGGATAGGTTTACAGCTACTTTCTCTTAATTCAATGAGAAGAAAGAGGTGTACTAACAGTGTTTGGACAGAATATCCTGTCTGTTTCTTGTACTATGGATAACCACTAAGAAGATAACAATGTACAGTGTATTGATTATCGAAATTGTCCTATTAATCAGCTGTGAAACTGTCTCCTTTATATTTATTTCTCAATAAAAAATAAAAGAAAGAAGAAAGAAAAAGGAGAGAGAAAGAAAAGAGAAAGAGAGAGAGAGAGAAAGAAAGAAAGAAAGAAAGAAAGAAAGAAAGAAAGAAAGAAAGAAAGAAAGAAAGAAAGACAAGGCAGCCTAGAGTTATAGCTCAGTGAAGTTCAAACCCCAGCACCTGCGTACACACGCACACACTGAGGTGGCGATGTGGTGTACTGGCAAAGGCACTGGCGCTTCTGTGCTTTGTTTTGGAAACTGTAAATTTATAGTTAGCATCCTTTGAAAAAAAAATGTTAATACATACCAAACGTTAAAAGGCATGTATCCCTTCATACAGTCATTGCAAGTCTAGGATTTTTTCTTTATGGTACGAGGGATTGAATCCAAGTTCTTGTAATGAGCTACACCTCCAGTCCTAGTTTTATTTTTTATTTTTGACATAGTCTCACTAAGTACAAAAACTGATACTGCCAGATGTTAAAATACAACTCTAAGAGAATAAGGTGGTATTATAAGTATGCACATAAAATATTTTAAAGTACTAATATCAAGGAAAAAACACAGAAATAGATTCTGAAGGATGCTACCATTCATGTAAGAAAAGCAGGAATGATACACATATGATACATTGTATGTTCATAGACAGTATCCACCAAAAGATAGGAAGAACCAGCTAGCAATTGCCAGGTGTGCTGCAGGACGGCAGGGCCTCTTGCTCTCCCCACCATTGCTTTCCATTTCCTCACATAGAGACAAGACGTACTGAAATGAATGGGAAGAAAGAATGTCTGACTGCTGCATGCCTGTGTCCACTCAGACTCGCAGTTAGGGATCCACTGCAGTGCAAGCAGCGCTCAGTATTGAGCCCAGGTGCCCCAACCCTGCGCTACCTGCCCATGCTTTTATATGTTGCCCGTCTGGCTGAAGCCCAGCATGGCACAGCTATGGTAAAACTTGAGAAAGAACCAGGAAGTGAGACCATCTCCTCTGGAAAGAAATAGGCTTTCCCTGGTACGCCTCAGGATGGGTATGCCTGAGACTTTCACAGAAATTGTCAAGCTGGGGAGATGGCTCAGTGGAATAAGCGCTTCCCTGGCAAGCACAAGGGTCTGAGTTCAATCCCTGGCTCTGCCAAAAAAAAAGAAAGAAATTGTCAGTACTGGGGGTTGAACCCAGGGCCTCAGGTGTGCTAGGCAAGCACTCTAGCACTGAGCTACACCTTCACCCCCAGGCAGTGGTTGGTACAGACCCATGTGTATCACCCAGGTCTAGTTTCGGGCACAGCAGCCAATCACAGCATCCAGATTTATAAGGAATCCAAGCACAAGGCCAGTATTTGTCTTCTAAACTCAAGAAGGGGACACATGTTTAAAAAGTAAGACTCAATAAAGTATTTCTAAGTTAGCAGGGTATGGGGGCACACACCTGAAACCCCAGCCCTTAGGAGGCTGAGGCAGCAGAACTATGATTAAGAGAAGGCCACCTAGCTACCCAGGGACTTCCAAGCCAACCGGGGTTACTTAGTGAAACCTTGTCTCAAAACATACTTCTAACTTTTCTACATCACCTACTGGTACAGTCTTTTGAATACAGTAACTGTGCAAGACCTATGTGCTATGAGTTTCCCTTAGTTGATACTATTACAAAGTATGAAGTTATCTGACTTTACATCGACAGCAGATTTCTTGGGTAAAAGTCTTGGATAGAAACTCTCTGAAAATGTAAAGATCATTAGAATTTTGCTCCCTGGCTTCAACTCTCTGAGGTCCACCATGCCTTCATCTTCTACTCTACTACAAATTGGCTCTCGGATCAGATCGCGGCGGCTGGTCCTGACTCCTCTTCTCCATTTAAAAAAAAAAAAAAATGAGCTGAGATTGGAACCGACACAGAGGCTGCTGCTGCTGCTGGGAGGGGCGGAAGCAGGCAGAGCTGCCGGGAGGCATCGCGGGTTGGCAGAGACCCGGTTTCCTCGCGGTGCGCGGTTGTGTTGAGCTATATGTTTTTGCGCAGACACATTCCATTGGCAAACATACTGTTCTTTTCGATGTATGCCTCTGACAGACTGGTGGCAGAAAGGGAGATGCAGGCTCCTCCAGGATGGGGAGCCAAGAATGACGGCTCTAGAGAGCAGGACTTGCGGGAAACCCTAAAGGGTCGCTTTTGTGCACTGGGGAAACCCGACTGAAGAGACAAAAATATCGCCCTCGTGGATAGGCAAGCGGGAGGCGGGAGTTTGTGCCCGGAGCAGCGCATAGGAGACGCTGCTTGCAACCCCTCTGAGGCGACTCAGTCACGCCGATCCCCTGCGTCCTTAGACCACGGCCACTGAGGAAGTGCAGAGGAGAACATGAACTGCCCTTTGCTAAGTGACTCAGGCTGGGCTTAGACTTTTGGTCCTCCTGCTTCAGCCCCCCCTAGTGCTGGGATTATAGGCATGTCCCATTATGCCTGACTTTAATCTTTGATCCTAGGATTTTATCCTTCGTGTGTGTGTGCGCACACACCAGAATATTAACTGCAGCACTGTTTGTAATATAATAGACTAGAAACAATTACATAAACTGTTGCTACCGGATTAAAATAGTTCCAAAATAGTTCCAAATGAGATCCATACAAAAAATTATGTAACAACCGGTGACTCACTGGCAGAAGACAGTTGCTGTAACTCGTTCTGTAGACACAGCGAACTCCCAGCTGTCTGGTTTATCTTTGTTTTGCTGTTGTTGTTTACAGCCCCAAAGACCATGCAGGAGAGGCAGGCATGGAATTCTAAGGGACAAGTAGCTCCTGTCGCCCTGACAGTTAATACTGGGTCACCCAAATCTTCCTCACAGCTGGACGTGACTCCGCCAAAGGGTCAGGCCCTGCATGGCACTCCAGAGGATCAGGCGCTCAAGGTTTGCCATCTAATCCCCCTGTGCTTAGCCCCTCAAATCCTTTGGGAGAGAAACCTAATCATAGTCCCTTCCCCTGTTGTATCCTGTCCCCTGAGGCGGCCCCCAGCACTTCCTCCCAGCCCATCAGGAGACAGCACAGTTCTCCTCCCCTTGAATCGGGGCTGGCCTTTCACGTGCTGTGACAATGGAAGATGCCAGAGTCAGCACTGCCAATGCTATCTCTGGCCTCATCCTAGAAGCTTTTACCCTCTTGAAAGCTACTGCCAGGTACAGAAGTCTGGAGAAAGAGGCCGGGTAGGATGCGGACAAAGGCCCCAGATGAGACAGGGAGACTGTTGTAGAGCCCTCCGCCTTAAGTGAGCCAGCCAGCAAGCAGCCCAAAGAGCAGACATGGCTGTCCCTACCAGGCACCTCCCGAAGTGCAGGATCAGGAATAAATAAGCAGTTGTTCCCATCCAGTGAGCTCTGAGGTGACTTATTACACAGCAAGGGATAGCCAAACATAGCCATTCCTGCCTGCCCCGGTACAAGGCGCACACACTGGGCAGGCTCCGCTGAGGCATTATTACCCCTCAGGACTCTCCCCTAATCTCTCTGGTGCCTCTTTTTTCATCCCCTAACGTCCCATGCATGGCTCTGTGATGACCCTGGCAGAATCGTATTACAGCAAGGACCGTGCTCCTGGATGCCTGTGGCTCCCCTTCCATTTGACTCAAGGACAGGAAACCTGGTGCGTTCATATTTGGATAATAATGTTTATTCAAGGAGTAACTTGATGAATAAACAAACGGAAGGCAAGGGAGCTCTGAGTCAGAAAGTAGACAGTCCCTGATAGGACAGTCTTACAAAAGCTTAAGCTGTAAACCAGCACAACAGAAAAACAAATCCATAAGCAATCCAAGATAGCATGTCAGTCTGCGTTCCCAAGAAATTGACCAGGACCCTTAATCTGAGGAGACGTTTTCAGCCTACTTCAGGGGAAGGAACCAAAAAAAGTCTAAAAGCCAACATGAAGCTATCAAGAAAGAAATGAAGTGCATTTTGCATTTTGTGTCTGTATATTGAAAATAGTTAGGATAGATATACAGCTACCTTCTCTTAATTCAAAGAATAGAAAGATTTGTTCTAATAGTGTTTGTGAACAGGATATCATGTCTGCATCTTGTACAATGAATAACCACTAAGACAACAATATACAATATATTCATTATTAAAACCATCCTAGGGGCTGGGGAGATGGCTCAGTGGAATAAGCGCTTCCCTGGCAAGCACAAGGGCCTGAGTTCAATCCCCAGTTCTCCCCTCCCCCAAAAAAGAAACTGTCCTACTAATCGGTTTTGAAACTGTCTCATTGCTATTTGTTTCTCAATAAAATTATTTTTTTTAAAAAAAGAAAGAAAGAAAGAAATGAACTAGGTAGGGTGGCTCGTGCCAGTGATCCTGCACTGAGGAGACTGAGGTAGGAAAATTGCTGTGCATTTAGGGTCATCCTGGGCTACACAGGGAGTTCCAGGCCAGATACTTTCATTTGTAAATATTTATGGCAGCATTTTTTTCAGCCTCAAAAATGTACTTCTATATCCTTCTATGATACAGCTATAAGTGGAATATTATTCAGCCATTAAAAGGAAGAAAATGCTAGAAAATATGGGTGAGTTTGAAGATGCAGTGCTGAATGACATTGGCCAGACAGACATGGTCTGATTCCATTGGTACAAGGAAGCTACGGAAGTCAACTTTATAGGGACAGAAAGAGGGTGGGGATTGCTTGAGGAGGCGAGTACCACATCCCATCCCTTTCGATTTCCCCTCCCCCACCCCTCCCTGCCCTCTCTTCCATCCCTAGATGCCCCTTCCATTTGCACAAGCTGGACAGTTATCCTCTCATGCTACTGATGTTTGGTTTGGAAAACTTAAAACATTCCGGATAGGGTAGTGGTGATTATGCCATAATGTGGGCGCATTTGAGGGCACAGAGCTGTACATTTGCAGCAAAAACTCTCAGGTTATGTATGTTTTACTGTTACTTTTAAATGTGGCATTTATTTGATGTCTTTGGTTTGTTCTTGGCAGTACTGCATACTGAGCCCAGGGGATTTTCAGTGAACTACAGCCCCAGCCCCAGCTCCCCTTGAGACTCTTTTGCTTTTTCACTCTGAGATAGGGGCCTCCCTAAGTCTCTTAGTTGCCCAGGCTGGGCCCACGCTCGTGACCCTCCCCGTGCTGTGAGTACAGGTGTCTACTCGCCCACCCATACTTATTTGATCAAAGAGAAATCCTCTGCATCTTCCAAACCTCATTTCAAATGTTCCATTAAATTTATTGCATACATGCCATGTGAGACAGTAGATGAAGGCTCAAATTCACTATCAAGAAAGCAAGACAGGGCTGGGAGATAGCTTGGCAGGCTAAGCACCTGCCTGGCAAACTGGAAGACTTGGGTTCAATCCCCAGTGCTGCGTCCATCAGCCACAGAAACCAGGTGCGGTGGTACATGCCTGTAACCCCAGCACTGGGGAGGCTAAGACAGAAGGATCACTGTAAGTCCAAACTACATAGTGAGACCCTGTACCAAATAAATAAATTTTAAAAATTAAAAAAGAAAGTAAGACAAATAAAAAGGACTCCTGGTATTTGCAAGGTGGCAACTCGATGATAAACTTTATAAATGCCATACTTCCCAGTAATCGCTGAGGTCCTCGCCTCCTGGCACAGGAGTGCTCTACTCCTGCCAAGGAAATCAGTGGAGGGGAAAATGTTAATTACTTGAAATAGCATTTCGGAATATCTCTGGAGGGGAAAAATCTGTGACTAAAAGTAAGTCAAAAATAAAAATTTTAAAACCACTATTTCTAATTGGATTTTCCCATTGCTTTGAGATAATTGGATCTGATTATGAGCTTCTATTTCTGCCCCCAAAATAGATTCCATTAGACCTCACATTTTTACCCATTGTATATGCCAATCTCAATCTTTCTCTTTTTTTATGTATTTGGCATAGGGCCTACAGGGTCTCACTACACAGATCAGACTCGTAGTAATCCTCCTGTTTTCAACCTCCCAAGCACTGGGATTACAGGTGCAGGCCACCACACCCAGTCTCAATTGTTGTCTCAGCACGCCCTGGGGGCAGGGCCTGCAGAGCTGACAGGGATCAAACCTCAGCTGCTGCCCTCTGCCTAAGCAGGTGCTTTAATCTGCTGAGCTATTTGGCCAGCCCAGAACTCCCAATCTTTCTAGATCCACACCTTAAATTTAGTTTTCTCCCTTCATATTGGATAACATTGTCCTCAGTTACATAGTATTGGCCCTGGTTTGTCTTCTGTCTTAATTACTTTCTTTCATTGCTGAAACAAAATACCCTACCCCAAAGCTAATGAAGAGAAGGTTGATTTAGCTTATAGTTTGTGGAGTTTTCAGTTCATAATCAGTTGGCTTTAAGAAAGGGTGACCTGGGGGACCTGGCCCTAGCTCAGTTCTTTAAGTGGCTGCTTCCACAAAGCTGTCAGCCTCAGGTTGCTGGAGTTCAATCCCCACAACACTCCAGCCAGCCAAACCTGCCCTGAAGGCATTCAGAGCAAAAAAAGAAAAAAAGAAAAAAACAAAGAAAGAAAGAAAGAAAGAAAGAAAGAAAGAAAGAAAGAAAGGGTGACCTGGCAGAGAGGCAACAGTTCATGGTGGAAGGTGTCACCAAAAGCAAGAAGAGAACAGTAACTGAGACAGAATTTGGTACCAGAGAAGTGGGGTCATTGCTGTGACTCTACCTGACCGTGTGGTTCAGGAAATTTTGGGAATGATATTGCAAAGGTTCAGAGATGCGAGCCACAAAGTTAGGTCTGGAATGGCACAGGCTATGCCTGATGCGAGATTCTGGGCAGAGCTCAGGTAATCAGAAGGCTGACAGAAATCTGGAAGATAAACACCACACTCGGGGTTTCTGCTAGGAAAGACTACAGTGGCGGTTGGAGTCCAGATGACGTGTGGTATACCTTGGCAGAAAGATTGTCTGAACTTTGCTCATGTCCAGAGACTTTGCCTGAGACTGAGAGTAAAGGAAGCAGACTAATTAATCTGTCATAAGAAATTTCTTAGGAGTTGAAGATCATCTTGAAGCCAGTGGATTATGGACTGCAACCTCTACACACTGTGAGTTAAATAAGCCTTTCCTCCTTTAGCTTTAGGTATTCAATATTTTGTCCCAGCAACAAGAGAAAAGTAACTAAGATAGAAAGTTACCAGAAGTTACTAGTTACTAGAAGGTTCAAGTTGCCTCTGTGGCCACGATGTAGTCTGGGGACTTTGGGTTCCTACCCCAGCAGCAGTGGCAGCAGGGAGTGCCCTAGTGGAGTCCTGCAGCCTTGCAGACCCTGCTGGCTTTCTGCATGCCTTTCGTTATAGCTCTTCCTGCAATCTGCTGCCTTTTCTACGTAGAAGCTCTGCTCTTACGAAGTTAACGTTCTCACAGGAGAGAAGTACCACGAACACGTCACATCAGAGAAATGTAGCAGGGAAGGGGAACAGGCTGGCAAAGGAATGAGAGATTCTGGTGAAGTAACTGTTAGCTCAGGAGCCCTTAGAGGACGTGATGTTTGAATGGAGATCAGAAGAGAAAGGCCTACCACCAAAGCAGCCAAGGAAAGAGCTGGCTGAGCAGGCCACGTGGGCTGGCAGAGCAGAAATGTGGCTGATGTCATGAGGGCAGGAGTCCCTGGGAATTTGAGCCATGTCAAGAAAACAAAAGAAAGAAGAGGGGATCAGAAAGGGTGCAGGGCTGGCTGGGTGTGGAAGCACATGCCTGTAATGCCAGCACTTGGGAGGCTGAGGGAGGAGAATCACCATGAGTTCGAGGCCAGCCTGGGCTACGTGATGAGACTTTGACTCAAAAGAAACAGAGTGCAGAGCTACGTGCAGCCCTGTTGTGCTTAGGGTGACCTCAGCAAGGTATGAACAGTAGAACAATGTCTCCTTTTCTCAGGATTCCTCCGACATCTGCTTAGAGGGGAGTTGAAGACGATTGGATACAAGGTCTGATGATCAAGGGAGAAGTCCTAACAGTGGGGTCACAAACAGAGAGGCAACACTGGGAGCAATGAGGGATCTGCCGAGGTGGGAGCAGGGAGCCTGGAGGGCTGGAACAAACCCTCAGGGGCTGTAGCTACAGGTCAACCCTGGGAGGAAAGGCAGCTGGGATGGGGAGTTCCTGTGGCCATTGTAAGGGGGGGCTTCAGGTCAGAACCCAAAACAGAGGAAGCTGTACCCCCACCCTGTGTCGGCTATGTTCACCAGGATAAGGCAGAAGTGTGGCCACCTTGTGTAGTCTCTAAAGCTCCTGGAATTTACCAGAATACCTGTGATGTAGTGAGTATGTGAAATCTCAAAAACCCATGCAACTTCCCACCCAAATGACTGGTTTTCAGATCGTCTCAGATCCAGAATTCTGAAAGCAAATCACGTCAGATCCCCCAGTGGAAAGCCATTGCCGCAGGACTTTTAGGTGAGCCTTTCTGGGGCTGTGAAAGGAGCTCCTTCTATCTATAGACCTAACACTTTCTACACACAGCAACTTGTCGCCAAAGCAGCTAAGGTTTTTGTTGTGGTTGTTGTTAAATAAGTCATACACTTTGCACAAATACACAGGAGAATATTTTTGTTTTGGGGAATAAGTTCCATGCTCCAAAAAGTAATTGTTTTCTTTTTTATGTATAATATGTTTATGACATTTAATCCGGGTGCCTTAAAGACTTTCAACCTAATGCTTCAAGCAGCTCCTGTGTGCTGGCTCTTCAAGAGGAAGCCAGTCTCCAGCGTACATAGAATCTTCACCCACCAATGGCACTGGCGCAGGGAACACAATTTCCTGACAAAGTATTTGAAATTTATTGCTGAAACGTCAAGCTGTGTGACTGCTGTAAGTAGATGAAAACTGTTTGAAATAATGGCTTTCAAGTTCTCTCTAGAAGATTTGATTTGGGGAAAGAAAGCTACATCAGCAAATGGAATTTTAATTGAGTTTAAGGAGACCATTGCTGAGAACACAGTTTGTTTTTCACGTTGCCAAGGTAACTAGAACATCACCCCACCCCGGCATAGGTGCACAGTCCACGGATGTGAGCGTGACACACTTCCGTGTGTTGTTCTAAGGCAATGTGTCCACAGGAGGCTTTCATAAGGCAGAGGCAGCGCCACGCAATCCTGAAAGCACATCTTTTTTGAAGGCTAAAAAACACAAAGAAAACGGCTTCACACTAGAAGGAACAAGAAGGATGTTTACAAGGGTGAAAATTAATCAACAACAGGATCAAGCAGATTTATTTAGCTCCATAAATGAGAGAGGAAATGGAAGTTGGGGAAGACAAGCGAAAAGAACCCAGTACAGCTAATAAACAAAGTGGGTGCTGAGCAGAGCAGTCCACTTAATTTCGGGAGGCAGAGCACCACAGAAGATATAAACATGGGCCCGGAAATCGGGCATTTCTAGATTCCAATCCCCGCTTTGCTGTTTACTACTTGGAAAAACTGTTTATCCTTGAGCCTTTGGTTTCCTGATCTGTGGTTGTAACACCCACCTTAGAAGTTTAGGAGAATTAAAAGAGGCTTCACCGAAAGCCAATTATCACAGTGCCTGGGACACAGGAACTCTCAATTAATGAGTCTGACGATAATTGTAATTAGTTCCAAGTGAGGAATCAAATCCGGTAAGAGTGTGTTGACAAAGAGATTCAAGTAATGTCGTGCAGCCTGCATGGTCAACCTTTTAGAGCTCTCGATGACAGCAAACAGCCTGCTGGGGCCTGGGGACCACACCATTGCTGCCACCGTCAGAGAGTGAACTGAAGTTTCTATGAGGAGAAAAGTAGATTCGAGATCGCTCTCTGAGGACTGAAAGATGCAGGGAGATGGGAGGGAGGGAATGAAAAGGAGACGTGAAAAGAATTCTGATCTGTTTTGTACATGTACTAGGAAGGCTCTGTACAAAGGAAAAAGTCTCTTTGGATACGTGATGGGTTGTCATATGGAAAATGGATTTTAAAGTGTTTTATATTCTTCCAGTGGATGGAGTTTAGATCTCAGATGAAGGATATAAGGAGAAAATCTGTGGCTCCATCAAAGAAGGCCTTTTGGCTGAAAAGGCTGCCTTGGTAAGTTGTATATCTCCTGGAGCAAGAATTGTTTTTGCAAGGGTGTGAAGGGTCCGTGTGTGTGTGTGTGTGTGTGTGTG
>NW_004524656.1:2273495-2299065 GCF_000260255.1 Octodon degus | reverse complement strand
TTTTTCTTTTCTTTTTTTTTTTTTTTTCTGAGACAAGGTCTCACTATGTAGTTCAGGCTGGCCTCAAACTCAAGGCAATCCCCCTACCTCAGCCTTCTGGGTGCTGGCATTACCTCCCTGTTTTTTTCAAGTGTGTGTGTGTGTGTGTGTGTGTGTGTGTGTTACTAAAGATGGAACAGCCCAGCACCCTACCATTGAGCTACTACCTCAGCTCAAAATATTTTTCTTAGCCACATCTGGTGGCACACACCTGCAACCCCAGCACTCCAGAGGCTGAGGCAGGAGGATTTCTATGAGTTCAAGGCGAGTGTGAGCTACACAGTAAGTTCAACATCATTAATCATTAACAAAATGCAAACCACTGCCACAGTGAGACAGTGTCGGCCCCTTTACTCTAGATATGAAAAAGCAAAAGACAGCCCACACACAGCGATACGTATCTCTAGTCTCAGGTACTCACAAAGCTGAAGCGGAAGGATCATAAATTTGATGCCATGTTGGGGAATTTGATGAGACTGACTCTATCATAAAATAAAAAACAAAAAAGGCTGGCAGGTATAGCTCAGGGATAGAGAGCTGGGTTCAACCCCCAGTACTGGGGGAAAAGGGGGAGTCTCGGTGACACATGTCATGTAAGCCCCATAACACAGGAACACAGGAGAGCTACAACTAACAACCTGATGTATGGAGTCCATGTTGCCCAAAATTGAAGAAGAATGAATTTCAGGGAACAATATTGAGAGCCAGAGAGAGACAGACAGACAGACAGACAGACACAGAGACGGAGACGGAGACAGAGAGAGATAGAGGGAGAGAGACAGAGAAAGAGAGGCACATGCATGCCCCAAGGAATGAAGTGCCTATAACTGGGAACTGTAGAATAGGAATGGGGGACAAGGGCTGGTGAGATGGCTCAGTGGTCTAAAGCACCTACTTAGAACAAGCTTAGCAAAGCACAGGGACCGCACTTCAATCCCCCAGCACCACATGCCAGCCAGCCCCGCCCCCTGGTGGGCTGAGCTGGCCACACACACACACACACACACACATATAAATAAATAAAAATTAAAAAAAAAAAAGGAATGGGGGACAGGAATAGCTCCTGAGAGAAGGGAGGGCGGCAACAAGCATCCTGTTTGGCTAAACCCAAAGGCCTTAGCAGGACAGTAAGATGAAATTTTGTATCACCTTCAACCAAACAACATCTGGCTTAATAAGACATGATTATACTTCCGACCATATCCAGTTGCAATGGTTATTTAGAGTAAGTGCAGAATTTTCATGGAGAAAGATTTTGAAGTAAATCCAAGATACCTGTTCCACAGGAAAACAAGGAACTTCCCAG
This sequence comes from Octodon degus, assembly GCF_000260255.1. Classification (NCBI taxonomy): domain Eukaryota; kingdom Metazoa; phylum Chordata; class Mammalia; order Rodentia; family Octodontidae; genus Octodon; species Octodon degus. The sequence goes on along the minus strand of NW_004524656.1, from coordinate 2,297,720 downwards.
TTTAATCCCAGTAACAAGCCCCACATTCTCTTTAAAGCAACTGTAGCCAATAAGGTCACTAGGCGCCCAGCTGAGCTGAGTTCGATCGGTGGGAGGAAGCGAGAGGAGCTAAGGAGGAGATCCAGCGAGGAGGGGGCAGAGTGAGAAGCAGATGGCCTCATATTTCCAAACCGGAAACTTTTTTTCTGTGGGGAGGTTGGTTGTTTACTGGTTGTAATCTGAACCGAAAACAGGAGATACAGACGACTTTAAGCAACAACTCCCAAATCACTGCGCAGGTCAGGCCAGAAGCACCGCGGACCAGGGGAGCCCCTTGGTCCCTGGGTTCAGCCCTCGCAGCCCTGGGTTCTGCTGCCTGGATTCAGATATGGAGAGGAAGCCTTACTCGGGGCTCAGTGAACCCCTTTCCTATGCAGCCCTGTCTAGGCCGCGCTGCTTGTGGGGCACCGCAGGCCCAGATTTGCTAGTGGAAAGGATGCTGGCGTGAAAGCCAGACCCAGTATTCCCCAGCATCCTGCTCCGCACCTCTGGCTCAACGCCATGCTGTTTTTCTTTCAAACGTAGCAAATCTCTTCTCACCCTAAATTAGTTTCTCTTCTTGAATGACCAGTTTCTGAGAATGGCGTGACTATTTTCTTAATCAACTAGGCTCAAACATTTCTTACTTACTGCCCCCACCTTAAGGACTCCCAGTCCTCCAGAAGGGACAGATGGACTCCCCTGACGGCTCTGGAACCTAATTTTCCTATCCGACTGCCCTGTTAGCATTCTGTTCAGTTTCCCACCTGGGTTTTCACATCAAAACCATGCTCCTCTATCCCTGAAAACGATGTGTACTTTAGGGCCAGCCAAATATCTCAGCGGATTAAAGTGCCTGCAAGCATGCGCAGGAGCTGGAGGCTCATCCGATCCCCGGGCCTGCCGTGCTGGCCCCGCCTTCGGGGTGCCCTGGGATGACAATTGAGACTGGGCGTGGTGGTTCAAGCCTGTAATCCCACCTCTTAAGAGGCTGTAAACAGGCGAATCACTACAAGTCCGATCTAGTAGTCAGACCCTGAACACCCCGTAGACCCTTCCCTAAGGACACACACACCAAAAAAAGTTTTCTTTAGAAATGAGAAAACAAATCTATGGCCCTCCCAGGGATGATATAATTCATTTCATTATAATTTTTTAAAATGCGTACGAACTAGTTTATGAGTGTCTTCCCCTAGCACGCTCGTACTACTATAAAACTACAAAAGCTACGTGCCGTGTTGCGCATTCCAGCTGCGCATCCAAGCGGAGGCGGGCCTGTCAGCTCAGCTGCGCGCCTTTACTTTTCCTGAAGCCAGCAGCATTACAGGTGAATCTGCTCATTTTGCTTTCACCTATTTGTAACTTGATCATTTTGATTTGGGGTACGGCGTACTTTTTTGCTGTTTAAATGATTGTCACAGGACTGGGGAGATAGCTCAGCAGTCTAAGCACCTGCCTGGCACGAGCAAGGACCCAAGTTCGATTCCAGGTCGTGCATAAACTGGTCGTGGTGGTACAAGCCTGTAATCCCACCTCTGGGGAGGCTGAGACAGGAGGATCACTATGAGTGACGCTTGCCACTCGCTGCATGGCAAGACCCTGTATCAAATAAATAGATAAATATAAATAAACAAATTGTTGTCACATTGTGTACTTCAGAATCAACACTTCAAATTGTCAGATGGGTTTTGTTTTTGCAGGTGTTTTGGCTGTTGACTTTTTGGGACAGGGGCCTCACTATGCAGCTCAGGCTGGCCTCAGACTCACCCAATCTTCCTTCCTCAGCTTCCCAAGTGCTGGGATTTAGTCATGTGCCACCATGCTGGACTCAGTGAGTTGTTTTTAATAATATACCTCTGATTCTACAAAAAAAAATTTAAAAACTTTGTTTAGGCGCTTGCTGATGAGCCATCACGAGTTATTTACGTATTGGACCAGAACAGTCCGGCAGCATCCGCTCCTGAGGCACTGCCTGTGTCAAGTCGGCTCTGGAGCCCAGGATGCCTGCACCTGCACGTCCTCAGGGGAGCTCAGTGTCCTCAAGGGTGTCCAGCCTGCCGCAGGGTCCTGTTCCTTTCAGGCACTGTGGCAGCAGCTTCCCTGATTTTGGTGTTCCGGTCAGTGCAGGCACAAATTCCAGCGCTAAAACATAAACTCCACAAGGGAAATGCTTCGGTTTTCACCTATTTTCCTTTCTCATTACTGCGCTGGGCATCAAATCCAAGGCCTTCACACCGAGCTCCATCCCCAGCCCTTTTGTAAACTTTCATTGTGACACAGGGTCTCCCTGGTTTGCTCAAATGCTGTGCTGAACTCACAGGTGTGATCCTCCTGCCTCAGCCTCTGAGAGCGCTAGAGCCACAGGTGTGTGCTGTCACCTCCAGCTGCTTCACTTTTTATTATTTGAAATACCATTCATGTGCAAAAGAAAAGCAGCCCAGCGCATCTCTGTACCATCCTCACTGTATCAGTCAGGGTTTTACTACAGGAACAGAAATAACACAAGATGTACAAAGGCATAAGAAATTACAAGGCTGGCCTACAATGGTCAGCCACAGGGCCGGATGAGGAGGCGTGCAGAGGGCATCCGCACACTGGGGACTGAAGGATTCAGCCCGAGGTCTGGAGCTCACTGCAGAGTCCCATGCAAGTCTGCATCAGGAGGCCGATGGGTCCGCGATGGAAGGCTGATGAGTCTGCGATGGAAGGCTGATGAGTCTACACCAGAAGGCAGAAGGATCCAAGGCGGAGGCCAAAGAGTCTGCACTAGAAGCCAGGAGACTAGGTCCAAGCGGACTGGGAAGACTGGAGCTCCTCCGAGGAAATGCCATCCTCTGTCCTTCCTCAATTTCCTTTCATATCATTTAAGCGATGAGTCACTCTGGGTGGGGGCTCCATGCCCCAGGGTGTGGCATTGCTGAGCTGGTTTAGTTAAGCTTTTGCTTCTCAAGTTGACACAATGGATCAACCACTCTGCTCACCCAGATGCAGCACCTGTCAAGTCCTCTGTACCCTTGTCCACCTTCCTGCAGCCACCATCCCAGTGCACTTCCTGCATCCCACCATGCTGGGGATTGAAGCCAATGTCTTCATACAGGCTAGGCAAGAGCTCTGCCACCGAGCTACACCCCAATTCCCTCTCTCATTTCTACATAGTCTCACTAATTTGTCTTGGCTAGTTTCAAACTTGTGAGCCTCCTGCCTCAGCCTCCCACGTGTTGGGATTAAAGCCATGCACCATCCTACCCAGCTCCTCCTGCTGGACTATTTTAAAACAAGTCCCATGTATCATATTAATGTATATATAAATCTTTTAGTACATATGTCTAAAAACTATTCAATCTAAAAAATTTCTTTGAAAATATATCCACAATACCATTACACTTGAAAAGATAATAATAACTTGTCTTGGGGCCAGGGAGATGGCTCAGTGGAATAAGCGCTTCCGTGGCAAGTGCAAGGGCCTGAGTTCAATCCCTGGTTCTACACACACAAAAATAATAATAATAATAATAATAATAATAATAATAACTTGTCTTTTTTTGTTGTTTGGAAATAAGGTCTTTCTTTGTAGGTCAGGCTGAACTTGAGTTCTTTTTGTAGCCCAGGCTGGTTTTGAGTGATCCTCCTGCTTCAGCTTCCTGAGTGCTGGGATTACAGATATGCTCCACTATGCCTGGCAATAATAGCTTCTTAAAATAAATTAGTATTCAGTTAGTGTTCAAATTTCTAGCATAGGTAGTTTTTCTGTTTGGGCTATTGCTGTGTACCCAGTGCTTAGAACAATGCAGGTACTCCATTAATATTTCTCAACCAAAAAGAAAAAAAAAAAAAAAAATAGAGAGAGAGAGAGAGACTGAATGTGAATGAGAGAATTTGGTTATATAATGAAATCATTCAAACACTCAAAATAATATGTTTTAAGATTCGCATTAGGATAAAATTATGTAACTTGATAACACTGCTGTATGATCCAGCAGTGCCACGTTTGCTGTCTATGCAAAAGAAACAAAAGCAAGGCCTTGAAGAGGTGCTTGTCACGCCCTGTATGCCAGCACTGCTCGTAATAGCTGAAAGGAAGTAGCCCGGATGTCCATCAGCGAGGGGATGAATCAAATGTGCTATAAACACGCAGGGGCATTGCATCCAGCCTTTAAAAGCAAGGAAATTTTACAATGTGCTATGACACGGTCAGACCTTGAAACCATTATGCTAGGTAAAATAAAGCCAGGCCCGGAAGGATAACTAGTAAGCAAGTTAGTTCACTTACAAGAAGTCCTCAGAGCAGGCAAATTCTGTCGAAAGACAGAAAGTAGATGGTAGTTTGTATGAATGAGAGGAAAGGTGGTCTGGGAAAACTTTCATCCTCCTCACTACTCTTTAAACTAAATCCAAACCCTTCAGGGTGAGAGCCGCGTGCTCCCAGGGCCGGAGAGTGGGGACCTCAACCCCAAAGGTCTTTGCTTCTCCGGTGCTGGGGCCAGAGTGCTGACCCCATGCTGAGCTGCCCTTTTCAATACTGATTCACTGATTCTCTTTTGTGCTGGGGATCTCACCCATGATCTTTATATTGAATTGCATCTCCTGTCCTTTTTGCTTATTTTGAGAGAGGGTCTTGCCTAGCCACTGACTGGCCTGGTCTAGGCTCAAATTTACTATCCTCGTGCCTCAGTCTCCCAGAATGTTGTGATTATAGGTGTGTGCCACCATGCCCAGTGTCACTATGGCCAGTGACTGAGGTTTTAAAATCACGGTTGTGGTAGCTTTGAGTATCCTTTGCTGAATAATAGTGCTTAGGTGTCACAGAGATTTGCACTATCTCTTTGTTTTTTTGTTTGTTGTTTTTTTTAAATTTATTTATTTAGTGTATGTGTGGCCAGTTCAGCCCACCAGGGGGCGGGGCTGGCTGGCATGTGGTGCTGGGGATTGAACCGCGGTCCCTGTGCTTTTGCTTAGCTTGTTCTAAGTAGGTCCTTTAGACCACTGAGCCATCTCACCAGCCCTGCACTATCTCTTTGAACACACGTGTGTTGACTCGACAAGGCTAATAGAGTTTAGTAGTCTCTTGGCTCATTTCTCTGTTTCTGTGTGTGTGTGTGTGTGTGTGTGTGTATCTCTCTCGCTCGCTCGCTCTCACTCTCGCTCTCACTCTCACTCTGTCCCTCCCCAGCTCTCTCTCCTTATTTTTTGCTCACTTCTGTTGAAACTTAAAGGAAGACTAAACTCCTTGGCAATGCTTACAACGCCTTAGTAACATCTTGCTTCTACGTACTGCTGGCTCCATGCTTGGGGCAGTGGGGAAGCAGTGTCTTTCTGTATAGACCTGGCTGTCTTCAAACTCACAATCATCCTGCTTCCATCCTCTGAGTGCTGGGTGACAGGCACACACCACTGCCACCAGCCTACTTACATGTCTCACTGGGTTAGTCAGCCTTCCATCACTATATCAAAGTACGTGAGACAATCAACTTAAAGACAAGAAAGATTTTCAGCACTCTGGGAGTCTGCAGCAGAGGGATTTCAAGTTTGAGCCTAGCCTAGGTAACTTATCCACTTAGCAAGACATTGAATCAACATAAGAAATTTTTTTAAAGGGCTTCGATTATACCCCAGTGGGAAGGTCCTGGGTTCAAGTCTCAGTACCACCAGCACCCAGAAGTGTTTATTTTGGCTCACATTTTTGAGGGTGAAGTCCACGATCGCTTGGTCCTGTTTGCGGGACCTGTGGAGGGGCAGTGTATCACAGAGTGGACTATGGAGGGAGCTCATTCACTGGGGATAAAAGAGAGAAAGAAGAGGCTGGGACCCCACTGTCTCCTTCAGGGCACACCCCAACAACCAGAATGCCTTCTATCAGTTCCTGCCTCTCCAACTTCCTACCACTTCCCAGCTGTACAAAGTTGGGGACTAAACCTCAATTGCGCGGACCTTGGGGGACAACCCCGGTCCATGCTATGGCGCTCACAGGCCATTAACAGCCCTCCTCCCTTTGTTCTCTGGAGTCTGGGTTCGTATTTGCCTCCTACACTTGTGACTCCAGTCTGTTTGCTGAAATGCTGCCTCCTACCCCTGTGGTCTCCTGTGATCCTCTAGCCTTAGATTACCTGTGGCTCCTTTCAGGACATCATCTCTGATCACCTGCCTCCTGGATGTCCTTCCATGAATTTCCATGACATCTAGAGCTGAACTACAGTGGCTCTGCTCTCTCTGCCCATTTACCTGTCACCTTCAGGAGAACCCACAGGTGTTGTAGGCAGGGGTTCACGCTCATCGCCACCGACTGGGACAGCAGGCTGTGGGGTAGTGGGGGGTGGAAAGCTGGGACTGCGAGGTGTGATGTAGAGGAAAACAGGAATCAGTAAGGAAAGCCTTGAGGCTCGAATTTATCCTGAAGGCAGTGGAAGACACTGATGAAGTGTTTTTAGCTGTGGAAAGACATGACTGTTAACAAATCAGGTTTTAGAAAGTGTGCTTAACTTACAGTACCATGGATGAATAAACAGCTCCGTGGATAACCCCTTCTCAGACCCATATTTACCCTAGTCCCCCTAGCCTTGCTTTCAGGGGGACTCCATGTTGTCCCTGGATCCCTCCCCAAAGCTGCCCATTGGGCATCCTTAGGCTCCTGTTCTAGGGCAGCAGTTGCGTGGCTGGTCTGCTAACGTGCTGATGGGGCCCCAGACAGTGCTGAGCCTCTCCAGGCAAGGGTGGGGTGTTGTGTGGAGTCAAGGCACTGACCTCAGTGCTGGTCTCTGATGGGGTGCTGTGAGTGCCTAAAGAAAAGTGACTTAGGGTTCAGATGAGAGAGGAATTTTCAACCATAGTGTGAGGGTTAGGTGTAGAACTGCACCAGGAAAAGGATAGAAGAGAAACTGGGGCATTCTTAAGGTTTTCTTCTTAAGAATAGAAAGCAAGTTAAATGTTATCTCAAGGATAGGTTTGAAGGTCCAGGTGAGTACCATGCAACCCATAGAATTTGTCCTGGAAATAAAATCAGATGCCTCCTCCAACAGAGAGGGCTCAGGGGGTGTCATGCGGATTGTCTTGGCTTCCTTATCGCTATCCTTAGCAGAAGATTCTTCTCTGTTATCTGCAAACCCATTGCTAATTCAGTTAGGACAAAGCATAACAGTTCTTGTAATATTAACATTCCAGCCTCCCTAGTCATACTCCAATCATCTTGATAAAGGTATAAAAGCAAACCCTCAGGCTGGGCATAGTGGTGCGTGCCTGTAATCCCAGCACTTGGAAGGCTGAAAACAGGAGGATCATTATGAGCCCAATCTGTTTAATGAGACCCTATAGTCCCTGTACTAAATACATAATAAATAAATAATAAAGCAAAACCAATTTTAAAGTGGACTGAAAGGTGGATCACTGAACTCACCTTTGGTCTAATAGGTTCTAAGCCAGACAGTGGCATTTCCCAGTTCTGTCCTTTTATCTGGAGAAAGGAAGCCATCAACAAGGAGGACACATGAGTCTTCCTTCACACACCTGATTCCCCAAGCTGGACCAAGTAGGAAAGACCCAACCTTCATTACTCTTACTACAACTTTCTGCTTCTTTGAATGCTCTGAGTACTGAGAGACACTGTGACACAGCTCCCACTTGCAAAATGGAGTAACAATGGCAGAAGCGCCTCTAGAAGGCTCATACGGGGTCACGGATGTGGAATGACTCTACACACTACCGCATGCTGTTCAAATGCTTCAGACATGATTATTCCTTTCCTTTCCTCTCCCCTAGGCTTGTACTGCGTCAGTGTAACCGAGCTGAAGGGAAAGGAATTGAAGAAAATGAATAGCCAGGAGTTCAGGGCAGTTCAGGATCAGAATCCGTGCTGAGGCCAAGACTTCCGAGGAACTGTGCAGAGCTGGGGCAGAGGTCAATGAAAAGAAATCAGCCTCCTTTCTGTGGCCCTCCTTTCCTCCCTCCCACTTAGCCTCATTTGAAGTTAGCTGTCACCAGCTTGGCAGATACACCTTGGCCTCTCAGCACCTCTGAGGTGAGACAGTACGAGAGGCCAGCTGGCAGGGGAGAGCCAGGTGGTGGGTGGCCTGCGAGCTGGCTGGCACTGGGGGATACCCCGCTGGAGCACGCATCCATAAGGGTGGAAATGACTACACAACGCAGGTGGGCAAAGATGTGCTCTTCCCGGGTGAGAAGCACCCAGATGCTCTCCTCTGCTGCCACCACCACAGCATGGCTTCCAGTCATTTCCAGAAAACCCCAAGGATAGTGCTCCTGGGTACACAAGAAGGCTTGCAAGATGTTTCACTTCTTTGAACGACTGCCTTCGGCAACATCCTCTTCATTTCATAGGTGAAGAATCTGAAGGCCAGTGGTTAAGTAACTTCCCCACAGTCAGCCTGCGTGAAGGAAGCAGAACACAAGCTGAGCACCAAGCCCAGGGCTTATTCTAGGCCCCCACCCCTCAGCACTGACCTTAAACCCTTGAACTTGTGAATGAGAAAGAGAAAGATGGCCTGGTGGGAGGAAAGCCTTCCCTCTTCTTCACTCCACACCCCCTCAGCCCAATCATTCCCGGACTCCACCCTCTGCTAACTCTTCTTAGCACTACATCCATCAGCCTACACCTGCCCTAAACCTACAAATGCCCAACTGCCTGAGGCAAAAAGGAGTGGGGAACAGAACCAATACATCTCTCCCTCCCTTTTTTTTTCCTTCTTCTCTCACACTCTTCCTCCTCCCTCCCTCTGCTCCTCTATCTTGTGGATGCCGCAATTCTATTAGAAGGATTAAAGGGTGCTGTGAGCTCCTTCTAGAGATTCTTTCCAGGTTCTTGTCCTAAACAAAGAATTGGACAAAACAAGTACAAAAGGTAATGAAGATTTACATTTATTAAAGGTAAGAAAAGAAGTATGCACTGCAGATGGAGAGCCAGCCACTGAGAGAAGACCCTGTGACCAGCCCGTTAATGGTGACCACCTTTGGATGACGTCAGACCGAGGCTGTCCTATCAAAACCCTGCTTGGTTTGATGCCAGAAGAACTAAAGAACAATAGTAGCCATTTTTGGCTGATGTCAGACCGAGGCTGTCCTATCAAAACCCTGCTTGGTTTGATGCCAGAAGAACTAAAGAACAATAGTAGCCATTTTTGGCTGATGTCAGACCGAGGCTGTCCTACCAAAAACCTGCTTGGTTTCATGCCAGATGAACTAAACAACAACATTTTATGATTGGTCCCAGAAAGAGAGGCTGGAATTGTTTTTCTGTGCATGTGTTTGGGTCTTCATGATTGAGGATGAGTTATATCCACTGATCCAGCCAGCTGGCCATGCCCTGACCTCCTGTCTCATTATCTGGCTTCTTCTTCTTCTTCTTCTTTTTTTTTTTTTTTTTTTTTTTTTTCTGAACCGGGGATTGAACTCAGGCCCTTGCACTTACCAGGGCAGCGCTTATTCTACTGAGCCATCTCCCCGGCCCCAATCTGGCTTCTTTAACTGGCTTCTTTGTCCCTTCGGATGGGCCTGGGAGATTTGGAGTTTCCACGCATTTTAAGACATTTACTTATTTCCATTCCTTACAGCTCATTCCTGCAAAACCACCTCCAGCTCGCCTTCTGTAATGATTACCCCAGGGAGATTAGTGACAGCAAAGCAACAGCTCTTCCCAGGTTTCAGTGCAAAAAAATGCAGAATTCAGAACTGGATGCGTCACGTCTCTGTGTTGACCTGTACCTGCATTGCCTTCGCCTTTCCTGCCATCCTTCTCATTCTAATCCCATTATTCCTGGTAGCCAGCAAGTTAGCTGACCCCAAGCACACTGTCCTGGATGACTCCTCTTATGGCAACCATATGTCATTCTGGACAGTCTGCCTTTAAGCCCTGTGTCGCACCATCAGGTCATGTGGCTGACCCTGGGCTCGGAGAATATATGGGCTTCTTTTAATGAGGACTGCACACAGTCCCCTGGGACTCAGGAAGCCAGATTTGCACCAGATGTTCTTGGGGAGGAAGGCCAGCCTCGCAGGGCCCAGCTTGTCTTGATTCTTGTGATGTGGGCTACACAAGCCTGTGAACTGGAGACTCCAGAGAAGACAAGAGAACACTTCAATGAGCATCCGCAAGAGTCCTTCTAAATACCATCTTGCTCTCAAGGTGTTTCCCTGGCACTGGAGACAGACAGTGGCAATGGCATAGAAATAGCAGTGAGCCAGGCACAGAGTTGAAGGTGACTCCTCATTTCCTCTTCTGTACAAAGGCAACAATCGTGCAAACTTCCCAGCTTGAGACAAGGACCATGACCCTGTAAGGCCCCCGTGAACAAGGCCGTGCAGCACCCATCCAGTTACAGGCTCACAGCCAGACTTCACCAGTCCTGCATCAGTAAGGAAAGAGAAAAGAAAAGAACATATGAATGACTGTTTATTTCCAGTATAAATGGAGAGATGTGCTATCTCACCTTTTGTAGACTGTTACAGTCTGCATTGTACTTTTATGTGCTATCTCATTTTAATCTCCACATCCCTTTCGTGTGGCATTTTAAGAAAAGGTCTTTTTGTACCTGAGTACAGTAATGTGCTTGCTTGTATTTAAGGAGGCTGGGGCAGAAGGATTCCAAGTTCAAATCCTATGTCGATAGCCCAGTAAGACCCTGTCTCAAAATAAAAAATAAAGGAGGCTGAGGCTGCTGCTCAGTGTGAAGACCCTGGACTCAGTCCCCAAGAACACACGCACACACACACACACACACACACACACTCATGATCACCTCCAATTGCCTCACTGCTGACATTACCTGCCAAGCCTAACTAAAGCACCTGCTTCCCTATACTCTTTCCTGTTCACTTGCTTTATGTTATTTACCTCCCTTAACGTCACCATGATTTGACATCGTCTTCTCTTCTGTCGCTGCTTTGACGTCCGCGTGCAGTTCTGTGTGCAGGGCTCTGTGCTGACTTTGACGTCCGTCATTTAGTAAAACCATCACAGCAGACTTACGAAGACAGCGTCACTTCCATCTCTGTTTATCTATGTAGATACATTATTTTAGAGTTTTACTTTTCCAATTCAAACAGCACTAATCATTCTTAACTAGAAAAATTTAGGGTTTTTTCACTGCCACAGCTGCACCTTTCATTAAAGCTCTCCAGATCTGTTACCAATTTCTGGCCTCAGTGTGGGTCCTTTTCCCCTCTAGACATTGTGGAACCAGTAGCGAGTCCAAGTGCCAACTGAACAGCAGTGATAACTTATTCTTGTGCAAGAACAGGCAATGATAAGCATAATGATGCAGGCTATTACCCCAGTACTTGAGAGGCAGAGGCAGAAGAATTACAAGTTCAAGCCCAGCCTGAGTTACATGGTCAGACCCTGTCTTGAAACTAAGAACAAAGCCTAAAAGAAAAATGGAAGATGAAACTCACAAATTAAGCCAGAAACTTTTATCCCAACACTTGGAAAGTTGAGGTAAGAGGATCTAGAGTCTGAGGTCAGTCTGGGCTACATTGAAAAAAAACCTGACCCCCCCTCCAAAAAAAAAAAACCTTGACAATCACAAATCAACTTTTCATCCCTGTAGGAGTTGAGAGAAAGAAGGGTAATAGACGTGAGAAAAAGGAAAAGCTAATGAAAGGGAAGAATATTCTTCTTTTTTTCTGGGAATTTGGACAAAATCTATTACTCTTTTCAAAGATCTTTCTAGTCTTTCTTATGCAATAATCACCTGTCATGACAGAAGGGGTACATGTCACTCACATAGGCTTGTAATGAAAATAGAGATTGTCTGGTGGTTACCTTGGCAGCTATTTTAGAGCCAACCAGTTTCAGCTGGAAGAAGAACTTATGGGCTATGGGCATCCTTAAAGCAAGATTAGGGCAGGGGAAAAATTCAGAGAGGCCAGCAAACATTTCGTGACTAGGGTGGGGTGACATCCATGAGGCCCAAATCCATAGATTCAATTGACTGACCATCAAAGATATGCAAAGGCTAGGCATGGGAGCACCCATCTGTACTCCCACCACTTAGAGGCTGAGGCAGGAGGATCAACAGTTAAGGCCAGACCAGGTTATATCATGAGTCCTCATTTCCTCATCTGCACAAAGGCAACAATACTGTAAACTTCCCAGGACCACAGACTCTTAGGCTAAATTCATCTAGTGTCCACGGCCAACTCTAACCCCGTTCATTCTGTGGTCAGGACCCTAAAACATGAGAACTTTGACAAACAATAGATACAAAGCTTATAGCAGATGCAAGACAAATCAATAAGAGCAAAGTTCCTAAAGATTTCAGTCCATAGTTGGCTGCCTCCGAGATAGGGTGGCTTGGCAGAGGGGTATCCCGAGAAGAAAGAGTAAAAGGTATATATGGTAACAACTCAACAACAAGCAATGCAATTAGCATGGTAATAAAGAATTTACCCACTAAAGAAAGCCCAGGACCTGGCAGGTTCACTGTTGAGTCTACAAAACCTTTAAAATTTGCTTGGCACGGTGGCACACGCCTGTCATCCCAGCACTGGGGAGGCTGAGGAAGGAGGATCGCTGTGACTGTGAGACCAGCCTGGATTACAAAGTTAGTTCAAGGCCGGCCTGAACTGCATAGCAAGACCCTGTCTCAAAAAGACAAAAAAAAACAAAGAAAAAGAAAGAGGGGGGGGGCAAGAGAAATGAACAGACCCTTCACAGAGGAAGAATTATAAATGGTCAGCACATATATTTTAAAAATGCTCCTTAATGAACACATATGCAAAACTCTTCAATTTTAGCCATTAGAGAAATGCAAATTAGGGTTGGAGATATAGCTCAGTGGCAAAGTGCCTTCCTGGCAAGTGCAAGGTCCTGAGTTCAATTCCTGGTACCAAAAATAAATAAATAAATAAATAAATTCAAATTAAAACAACACTAAGATTTCATCTTATTCCAGAAAGAATGACATTCATTAAGAAATCAGACAATAAGAAATGCTTTTGAGGCTACTATGGAAAAGGAACCCTCCTTCAATGCTGATGGGGATGTAAACTAGTTCAACTAGTATAGAAATAAGTAAGGAGATTTGTTCAGTGAACTGAAATTAGAAATTGCATTTGACCCAGCAATCTCCCTGCCGGATATCATCTTCCAAAGAGTTTAAGACACCTTGCTACAGCAATATATGCATACCAATGTACATAGCAACCCAACTCAAATAGCTGCACCCTGAAAACAGCCTGTACACCCCATTAACAGATGGTTGGATGAAGAAAATGTATCTATATGTCATGGAACACTACTCTGCCATTAAGAACAATAGATTTGAGACATTTCTAGGAATATGGATGCATCTGGAAAATATAATGTGGAGTGAAATAAACAAGACACACGAGATTAAATATAATGTTGTATATCTTGTTTGAGAGAGGCAAAGAGAACAAAAATGGATTGAAGGGGATGAATAGATAGATCTCTTGCAATAGACAAGGGTCCAAGGGAGAAAGCACAAGGGGCCAGGAGAAGGGGAAGGGGAAAATAATATCAAGAATGAAAAGTAGAGGAATTGAAGGGAAGAGAATGAAGAGGAAGTGGATTAAAACAAACTGTGCTATGTAAATGTAACTGCTCCTTAAGATGATTTAAACTGCATAAACTGGAAACATAATAATAAATTGCTTTAAAAATAACAGTGCATAGCTGGTTGTGGTGGTACTGTAATCCCAGCATTTGGGAGGCTGAGGCAGGAGGATTGCCATGACTTTAAGACCAGTCTGGACAACACAGAAAGACCCTGTCTCAAAAAACTAAAAAAAAATTAAAATCAAGAAACGAGGCAGATCACACATCACAACACAGCTGATTACATAATGTTTTGTGTAATCAGAATTATAAAACAAAAATTTTACATTGATGCCTAAGTAAACCTAACTAGGTAAGACTGAAGTCTTTATTGTGATGGTTGGTGGAGTTTTTATTTATTTATTTATTTTTTATTTCTTCCTTTGGTACCAGGGATCAAACTTAGGACCTTGTGCTTGCCAGACAGAGGCTTAGGCTGCTGAGTTATATCCCCAACAAGTCTAAGTTCTTAAACACATGTTAAGAACAGACAAATAGGAAGTGTTGTACTCGAAACTATTAAAAGCATTGTACAAAATACTACCAGGATACATGATCAACCTACAATAAAAAACTAATTTTTAGATCATTGCAAAATATACTGCTTTATTCATAAGTCACCAGTAGTTTTAAAAATCCTATTTTTACTCATATTTGTGTCCCAAACTGTAAAGGCCTAAGCACCCAGTAACCCTTGACTCTATCAATTATCTAAGGAAGGAGAATTACCAAAGTCGCTGATGTCACTGGTGACCGCACTTCCACCTCCAAGAGATGGGAACCCACTCACAACTGAAATGTAACACACTTCTCCTCACGCTGGTGTCTGCTTTTAACAGAAACATAGTTTGGGCTGAGCAGCACCCACAGTGGGCAAATAACAAATCACATTGACTTCATTTCCGGCCAATGGCTTCTCAAGGGGGTCTCACAGGTAGAGAGAGGCATTCCAAAAATGTTTCGAGCAAACACGACATAGAGAGGTAACATATATTTGGTGATGAAAGGAAGTTTACAATTTTTTAAAAAGGCTACTGACAGTTTCACTGTTACGGGCCATGGCCAATGGAGCTAATACTAGAGCCCACTGTAAATCATTAATGATAATAAACAGTAGTGGCAAGAGCTTGGATTTAATCTTCTAGAACTAACCAACAGCATGTCTGAGGCAAGTCTCAACTTGAGTCTTGCTTTTCCCATTTGTAAAACGAAAATAAAAGCTGACTTACACGATACTATAAGGATTAGATGAAAGAGTTTATGCAAGCTACCTGCTGTGTTGTTGTTGATAAGTAACCTCTAGTCTCCTGGAGGAGGCTAGAAGTATTTAGAAGTCCTGGAGATGAGATTATGAATAGTGGACGTGAACGTAGACACAAATGCTGGTCCTGGTGTAGCAGTGCAGCTGGGCAAGCTACCCACAGATGCATGCAAGCCCAGCACTAGAGAGGCCGTTTGGTTCACAGATGTGAGATCACTCCACTTCTCAGAACTTTCTTTCCAGGGAAGCACTTACTGGCAATTTTACCAGGAGCCACTTTCTAAGTGGCAAAGTGGATTGACTCCAAGGGACAGTGTTAGTCAGAGGAAGCGAGGAATAGTGACATTCCTGAGAACAGAGGGGACCAGAAATAGAATTTCAACTATCTAGGGCACTCTCCTCTCTAGAGAGAGGTAAAATCACTAGCTTAATGGGGTGGAGGGAGGGCACGTTGGAATAGGTGAGTGTGGGAGGCAGGCAAACCCATTTCAGGGAAAAGTACCACATGCTGATCATCTCTAGAGACCCAACTTAGAGAAAAAGTGCTTCCCCTGGGAACATCCTGAAGAAAAGCCACTTTACTGAGATTTCCAAGGTCAGCCATGCTGGCGCCCCAGAAGATGGAAGACGTCCAGCCTCCTGTGTGCAGGAGCCTGTGTGGCCACCAGAAAGAGGAGGTGCCAGGGGCCGGAAGCCACGCTGCTTGGATGACTTTGGGGCCTCCCTCAAGGGTCTCACTGCAAGTGCTAGAGATTCTTCCAATAGAAGACCTTGCCCGAAGTACACCTGTAATCCCTGCACTTGGGAGGCTGAGGCAGGAGGACAGCTGCAAGTTGGAGGCCAGCCTGAAGTATACAGTAAGACTTTGTTTCAAACAACAAGCAAGCAAACAAGCCCTGAACCCCTCAGGCTGTGCCAGGGCCATCACCCGCTCAAGTCTGGGGTCCTTCCTGCAAAAACATCACCACTCCTGGGAAGAAACCTAAGTTCTTTTGTAATTTGAAAGACTTGGGGCCAGGGAGATGGCTCAGTAGAGTAAGCGCTTGCCTGGCAAGCACGAGGGCCTGAGTTCAACCCCCAGTTTCACCAAAAAGAAAAAGAAAGACTTAACTACAGTGTGTTAGTTCTTGGTTTTTGATATTTAGATATTTAAAACCCCACTGAGTACCAGGCGTGGTATCACTGGCCTGTAATCGCAGCACTCAGGAAGCTGAGGCAGGAGGACGGCAGATTTCTTGCTAGCCTGGGTAACTTACTGACTTAGCAAAACCCTGTCTCAAAATAAGAAAGGGCTGCAGATGTGGCTCAGTGTGAAGGCACTGGATTCGATCCCCAAGAACACAATTAATATGATATGATATGATATGATATGATATAATATAATATAATATATATTAATATAATGAATGCTCATCTGTCCCCTGAAATAGATTCACCAACTGGCAAAGTCGTACCACCATCACTTCACCCAGTCTCCGTATTTGCACTCAGCTCCCTCTCTGGCTAACCCAGCCAAGAGCAGACTTCTCATATCATACAGTCATGCGTATAATGCCCATGTTGGGTGTGTGCGGGGGGGGGGGTGGCTCTGTGGCCCAGGGCCTGCCTGGCGAGCATGAGGTCCTGGGCTCCGTTCCTGCTAACCCTCCATGCCCATGTCTACCAGAGACAGGAGCACGCTCTGCCACGGTCATCGCACCACAGTCACATCTAAGAAAACCTACACTAATGCGGCAGCCTAGGACATTGAGTCCATATTGCAGCTTCCCAAACTAGGTGACCAGGAGGTGGAGGGGGAGGGGACATAAGGAGGGAGGGACCAGGAGTACAGCATTAAAATGTGTGTTATGGGGGGGCCTGCCCCTTAGCTAGGTTCTTTAAGTGGCTGCTTCAACAAAGCACTCAGGCTCAGGTTGCTGTGGTTCAATCCCCACAACTCAAGCCAGCCAAACCTGCCCTGAGGGCATTTGGAGCAAAAAAAATAAAAAACTCCTAAAAATGTGTGTCATGTACATGTGCCAGTTCCCCACAGTGACTGTAACTGTGTGCGCAAACATGTACTAATAAAGTGAACGCTTTTCAAAACTCTCAGATACATAATTGCCCAAGCGGGACTTGAACTTGTCTCTTGTCTGCCTCAGCCTCCCAGAGTGCTGGGCTCATAGGTATGCACACCATCCCTGGCTTTGTTTTGTCTCAGATTGAGAAGCAGTTTGAAGCACCACACGTGACTGGTACGTCTTTCTGTCTTCCCTAGTGTAGAGCACTCTCCTCTCCTGTGCTCGCATTCGTGACAGGAAGCCCTTCCAGAGTCTCCCGGGTGGCCCTACAGAATGCCCCACATGCTTGATGAACGCACCTGCCGCCTCCTCCCTCAGCCTCCTGAGCGTCCTGGCTGCCTGGCGTGCGCCCTCGGCCGTGGCGCAGGTCACGTTTCCAACAAGAACAGCAGATAGGCCTGGGTGGGTTCCTCCCGGTTGCACTCTAGGAGTCAAGCTTCAGACCAACACGCGACTGGCAATTCGAAGCCCTAATTCTCGGTCAAAGGTGGTGATTACCAGAGGTCCTCAGGGAGAAGGCATTTTCCTCTCTGAAATTTATTATTATTAATAAAAATATTACAAAACAATGTGAATAGCATATTCCCCAAGTACCTTTCACCATTGGCTTTCATATCTATTAGTGATTGCTAACTGAAACTTCCACGACATCAAAGGCTACGAAATGGTGTTTTCTGTCAATCCTATCACTGTTTCTATGTTTCTCTGTTGGCACATGACGGTGAGGAACAGTTTTCCCCTTGTCTCTTCCCCTTTTCTCTAGCATTCACTATGAGTTTATGGATTTTTTTATTTGATCTCTTATAACCCAATAAAATTCTTTGACAGCAGGGTGCAAGGGGCACTGTTTAAATCAGATTTGGCAGTGGGAAAGCCTTCAGGCTGGTTTTCATGTCTTCTTGACATAATCCCGCTTATCTTGGGGCACTTCTGTACTTGTAGAATAACAAGGTGTAGACCGACCTTGAGTTTTCCCCGTCTCTGTCTGGGAGTCAACCTCTCCTCAGGAAGCCCTGGCTCTTCTTGGTAGAAAGTGGTACTTAAAACTCAAAACCTAGGTGCTGGAGTGCTCTCAACTGCTAGTTTTAAGTGAAACTCTGAGTCAATAAATTTGTAGGCTTCTGCTCCCCATGCCTGGGATCGCTGTGACCTTAGGGGTGTTCCATGGTACTCTGTGACCCTGAAGACAGGCCACCTTCATCTTGGGACAATCTCTATGCAGATGGCTTGGAGAGGATGAGGGTATAACCTCTGGTGTCGCCGGGCTTTCCCCAAAGATCTGTCCACACCACTTGAAGGAACTTGACCTTTTCCACTAGAGTCACAAGACATGCTTGAGAAATCCAGGCAAGAGAGGGGAAACTGCTAGTGCTGCTTTGAGTTCCGAAAACCTGAAGCTGTTTGTTTGTTTGCTTTTTTGTTTTGAGAAAGGGTCTCACTATGTAGTTCAGGCTGGCTTTGAACTCACTCTGCAGCCCAGGCTGGCTCCGAACTTACAGCTGTCCTCTGCCTCACCAGGTGCTAATGTTGCAGGCAGCGGAGTTAGATAGAAATATTATAAGCAGTCAGACAGGGCCAGGCCCACGAAGGAGATAACAAAGGAGAAAAGAAGCCTTACAACTGTGGGAGGAACAGATGCTCCTGCTGTGAGCCAGAGACCAAACAAATGCTAACCTCCCTAAAGATTAGCACCCCAGATTGATCATTACCCTGAGAAAGCCAGGTACATTCCTGCCCTACTGCTATATGACTCCCTTCCCCATTTGGTCCTGGGTTTAATCAATTTTACCTGAGCAAAATTGATTGAGCAAAGTTTTGTCCCACCCCACATCCACTTAAGTGAGTTCCCCCTTTCTCCACCTTAGCTCTACATGGTTTTACACTATAAAAGTCACTGGAAGAAACAGCTCCTGGGGGAACAGCCCGCTTGGGCCCCCCTCCTGTCCCTCTCTCGGATAGGAGCTTTCTTTCCCTCAATAAATATATTCTGTTCAAAACCTCCATTTGTTCCTAAAATTCATTTTTCAGTTTTAGAGAACACGAACTCGTGCAGGTCAGGTCGGGAGATGATTTTTTCCCTCTGTCATTTGGAGGTTCCCTGTATCATTTGGAGGTCACCCACCCAAGATCAGTTTTTCTCCCTGTATCACTAGGATTAAGGCAGGCACTCCCACACCCTGCTTTTTTGTTCTGTGTTGTGTTTCTTTAAACACTGATTTATGCTGGCATAGTGCACGAATCCCAGGGCTCTGGGAGGCAGAAGCATCTCAAACTACAGCCCAGATTGGGAGAGTTAGTGCTTTAGCAAGACCCTGTCTCTAAATCAATCAATCAATCAATCAATCAATCAATCACTTCAGATGTAGCTCAGTGCCTGGGCCTTCAGCTCAATCCCTAGTACAAAAAGCAAAGCAATTAATTTCTTCTCTGTCACTGTAATACCTTAGGTAAGTCATAGAAGCTTATCGATCCTTGTACCTTTTTATTTTTGTGGATTTTTTGTTTTGTTTTTTGTCCTGAGTAAAAATGTGTCTAAATAACTTCTTTATATTTTTCTTCAACTTTTGGAGATGGGGATGGAACCCAAGGGCTCGAGCTCACTAACAAAGCACTATATCTCTAGTTTCATCCCTAGTCCTTCATATTGTTTTATCTTAGCAGAACAATAAACAAGGTATTTTACCTGAAAGTGCTTAGGAATTCTGTAGAACTACATCAACATTATTACTAAATAAAGTGCTGGTGAGGTAGCTCGGCGGACAAAGCGCCTACCCTGGCAAGTGCAGGGACCAGGATTCCATCCCTGGTCCCGCATGCTGCGCCGGCCCTGCCCCCGGGCACCCTGAGACGGCAATAAAGTCGGGCAGGTGTGGTGGCGCACACCTGTAATCCCAGCGCTGGGGAGGCTGAAAACAGGAGGATCACCGCGAGTCTGATCTGCATAGTGAGAGCCTGTACCAAAACAAAACAAAAAAATTATTACTAAATAAGAACAAATGGGGCCGGGGAGATGGCTCAGTGGAATAAGCACTTGGCCTGGCAAGCGCAAGGACCTGAGTTCAATCCCCGGTTCTGAAAAAAAAAATGATTTTGGGGTCAGGGAGATGGCTTAGTGGAATAAGTGCTTCCTTGGCAAGCGCAAGGGTCTGAGTTCACTCCCTGGTTCCACAAAAAAAAAAAAAAAAAAAACCAATGGGTCACATCTTTAGATGGGTGGGTGATGCTGTAGTCCACAGTAATCTTTGTCCCCTGCTCTTTAATGAAAGAGGGACCCGCTTGGGCTTCTCCTTTCCGCCTTCCCTGGCTTCCCTTTACAGGGCTGAGCAGAGAACAGGCAGTGAGGTGGCTCCTAGGAGGGCCTGGAGACCCGGCCACAGTCACAGAGGACACGCAGCCTGGGGTACCCACACTCAGTCTGGCTCGAGGGCAGTGGGGAGCACACAGTGAGAGCCAAGCAGTGTGAGGAGGGAACAGCCTCCAAGCACCTGGAGCAGTCTGCGTGCCAAAGCGCCCGGAGATCTGCTAGCTCACTGGCTCCTCCCCACTCCAAGCCTCTGCCAGAGAGTCCTTTGCCTTCTGCCAATCTGCTAGCAGTCCCCACAGCTCCATTCCTAGACAGCCTCCAAGGACTGGCTGCAAGGACAGTTGCTCTGGGCTTCCTCAGAGTTTCAGGTACACCAGAGGAAGGGACCAGGGATGAAGGTCCATCTCTTCCCAGGTTCACCCGGAAGGGAGGAAGGTTTGGTCCAGAGCTCGAGCAGGTGCAGCCCATGTGGGGAGGCAGGGAGTGGATCTGTTGGTCTTGGTTTCAAAAGCAGGGAGGAGAGGGATGCGGTCGCACTGTTCTCCCAAGATGCATCTGCCCTTCGCTGCAGCACAATGCCGCCTGCCCACAGACCCTCACTCAGCACCTGCCGAGGTCTCAGGGACAGGCAGCACACACAGAGCCCCAGGGAGCGCTTCTGCCTCAGAGATCAGCGCTGAAGCCAACACAGTGTCTCCCACTGTGCCTGGTCTGTGATACAGCAGCACAGAGGACCAGACTTCATCCATGCAGGGCGGGCAAGGAAGGAGGGTGAGGCCAAGCCAGGCCCTGAAGGCAAAAGAAGGGGAATTGGACTCCAAAGGACAAGATGAATTGAGGAAAGTGGCCTGCCCTCTCCGACACTTCATCATTCTCCTAGCCCAAGTCATGAAGTTGCAAACACACTCCCTGGACCTCAAAGTCCATCTGGGATCAAAACAAGCTGCCCCAAGGGAGACTTGTGCTATGGGTCAGCAATGGCCCCAGGAGGAGCAGGTTCCAACCTCTGGGATTTAGGAGTGTTACCTCATAGGGAAAACAGGGGTTTGAAGATGTGATAAAACTAAGGAGTCTGGGACCATAAGTATTTAGATGATATGGGAGGGTTGGTCTTAGCTGAAATCCTCGTTACTCTTATAAGGGAAAGGCAAAGGGGAGTTCAGACATGTGCATGCAGAAGGCACTGTGCAGACAACAGAAAGATACTGTTTTAAGATTGGAACAAAGGAGGAAGGGAGCCAGGGAGATGGCTCAGTAGAATAGGTGCTTGCCTGGCAGGCACGAGGGCCTGAGTTCAATCCCTTGTTAAAAAAAAAAAAAAAAAAAAAAAAAAGACTGGAACAATATTGCCAGGGACTGTGGTGCAGCACACCTGTGATCCCAGACCCTTGGGAGCCTGAGTCAAGAGGGTCATATGTTTGAGGCCAGCCCAGGCCTGAGGTATGACTCTGGCTTTGGAGAACAGCCAGCATTTTAAGAAATAACTGATTAGCCATTGGATCTAAGCAGTTTTGGATTGCTGACCCCATGCCTGGGAAGGGACACATTTCTCAGTATGATCTACAAGACTGGGCAGGAAGCAGCCAGAAAACCATTATCAGGAAAGATGTCTGGCTCTGCAGGAATGCAAAATCTGCAACCCATCACCACTACCTGAAGCCGCTTCTCCATCTCCCTCTCCTCCGTGCTCTGCTACCCAGATCTGCGGAGTGTGATGCAGGGAAACCTCCAAATGACACAGAGACAAACAGTGATCTCCCAACCTAAAAGGTACCTGGGACATGTTCGTATTCTCTAAAACCGAAGAATGAATTTTAGGAACAAACCGAGGTTATGAGTAGAATAGATTTATTAAGGGAAAGAAAGCTCCTGTCAGAGAGGGGGACAGGAGGGGGGCCCAAACGGGTTGTCCCTGGAAAGTTGTCTCTTCCAGGGACTTTTACAGAGGAAAACCATGTGTGTGAAGCGGGTCTAAGGTGGCGGAGAAGACATGGGAACTTGCTTAGGTGGGCATGAGGTGGGACAAAACTTTGGTCAACCAATGAGATTACAAGTACCATTGCTCAGGTAAAATTGATTAAATCTAGTACCAAATGGGGAAGCGAGTCACGTAGCAAGTGGGCATGAATATAGGACAGGGTCTCTTCCTGTTGGGAGTTGGGCTAGTGACTCATTTGGGCTCTTTCAAGGTGATGGATACCTATTTAGAATATCAATCCCTGATGCCCATCCCTAGGGAAGTATGTGGCTGTGTTTCCTCTTATCTTGCTCTTGAGGTGTGGTCCATATGGGAGTGTCATTCTCTTCCCAGTTGTAAAGTCACCTTGTCTTCCATCTTGTCTCCTTGAGGGCCTGGCCCTGTCTGACTGCCTATAATATTTCTATTTAATTCAGCTGCCTACAACAAGAAGACTTGGTCTCTCAAGAGTCTGGCCTCCTCATGGGACATTTCCTCTGCCTGGAGCTACTTCCTTCCTTTGATTGATTGATTGACTAATTCATTCACTTACTCTTTTTTTTTCTTTCAGTACTGGGGATTAAACCTAACACCTTCACACTGAACTACATTCCCATTGTTTTTTTAAAATTTTGAGACTCACTAAATTGTTAAGTTGAATTTAAGATCATCTTTCCTCAGTTTCCCATAGTGCTGGGATTCCAGGCGTGGACCACACGGCCAGCTACCATGCTTTCTTTCTTCTCCCTCTTTCTGTTCAACTTGTCCCACTCCTACTCTTCCATTTCTTCCCCAAGTACCTTCCATTCATCTTCTGTGTCCAGCTGAGACATCACCTCCCTTGGGAAAGCTTCTCTTGTCATCCTCCCACCATTCAGCCTCTACTGCGATCTGGACAAACCACGAAGTGTCTCAGACATCCTGTGCTTCATGGCCCAGTCATTGCTGCCTCCTACTATATTTTGTCTTCCTTGAAGTCACCCCTATCTTTGAACCCAATGCCCAGAGACAGTAGGCATTTAATTACTATAGAAGGGAAGTAGGAGGAATGAAGAAATTTGTCATTTCCTTGTTAGTCATCTAGGGGACTTGATGAGCTTAGCAATGGTCACTTCAACACCAGATTTGCTGCAGTCCCTTATACTCACATAGCTTCCGCAGACAGCTTTTGTCTGGGGGACCAGCAGCCCTTGGTTCATTTATTTATTGGTGGAACTGGGGATTGAACTCAGGCCCTTGCCCTTGCCAGGGAAGTACTTATTCCACTGGGCCATCTCCCCGTGCACCCCTCCCCTTGGTTCATTTCATAGCACATCTAAACCAACTATCTGCTAAAATAAGTTTCCTAGCTGGGTATGGTGGTGAAAACCTTCACCCCAGAACTCTGGGGGGCTGACGCAGGAGGATCACTGCACAACCCTAGCAACTTAATGGTTTAGTTAGACCCTGTCTCTGAAAGAAAAACAAAAAAGGACTGGGGATGTAGCTCAGTGCAAAGGCCTTGGGTTCAATCCCCAATAATACAGAAAAATTTGCTTATTAAAATATTTTGATTGATGGTAATTAGTAATTAAGTAAGTGCCCATTGCTAGCTCTACCATTTAAGGGGCTCTGTGATGGTGGTCAATTTTCCTGTTGTCTTTGAGCTTCAAGAAGATGCTGGTGGGGTAAGTGGCTCCTGCAGACACTTGGGCAACCTTGATGGTGCCCTGTCCTTCACCCTCCCAGGATCTCTGTGAATAGATCAGTGTAGGGGAGGGACGCAAAACCCAGAGCAGGCAGTGCGGCACACCCAGCCCACGCCTGGGTGCAGGGCTTCACTGCACGCACTCCTGCCCTCCGTGTGCCACTCCCGCGGATCAGAGATTAGACAACTGCCTTCTCTTTCAGCCACCTCTGTGCATTAGTGTTGCCCCCACCCTGGACCAGACAGAAGAAAGAAGAGGGCTTGCAGAAAGCAGTGTCCATGATGAAGAGTGCATCCGCAGTGGCTGATTTTGAGCTCCTAGCAGTGCAACAGCTGGTGATGAAGCATTTTAGGTTTTGCTTTTCTTCTTCTTCTTC
>NW_004524656.1:2270366-2273373 GCF_000260255.1 Octodon degus | reverse complement strand
CTTCTTCTTCTTCTTCTTCTTCTTCTTCTTCTTCTTCTTCTTCTTCTTCTTCATTTTTTATTATTATTATTTTTTTTAATGATAGCATTGGGAATTGAAGCTAGAGGCACTGTCCTCAATTCCTCTGTCCCCACTGAAAGAAATTTTTTTTGAAACAGGGTCTCGCTATGTAGTTCAGACTGCCTTAAGCTTATTTTGTAGCCCTGGCTGGCCTTGAACTCAATGCAGTCCTTCTGCCTCAGCCTCCTGAGTACTGTGTGCCACCACACCCAATCCCTCCCCCTTAAGAAAAGTATTAAAATTTTTGATTTGGGGGTTTATTTATTTATTAAGACATTGTCTCACTATGCAGATCAGGCCAGTCCTGGACTCCGTATATGGCACTGTCTGGCCTCAAACTCATGGAGATCCTTCTGCCTCAGCCTCTGAGCAGCTGGGGTTGCAGATGTGTGCCACTGTGCCCTGCCCCAGACACTCCAGAGCCTTCCTAGGAGTTGACTCATGAGTCTGCTGCCTCCTCCCTGCTGCAGCTCCACCAGCCTTCCCCACTGTTACGAGTGCTCCCTCCTGAGAACCCCTGCACTCCCCCCACACACCATGCGCTAAATGGAAGTGAGCTCCTTGGGATCAGGACTTTATCCTGTGTATTTCTGTGTTCCCAGCACATAGTGGATGCTGATTGAATAAGTGCTGTGTAACTGACTGGGTTTGTTCAAGGTCATCTGACAGAGGAGAAAGTAAAAGCCAAACACAAGCACCCATGCCTTTGAACTCCTTCAGTAGCCCTCAGATGGCCTATGGAAGAGTCCAGAATGTACCGCTATAACTGGGAGGGTAAAATGGATCCTTAAAAATTAGGATTTTATGGTGCATGCCTAGCACTTGGCAGGCTGAGGCAGGAGGATCACTGTGAGCTTGAAACCAGCCTGAGCTACAAAGTGAGCTCAAGGCCAGCCTGAGCTGCATAGTGAAACTCTGCCTCAAAAAAAAAAAAAAAAAAAAAAAAGAGGTAGGATTTCATTTTATTTATTTATTTATTTATTTTTATTTATTTTATTTTATTTTTTTATTTTTTGGCAAACCAGGGATTGAACTCAGGCCCTTGTACTTGCCAGGGAAACGCTTGTTCCACTAAGCCATCTCCCTGGCCCCGAAAGGTAGGAATTTAATTAATTTATTAATTAATTTATTTATTAGTCTGCTGAGCTATCAGGCTGGCCCTCAAACTTTAATATTTGTATTCTGATGATTGTGTAAATATAGCAGGGTCCAGGTAGGTGCCAGCAAGGCATGTGGTACTGGGGATCGAACTTGGGTCCTTGTGCTTGCCATGCAGGCACTTAGACCACTGAGCTATGTCCCCATCCCAAAAGGTAGGATTTTAGCAGGCATGGTGGTGCACAACTATAATCCAGGCACTTTGGAGGCTGAGACAAGAGGAGGGACCATAGGCTTAAGCTTAAACTGGGCAACTTAGCAATTTAGTGAGATGCTGCCTCAGAATAAAAAAAGGGCTGGAGTTGAAGTTCAGTACAAAGCCCAAGTCTGATCCTAGTACTATAAAGTAATAGTAATAATAATGATAACAATAATGAATTTTTTCGCAGAGAGAGGCTGCTTCTTCAACTTCCTCATGCTGAGAGTGTAAACCGCCTCCCTTCCTCTCCATGGCTCATGGAAACTCATCTCTGCCAGAGGAACAGCCTGTCTCCTCCATGAGGAACACAGAGGCATGGCACCAGGAGGCCGGAGTCCAGTTTGTTCATTTCTACAAGGGAAGGAAGGAGCCAAAAAGGGCAGGGGGTGATGCAGCACCAAAAACTTCCTTGTTTTTCATTGTATAGTTTTCCTCTCCCTTTTTTGCAGTAAAAGACTGGGCATACCCTAACAAGGGAGGGTGGAGATTTGAGGCAAGAGGACCCTCCGTCTCCTTCAGGGCTAGCTTAGAATAACCTATCGTTCTCTCTCTCTCTCCCTCTCTCCCTCTCTCCCTCTCTCCAGATATGGTCTTGCTGTGTATCCTAGGGTGGGCTAGAACTCCCTAAATCACCCAGGCCACCCTCAAATTCGTGATCCTCCTATGTCAGTCTCCCAATTGCTGGGACTATAGGTATGTACCACCATACTCAGCCCTTTTCCTTTTTCACTAAGGATTATCTGCCAAGCTCTTGGGAAGCAAAAGCAGAGCCACCCTGAGTCGCGCACGTTGTGGCCATCCTAGCCATGGCAACCACACCGCAGAGAGATAGGCTGCGTGCTGTTGGAGGGAATATAAGTTGGGATCGTTGCAGGGGAAAATAGTTCTTCTCCTTTTTTGTGGGAAAGGGAGAGGGAGGAAAAGGAGAGAGAAGAGAGGGGGGTAGAGAGATAAAAATAAGTTTTTGCATTGTTTTGTCTCCTCTTTTGGTACTGGGAATTGAACCCTAGACCTTCACACTGAGCTACATCCTTAGCCTTTTAAATTTTTTATTTATTTATTTTTATTTTTGAGACACGGTGTCTCTAAGTCACTAAGTTGTCCATGCTGGTCTTGAATTCACAAACCTCCTGCTTCAGCTTCCCAGAGTGCTGGGATTACAGGTGTGTACCCCACTTCCTGCATTATCTTCTAAGATGAAGATGACCTAGCAATTCTGTCCCTAGGGACAAACTCAGGAGTAACTCTGCACATATACAGCCAGAGGCATATGCAAAATGTCTGTAATAGCATAATTATAAAAGCAAAAACTTAAAATAAGCCATGTACGCATTAGTAGACAAATGAACTGCTGGGTACCTAATAGACCAATGAACTTCCCAACAGTCAGTGGTGTGAATGGACAGTGGCCACTACAGTTAAGCAAAAAATAATGAATCCCCAAGATTGCAAACTTTTCTTTTTTTCTTTTCTTTCATTCTGTCTTTCTGTCTGTTTGTCTTTCTTTCTTTCTTTTTTTTTTAAATTTTATTTATTTATTTATGTGTGTGTGTGTGTGTGTGTGTGTGTGTATGTGTATGTGGCCAGCTC
>NW_004524656.1:2261033-2270266 GCF_000260255.1 Octodon degus | reverse complement strand
CTTTCTTTCTTTCTTTCTTTCTTTCTTTCTTTCTTTCTTTCTTTCTTTCTTTCTTTATTGTAGACAAGGGTCTACAGGGTCTCACTATGTGGATTGGACTTGTAGTGATTCTCCTGTTTTCAGCCTCCCAAGCACTGGGTTACGGGCATGGGCCACCACAACCAGTCTCCATCGCCACCTCAGCAGCCCCTCCCCCAAGGGGGCAGGGCTAGCACAGCATGCCGGGGATGGAACCCTAGCTGCTTCATCTGCCTAAACAAGTGCTTTAATCTGCTGAGCTGTTTGACTGGCCCTTCCTTTTCTTTTCTTTTCTTTTCTTTTCTTTTCTTTTCTTTTCTTTTCTTTTCTTTTCTTTTCTTTTCTTTCTTTTCTTCTCTTCTCTTCTCTTTTTTCTTTTCTTCTGTCTTTCTGTCTTTCTTTCTTTCATACAGGGTCTTGCTAAGCAGCCTGACCTTTAGTGATCCTCTTGTCTCAGCCTCCCCAGAACTGAGGTTTCAGGTGTGCACTACCATGCCTGGTGTCAGGGACTGGCACAGTGCATCTCAGGTTCCTGGGCCAGTTCGGCATGCAGTATTGAGGATCAAACCCAAGTCCTTGTGTTTGTCAGGCAGATGCTTGGACCACTGAGCTATCTCCCCAGCTCCCCAGCAAACATTACTACATACCTTTATGATATGAAGTACATCTGAAAAGTTTAGGCATATTTTTAGGGCAACTTCTAGATTCAATACAACTATGCAAAAAGGAAAACTAGAGTCAATGAGCACTGAGGTATTGGGACAGGTCCCTCAGTTCTGAGGGAGGGAAATGTGGTGGCAATGTCTTCTGGCATGTCCATATTTTTTTGTTGTTGTTTTGGGTTTTTTTGTTGTCTTCTGTCTTTTTTGAGACAGGGTCTTGCTATGCAGTTCAGGCTGGCCTAGAGCTTATTTTGTAGCCCATGCTGGTTTCAAACTCCCAACAATCCTCCTGCTTCAGCCTCCCAAGTTCTGGGATTATAGGTGTGTGCCAACACATTAGTATGAAGATCTTAACCTTTATTTAGATGAGGAATTTGTAGGTGCTTACAAAATAATCACAAGTAAACCATGCATGATTCATTTAATTCTCAGATCTAGGTCTAGTTAAACAAAGACACTCTAAATATCCAGGAAAATAAATGGTATATCTAGAAAAACCCTCAGGCAGCACATGGCCCCTCACTTGATCCTTCATATCCCCCCATGATTCACTTAATCACCACAAACACCCTATGGGGTAAGTATTGCGTCCATTTTAAAGACAAAAAGATGTAAATTCTTGTGCTTTCTTTTCCAAACCTATAACCCAACTCTGGAATAGCACTTGCCCTACAGAGCAGGCTAACACTTTCTAGGGTGGCTTTGGGGTAGGGAGTGAGACAGGAAGTGGGTAGAAGAGATGGTAACTGACACTCTTTTTTCTGACACAGGGTGGTCTGGCTTTGAAGTTCCAGCTGGCCTCAGGCTTCCCAGGATTCTCCTACCTTAGGCTCTCAAGTGCTAGGACTACTGGTGTGGGCCATGGTGTGCTGCACATTACCTTTTTATACAAAAAAAAAAAGTGACAATCTACTCCCCCCTTAAAGCTCATAGCCTTTACTTCACAAAACAGGTTTTATTTTGTGGAAAATCGAGGTCAGAGTCCCAGGAGCAGTGGCTTTGGGAAGAAGCCTTTAGGAAGAGTGAGGAGTGTGAACAATACCGAGCCTCCTGCTAACAGATTCCAGAATAAAAATGTTAGAGGTTTTGTTCAGAAATGGGGAACAAAACAAGCAGGCAGTAGAAAGAGCCTCCTCTCTTTTTTCTTCCTTTTGCAATTGAGAGAAATATGCAATGTTTATATACTGTGAAAAAATATCCCCAAGAGGTTTCTGTTGATTGGGGACTGGTGCTTTTCATGGTTCCAGCCTAGGTCTTCCTACACGACGAATTGCTTTCGCAGATCAACCAGCAGTGGCTGACGAAGCTCCTGCTGCCTGCAGGCTCTACACCCAGCACTGTGCTAAGTCCTAGGGACAAACCTGTGACTCTGAGACAACAGCCAGTCCTCAGGCCTTCAGACTTGGTCTAGTTGTGGTTAGGGACAGTGGAGGAC
This sequence comes from Octodon degus, assembly GCF_000260255.1. Taxonomy (NCBI): domain Eukaryota; kingdom Metazoa; phylum Chordata; class Mammalia; order Rodentia; family Octodontidae; genus Octodon; species Octodon degus. Next base: position 2,268,151 of record NW_004524656.1, on the reverse strand, counting down.
AGACAAGTCCTCAAAAGGACAGCCCACGTCTATGGGCTTCCCTTGGTGACCCTTCTCCTCTCTCAGAGACCTGCTTCTTGTTGCTTCCACCTCCCCCAGACCTGCCACTCTATTCCTCTTGGACTTCTACTGACTTATGCTCTTCCAAACCCAGCTAAGCATTACTTGCTCTAGTTTATGGAGCCAGTAAAGGTGTGCATCCACAAATGGATGGAGCCAGGCATGCTGGGTGCAGACCTGCAATCCCAGCACTCAGGAGGATGAGGCAGGAGGAATTCAGGGAGGTCAAAGTCAGTCTGGTTTAATTCATGATTTAAGGCCAGCTTAAACTACATAAAGAAAGCTTGTCACCAAAATAAATAAAGTAGAAAGCTAAATATTATTATATAAGAAGACAGGAAGAAGGAGTGCAAGGCTGGTTGGGAGGGGGCATGAATGTGATAAAAGTGTAGTATATACATTGAAACTCTTCCCTTGGGCCGGGGAGATAGCTCAGTGAAATAAGTGCTTCCCTGGCAAGCACAAGGGCCTGAGTTCAATCCCTGATTCCACTAAAAAAAAAAAAAAAGTAAAACTCTTCCCTTAAGACCTCCAGGTAAGTAACCCCACCCCAGGGAGTTTCTAAGTTTCCAAGTCCCAGGGATCACCAACCTGAGTGAGCCCCACATTTTGCAGGAGAGAGGACTGAGGACCAGAGAGTTGCAACACAGACTTCAAACTCTTCTGGCCATAAAGATCCCCCTTGAAGTCTAGGATGTGAAGTCATTCCCAGAGGCTCAAAACCTCCCCTTGTGCTTGACCGTGGAATACCCCAGCCCTCAGAACAGAACTGCACCGCAGCTTCACTGCCTGTTCTTAATGTCACCACTTGACCTTTTCTCCAGGACCTTGAGAAGGAGAAAGAAAAGCCACAGAATGCTGCTCACAAGTGACAAGGGCAGCTGGGCAGGTGTGGAGCATCCCTGCGGCCACTGCAGAAGTGCTGTTCCCCCTGGAAGTGGCAGCGGTCAACGTGTGGATCTAATGAGTACTCACATGGACAGGACAGCAGTGTGGTCCAGGGGGTGTGGTCCAGGGCGCAGAGAAGGGGAGCTTGCCTTCCCAGTCAGAGCTGATGTGTCAGCTCCGCCCTTGTGCAAGGCCCTCTCCAGCCCCCTCCTCCCCCTTGCTGCATGGTTCACTGCCAGAGGAAGAGCCTCTTTTCCTTTTGTAATAGAACAATATGGATGTTTATAGGACTTCTCCTGGCTTTTCAGAGGTAACACAATGAAAGTACAATGCATATCCATTGCCACCCCTGCCCCCAGCCCTGTGCAGAACAAATGGCAGCCCTGACAGATAAGACAAGCCTGGCACCAAGCTGCACAGGGCAGGGAGCAGCGGGGCTTCTGTTAAAATGCCCCAGACCAAACTCTTTGCATCTAAGGTGCCTGGCTTTCTGTAGTGCTTTTCCCAGGATACCTAAAACTATTTTTATACCCATCGCTAACTCTACCTCAAGTCTGCCTAGAGGCAGGGAGAAGAAACACAATTAATTCAATCTTTCTGAAGAAATGTAGCTCCAGCAACTGCAAATCAAGGGGGATTGGTGGAGTCCAAAAGGCAATCACCAGCAGTTAAATTTTTTTTTTTTTTTTTCTGGTGGTACTGGGGCTCAAATCCACAGGGGTTCTGCCACTTAACTATATTCCCATTTTATTTTAAGACAGGGTCTTACTAAGTCACTAAATTGCCCAAGCCTGGATTTGAAGTTTAGATCCTCATGCCTTAGTTTACCACCTTCACATCCTGGGATTATGTCCAGCTACCATCAGCTATCTTGTTGTTTGTTTATTTGTTTGTTTGTTTGAGACAGGGTCTCAGTGTCATTCATGCTGGCTTTGAACTCACCGTGTAGCACAGGCTGGCCTTGAGGTCTTCATAATTAGTCTTCCTGCCTCTGCCTCCTGAGTGCTGGGACTGTAGACTGCACCACCACACCCAGCTTCATCAGCTATTTTAAAGGTCAACTGCCCTTTCTGTCCCCATAGCAATGACAGTAAGCACTTGGCCAAATGTTAAAAGCTCAAATCGCAACTCTGCCATTTATTAGTCTAGTGAGCTTGGACAAGAGAATTGATCTCTGTTTCAATATCTTTGTTTACAAAGTAGCTAATAATGAAATTAGTATGCCTACTGCACAGCCTTAAGGAACAAGATGAGTTACCCACAAAAAAAGAGTACCAGCTCTCCCTAGTGCTCAGTGCAGTGGTGTTATTGTTTGTGTAGCACTTCCACACACATCATTCTCACTTGGCAGGGATCTCACTCAGAATTTTCACTCTAGATGTTTGGAAACAACTTGGAATTGTGGGTAATACCCAGCATGCTTTACAGAGCATATCCCAAGGAGGATAGTAAGCCAGGTGTGGATTTCCCAACTGCTCTTTCTTGTGTGCTCTGTGCCCTGGAAACACATCCTGCACGGTCTCCTCTGCTCTGTAAGCAGTGTGAACAGCCCCACCCAGGAAGTACGCACCATCCCTGCTCCTCTCCTCACAGCACACACAGGAGGGAACTATGCACAGCAGTGCTGAGGCTCCAGCTGTCTTATCTCCCCACTTCCAAAGACCACTGGATATTTTGTAGAAAACCAAGCTGGTGTGTGTGGGGAACTCAGGAACTGGAGCTGTATCCTTTCCCATGGCCAAACTCTAGAAGCCTTATAAAGCAATATCAAAACTCGACTCGAGGCTTGCTCTACCCAGGAGAAGCCCACAGGTGTAGTGCGCCATACTGACGAGACCCAGGTGTCGCCTGGAGAGAAGTAACTTCTCCAGGCTGTACTGTGAGGAAAAGCTCTCGCGCCTTTCCCAGCTCTGTGATCCTCCTGAGTGTTTTCTCATCTGTAAAACTGAGATAACAAAGACACAAACCCAAAGAGCACTGTAAAATTTCGGTTAATACGCCCATTTGCTTAGCACAATGATGGGTACCGGAAGCTCAGGTTGTATTATTAGTACCCACAAAAAGGCCGGCTGATAGGGTTCACGCCGCCTCTTTCCTTACACTCAGTAGGCGGTCCCTGACCGAAGACAGTGAGGTGTCCAGATGAAAAAAAGATGCGTCTTTTCTCAGCCTGATTCGGGTGCGCGGCAGCGGCGTGGAAGCTGGGACGTCCACTTTCTTGCAGGCAGTAGACCTTTTGTCCATCGTCTCACTTGTGGTCGTTGTGTAGGGGTGATCCAGTCTGTCTGTGAACCCACTTATTTATTCGAATTCATTTACTTATTCACTCATGAAAATCAGCCCATTGCATTTCCAACCCATTATAATTAAAGTATCCTTTCCCTGTTCCTGTCTCCCGTTTCCTTCCTAGCTTCTCCTCCTCCTCCCTTCCACCTCTGTACTCTTCTCTCTCAGTTTCCAGAACCATAGGTCCCCCTCTTTCCAGAAGTTTTTATCCACTTGCTAGCCAGGGCTATAGAGGGACAGAGTGGATCTTCCTTGTAGATTCTTGACCTCCACCAGTCTTAACAACCCTCTCGTTTTTGCCGGATCCCTTGGACGCAAAACCGTTTATTTGAGCCTTATGTTTGGCTTTGTGATCCATTAATATCATCCATCAGTGCATCCGATTCCCACTGTTAACCCCGTCAAGAATGGGGTTAAAAATGGGTTGTCTGGAGTCCCAAGACCAGCCTAGGCCGACGCGCAAGGAGAGGGCCGGGGCGATGAAGGGACTCTTGGGAACCCAAGCACACCCTCAGCCTTCCTGAGGCGCCCGCCTCAGGTTTGAACTCGGCCCCAGCCGCCTGGGACAGCTCTGTGTCTTTAAGAAAGGGGCGGACCCCGATTACAGGCACGGCAGGGCCAGCCCACAAGGCTCCTTTTCCTTTTGATCCATTCAAAAATTACTCATTGCAAATTCCCGGACTGCTCCGAGAACCCGAGGAAGGGCCGAAGGAGAAAGGGCTGCTGCGGGCGCGGCGCGGAGACTCCGGGGCCAGGCCAGTGGCGGCTGACGCGGAGGATCGCGCGGAAGCGGCCGGCGGGAGCTCGGGTGGCCTCACCAGGAAGCGCCGAAGTCCGGACCCGGGAAGCGCGGGGCGCCCGCTGTCCCCACCAAACCCGCGCCGCGAAGCGCCCCGGGCCCTGGGCGATGGCCGGGCGCTGAGCCGCCAAAGGACGGACGGACTGACGGCGCAGCCCCTCGGCATGGCCGCGCGCGAGGAGCTGTACAGCAAAGTCACCCCGCGGAGGAGCCGCCAGCAGCGCCCCGGCACGATCAAGCATGGCTCGGCGCTGGACGTGCTGCTCTCCATGGGGTTCCCCAGGGCCCGCGCGTGAGTGAACCCCGGCTTCGCCCCGGCTCGCCTCCCGTGTCTCGCTGCCTGCACCCCGCTGCTCGAGCCCCTCAGGGGCCCGAGGGGTGCGCTCGCCTGCGGCCGGGACTCCTCTCTGGGTGCGGGCGCAGGGCCGGGGCTTGCTTTGGGATCCTTTGCTAAAGTGGGGGGCAGCGGCCTGGGTTCGAGTCCCGAGTGGGGAGCCGCGCGCCCAGCGCTTGACCCGCGTGTGAAGCTAAGCGGTCCTCTCGCGCCGAGCCGGGGGAGGCGGGGTCGGCGGAGCCCGCGCACGCTTTCCCTCGGGACGCCGACTGCCTAAGGGTCCGCGGGGCCTGGGAGGGAGCGAGGGACTGCAGGGTAGGCCGGCGACCCCCTGCAGCGGCTTCGCGCTCCGGATGTGGCCCTCGGGCTGAGGCTCCTCTGGAGTCGGAGGCACCGGCACGGGGATGGGGTGGGAGCTGCTGCGGCTCACTGATCCGGAGGATGGAACCCGAGCAGCGATTCCTCTGGCGCCCTGGCTTCTCGTCAGTGGTGACGGCAAGAGCAGAAATCTGTGGGTGCCTGAAAGTACAGAGGGGGAGCTGTCGTCCTTCCTCCTCCTTTCTCCCAGAGGGTGGCCGAGGCTAGGGCCCAGAGCGCAGGTGGCTGTCGGGGCAGCCTGCTGGGCAGAGGCCTGGTAGCCAACAACGGTGGCGGCAGCCGAGTCTTCTGAAGGGCTGGCGCCCTGCCTAGGGGGAAGCCGGGCCGGGTGGCCGGCCCTTCTCTTCTGTTTAACCCCTAACGAGCAGATCTCCTCAGCGGTGGCACAAGGCCTGGCACCCTGGACAGTTCTGCTCCTTTGAGTAACATTGTCACCTGGGCAGGAACGCTTGGCAAACTTTGCTGAGAAAGCTCCTGTGGAGTAAATGAAACTCCTGTTTTCCTCTTTGCAGGTGCTAACGCTAGGTCTTCCTCCCAGACTTGGTGAATCTTGTTCATTCTTTACTTCCTAACGTGGCTAAACCTCTTCCTCAACGCAGACTCTTGAATTTATCATTCTCTCCAGTCTGCTGAAAAGGGTTAAGGCTGTGTGAGCCACGTCTGAGGAAAAGGCCACACAGTGGGCCAGGGGGAGGTTTCTGTTCCCCTCTGACTTCTGAGCATGAGAGTTGCTGTTCTGGGACACCAGAATTCCCGGAGATGTGGTGGCCTCCACTGGGGTGTGTCAGTGAGGATGATAGCGTGCATAGCTCTTAAGATCGTCAGACAGAGTGTTGGAAATGTTAGCATCATCCCAGGCATCTGCCTTTTCTGCAGAGAGGCTGGCGTTATGGGACTGCATTGGCTAAGTAGGGAAAGGCATCCTCCACCGAACTCCTTAGCCTTTCCTGTTTGCTGCTGAGTGGGCTTTAGGGAAAGATCTTGGCCTGCACGGCGTCCTGAGGCCTGCCTGGTGCAGGTCCTGCAGGTTAGCAGGGCAGGCCCACTTTGGCTCACTGCGTTCTTGCTGTCTCGTATGAAGAAGCCTTTAGGGAGCCCTTGCTGCTACTGTCCTCAGTCTTTCTTCTCACCTTATTCTACCTGCACGATTCTTCAGTAGTGGATTGAGCAATGAGGTTTAGACAGGTCTTTAACTTGCACAAGGTCGCAGTATGGGCAGTGAAGCTGGGATTGTGCCTGCATGGCCGGGCCTGGCATGTAAGGCCCCAATGTAATGATTGGATGTGGGGGAAACGCTCAGAGCAGATCCCAGCACAACCGCGCAGACACAAAGTGTCCGCTACTGTACTCCTTTCCTGTGGCTGCTATAAGAAAAAAACAAAACGTGGACAGCACATTGCTTAAGTCCATAGAAGTTTGTTCTCACACTTGTGGAGATCAGAAGTCTCCGAGTAGTATTATTGCTGGGCAGAAATGCAGGTGCAGCCAGGCCTTGCTCCCTCTGGAGGCTCTCGGGAGAATCCTTTCGTACTTGTAGTTTCTGGGAACTTTGGCTTGTGGCTACCCCGCCCCAATCTCTGCCTTATCATCATGTTGTCTCCTCTTAGTTCCTGCCCTGTCTCCCTCTGCATGCCTATAGAAGGATAGCTGCAGTACTTTATTATTATTATTATTTGTATTTAGTACGGGGTCTACTGGGTCTCACTACGTAGATTGGACTCATAGTGATCCTCTTGTTTTCAGCCTCCCAAGTGCTGGCTACCACGCCCAGTCTCAAAGGCCATCTCAGCGCACCCTGGGGGCAGGCATGGCTGCTGGGGGGATTGAACCCCAGCTGCTGCACTCTGCCTAAGCAGGTGCTTTAGTCCGCTGAGCTATCTGACTGTAGTACTTTATTTACTAATTTATCTGTGTTTTAATTTTTCTCCCTCCCTCCCTCCAAATTTAAATTATTTTTAAGCTCTTCATTTTTTGTTTTTTATTTTTAGTGGAACCAGGGATTGAACTCAGGCCCTACTTTTTCATTTTAATATTGCGGATTGAATTTAGGGCTTTCACTTTGAGCTGCTTCCCCAGCTCCCAACGCCACCACTACCACCACCACCCCTTTTTTCTTTTCTTTCCTTCCTCTTCTTCCTCCTTCTCTTCCTCCTCTTCCTTTTCCTCCTCCTCCTCCTCCTCTTCTTCTTCTCCTTCTTCTCCTTCTCCTTCTTCTCCTTCTTCTCCTTCTAGAAGGGTCTTGTTAGGTTGCCCAGGCTTGGCTTCCACATGCAGCCCTCCTGCCTCAGCCTCCCAGAGTGCCAGAATTATACACGTGCATCACACATGTGCATACCTGACTCTGACTGCCTTAGCATCTCTCTCTCTCTCTCT
>NW_004524656.1:2259194-2260738 GCF_000260255.1 Octodon degus | reverse complement strand
TGGGACTCATAGTGATCCTCCTGTCTCAGCCACCCCAGTGCTGGGATGACAGGTGTGTGCCACCACGCCACCACGCCCAGTCTCACCACCACACCCGTCTCAGTGGCCTGCCTGGGTCTGGGTGCAGGGCTGATGCAGCATGTGGTGCTGGGGATCGAACCTGGTCCCTGCGCTTGCCTAAGCAGGCTCTTAGTCCACTGAGTGACTTAGCATTTCTTTATGGGAAAAATGTCATAATCCTTCCTTGTGGCTTTTGGGAAATGGACAGTACATTGCTGGTGGTACCTGCAGTCACGCTGCTGTGGGGTAGCACACTAGGACTTCGTGTAACTCCCCGTAACTCTGTACCCATCGGCCGATCTTTCCCCACCTTTCCTTTTCCCAGCTCTCTCTCTCAGGAGCATTAGGTTTTGGGTAAGCACCATTATGCTCCCAGCTTCTATGAGATTGCCTGTTTTACATTCTACAAGTGAATGAGATAGTGTGATACTTTTCTTTCTATGCCTGGATTAGCACAGTGAGCCGGTTTTCCATCTAGGTTGTGGAAAATGTCAGGACATCATTCTTTTTATAGCGGAATAGTATTCTACGGTGAATCAAAGCATATGTGTGTGCTCGGTGCCGTGGTGCATACCTGCAGGTCCTGCCACTCTGGAGGCGTGAACTTGTGACTAGCCAGGCAATTTGGCAAGATCCTACCTCAAAATAACTGAAAAACAAAAAGGCTGGGGATTAGCTCAGTGTAGAGCATTTGCCTACCACATGTAAGGATGTAGGTTCAGTCTCCAGGACTATAAAACAAAAAGAGAACTAAAGAAGATATATGATGTGATTGCACTGGAGCTCACTCTTGCTCATCTGTGTTCTTGTGGCCCTAGAGGTTGAACCTAGGGGCACTCTGCCACAGAGCTGCAGCCCTGGCCCCTCTCAGAGTTCGTATTTTGACTCCCAGGTGAAAGTTGAACTTGTGATCCTCCTGCCTCAGCCCCCCTCAGGGGTGGGTCATAGGCATGGACCACTGTGCCAGGCTATGGGGTCTCCTCTTGGTCCTGTAGGGCAGCAGGCACAGATTCTAGGGGGTGAGATGGAGACATCTTTTGAGGAGTCATCGTGCGGCTCAGCACAGCCACTACGACTGATTATTCCTAATGTGGGGCCTCTCTTTACTGCAGTGCTAACAGAAAAAGCTTGGGGAGAGGAAGTAGAGTTTTCTGTTTTTTAGTGTGTGTGTGTGTGTGTGTGTGTGTGTGTGTGTGTGTACATGTAATTGGGAATTGAATCCAGAACTTTCACACTGAGCCACAGTCTCAGGGCCTTTTAATTTCTTGGACTGTGTTTTCCTAAATTGCTCAGGCTGGCTTCAAACTTGGGCTCCACTGCCTCAGGCTCCTGTGTTGCTGACATTGCTTTCCACCTCAGGGCCTCGCTGGGTTTCCTGCTGTTTCTTTCTTTTTTTTTTTCCCCATAATTTTATTGATAAACAAATAGCAATGAGACAGTTTCAAATCAAATTGGTAGGACAGTTTCAATAATTAACACATTGC
>NW_004524656.1:2246956-2258746 GCF_000260255.1 Octodon degus | reverse complement strand
GGGCTGGCTGGCATGTGGTGCTGGGGGATCGAACCGCGGTCCCTCTGCTTTGTTAAACTTGTTTTAAGTAGGTGCTTTAGACCACTGAGCCATCTCACCAGCCCACGGCTTTACTTCTTATATTTCATTTTTATACTTTTCTGCTGGGTGGCTAAGACCAAGAATTCTGCCTGAAAGGGCACAAAGCTCTTGAAGGTCACCTGATCTAGCTCAGCTTCCTGGGAGGGCTTGAATCTTCTCCACCTCAGCACTGGAGGGCTGCTGCAGTTGGCCTGCCCCTTAGTAACTTAGCTTGGCTCAGAAAGAAGAGAGACCATCTGAGATTCTAGAGAACAGAGTTCACGCTTGCTTGCTTGCTTGCTTGCTTTTTTTTTCTTGAGACAGTCTACTATACATAGTAGTTCAGGGTGGCCTTGCACTCACTAGGTAGCCCAGGCTGGCCTTGAACTTGTGGTGATCCTCCTGGCTCAGCCTCCCAAGTGCTGGGATTGATTGTTGATGTTGTGGAGAACTGAGAAGAAAGACAGCAGGGTGCCAGGCTGTGCTGATGAGAGTCTTTCTGCAGACTAAGCCTGGGGAAGGAACACAAAGAGAACCCACAGCAGGAAAGAGCAGCAGCTTCTCTGGGGGCTAGAAAGTTATGGCTGTGACCTTTGGCAGGAGTGAGTCTGCTGCCCCACGCAGGACCTTCTGAGAGAGCTGCAGCACCCAGGACAGACAGCCCGAGTGTCCCTGGGTCTGGCATAAGACATCAGCAGGACGGGGCACTTTGGCTGGGGCCTGGCAGGAATGCAAGAGGACTGGACCCCTTCTGAGCCATGCTGTGCTGTGGCCTAGGGCCGTCACTCAAGCCCTGTCAGGGCCACATGCTCCCTGAGCATATGCTTGGAGCTCAGAGCTGGGACAGCCAGGCCAAGGCCCCAGCACAGTGACCCGCAGGCAGCTCTGTCTAGCTCATCACTCCCTTGGAGCTGGTCCGGGCTTTCTCCCGCATGTGAACTTCTGTCCTACTTGGGGCTGCAGAAGAACCCACACTTGGGGAAGGGTGGTGAAGCGGCGATTTCGCGGGCCCATGTGTTGTATGAGTGCGAGAGAAGGGGTGGCAGGGGACGCAGCAGGAAGGAAATTTTCAAGGGGCCAGAATGGCCTGTCCCTTCCTTTTCTTTCTATGTTCCTTAGCACTTCCCCTTTCCAAAAGTTCTAAAAATAAAATTCTAGCTTCCTCCAGGCCAGTGAGGTGATGGGAAAGGGGGGCCAGAGCACACTAGTCAGGCCTGAGGAAGAAGAGGCGCCAGGCCAGGACAGGGCCGAGTGCTGTGGTGCCCAGGAAGGAGGGACAGGAGCCCTGACGTGACTGGCTTCATGCCAGAGCAAGTATCCCCTCTGTGGCCCCACTTCTGTAGCTTGGGGCCAGCAATGGACCTTGAAGAGAGGTGCTACATAGCTGAACCTAGGAGTCTTCGCTGGTACAACCCTGGCCTGCATTTTATTTTTATTCATTAAGGCCACCTGGGCTAGAACTTCTTTTATTGGAAGCAAATGGGTTGTGTATGTTTCCTAAAGGCCTAGAGATAATAATAATCATCATGGGAGTTTGCACAGGGCACGAGAGTAGCTCAGTGCTTGACAAGCACATGGGAGGCCCTGGGATTTATCTCCAGGATTGCACTGTAAAAAAAAAGTGAAGTCATCTTGGGAAGAGGCCTGGGAGGGGTCAGATGTCCCAAATTCCAGCTCAGCTTCTGTCAGTTGAAGCTGTTGACTCCTTCCTCATTTGCTCAGTGGGCCTGTGCACTGGGCAGTGCATGTCCTGTTCACTCTGGAGGCTCCGCAAATGGAGAGGAAAGACGTGGAACAGGGACACTAGGCTGGGTCGCTGGCTGTGATGGGCTGTTGGGCTGACTGGAAGCCATGCCAGGAGGTAAGAGGTGGTGCTGGCACCTGGGAGGATCTGCATGTGCTGCTGTGTGGGATTGCCTTTATTTATTCCTGATGAACATATTTGAATGATGTCTAGTTAAAGAGGAAGACGGTGGCAGAAGGAAAGAGGTGGGGTAAGCACCTTGGACTTAGCTTTGGGCCAGAAGCCATGTTAGCTGTGCCTCCCTCCCTGCCTGCCGGAAGATAAAGGCAGCTCAAGGCTGGTGCAGAAGGAGTTGAGAAGCGACCGGCAGAGCTCATGGGCTCGAGTTTCTCATGTACTTGGCTTTCTGCAGCTTTCTTTTTGTTTGCCACTGGATCCCCTCAAAGCCTTGGCTAACCCAGTATCTTGACAGGGCGCTGGCTCTTGCCTGGTGGCCCTAACCACTCCCCCAGGAGGCTTGGGTAGGAAGAGAAGACACAGGGAGGTCTCCTGGGGCCAGAACACTCGCTGGTGGGCCAGCGGCAAGGAAGTCAGTGGCCTCCCTGATCTCTGTGCTCCCCTGTGGCACCCGTACACTGGGGCATTATGATGTGAGCTAGTGCTTGTTCTCTCTCCTGTTCCCAATGGCAGTCATGTGGGATAAAGCGCACAGTGTGCGCATTGCGCGAAAGGTGAGGAGGCTTGAGGCCAGAGGAGCCCTGGACTTCCCCACTATCTCAGAGTTGGTACTTGGGGGGGCCCTGTTGCCATAATTCCAAGTCCAGGCAAGCTTCTAGGCAATGGCTTCCTCATCCTCCTGCCTCAGCCTCCTGAGCTGCTGGGAGATCAGGCATGCACCTCCTGGCCAGTAGAATATTCTGCCTGAGTGGCTCTGCCCCTGGTTTTGTCCCCACTCTGCCCTCGCTCTCAGCCTTCTCTAATTCTAGCTGCCTGTAAACCATAGTTCTGGAGATAGAAGCTTTTTCTTTTTCAGAACAAAGATCTTGGCATGCTTTCTGTTGACATTTTTTTTTGAGGTACAGCTTATGTACAGTGAACTGCACCTACTTAAAGATTGCTGTATTTAGAGCTGGTGCATGCCTGTAATCTCAGCACTCGGGGAGGCTGAGGCAGGAGAGTTGCAAGTTCAGCCCAGGCTGACTGACTTAGTGAGATCCCATCTCAAAATAAAATGAAGAAGAACTGGAGATGCAGTTCAGTGTAAAGACCCCGAATGATGTATTTGGACATCATGTACCCGCGTGATCACCACTGAGACACAGCATGTCTGTACCCCAAGTTTCTTTTATGCACCTTTCAGTCAGTTTCCCTCTACCGCTTGCCCTCGGAGCCTCCTACCTGCTTCTGTCAGTATAGACAAGTGTGCGCCTTCTAGGCTAGCACTAAGGGGAATCGTGCTCCGTGGGCTTGCATCTGGCTCCTTTTCTTCAGCACAGTATTTTCGTCCCATAATCTGCATGCATCAGTAGTTTGTCTATTTTGATTGACCTTGAGGTGTCCCGATGTGCCGTGCCAGTGGCATAATTACAGCCCCTTCCCACTGCTTCTCCAGCAATTCCCTGTTATGCCCTAATTTCTAATAATACCTTAGGTTTTTAGACCACTCCAGAGATGACAAAGCACATTCATATACATAATCGCTGTCAAGGTTCAGACAGTGATCATGTGATGAGGCAACAGGTTCTGAAGATTACGTGGCAAAGAGATTGAAGGACGTCCTGCCTACCTGCTTGCTTGCTTGCTTGCGTTCTTCCTTCGTTCCTTCCTTCCCCGTTCCTCTCCCTTGCCTCCCTCCCTCTCCCTCACCGCTCCCTCTCCTTCTCCTTCACTACTGGGGACTGAAGCCAGGGCCATTGCATCGAGCTATATCCCCAGCCCTTGTTAAGTGCCCACCTTGAGTTTGAACTTTCAACCCTCTGACCTCAGCCTCCGAGGCTGCTGGGAGATCAGATGTGCACCTGATGCATGTACCCTGCTGGCTGAATATTTTACCTGAGTGGCTGTGACCCTGGGTTTTGTCTCTACCCATGTCCTCAGCCTTCTCTAATTCCAGCTGTCTGTGGTCCATGATGCTTGAGCTAGAGATATTTTCCTTTTCAGAGAGACAGCAAACCCAGGGAGCTGTGTGTCTCCCACCAGAGGTCCAGTTCTCTTGTCTATCAATTTTATTTTTTATTTTTTGAGAAAAGGTGTTGCCCTATTGTCCAGGCTGGTCACGAACTCGTGGCTAAAGGGGTCTTCATGCTTCAGCCTCCTGTGTGCCTGCGATGACCCCACCAGCATGCACCACCATAACTGGCTGTTCTTACAGTTTGTCTGACAGTAACAAAGTCTGTCCCATAGGATGGTTGTGATGGTTAAGGGGCCACCTGATGCAGACAGTTTGGGGGCCTGAAGTGGGCGTGGCCTTCCTGCCACTCAAGCGGTGATGCAACTCTGCGCAGGTCTGTGTGCTGCTGCTTTCTCGGTTGCCCTTCGTGGGGCAGACACTACCAGACACTTTTCCCTCAGTACTTCACTCTGCTCCTGCGTGCCTCTCTCTCTTCCAGGGCCCTTGAGCAGGTGCCAGGCCCAAGCAGAAGCAGACCCATGCAGAAGTAGCATTGCCCAAGCTGCTGGCTATAATAAACAGCCAGACTTAGGGACGCTGAGTGCACCGTATGGCTATCTTCCTACTGCTCTCAAGTGGAGCCAGACTGCAGGCTTGTGGAATTGAGAGAAAGAGACAGACAGGGAGACAGACACATAGACAGAGGCACATTCAAGAAGAGATCCTCTCGGCCCTAGGCTGGGCACAGCCCCAAGCAAGACAGGTCCAGTGCCAGGAGGACGGTGCCTGTGGTCCTCATCAGCCTGAGAGCCCTGGCTTCCTGGCTGAAATATTCTCCCAGGGGCTGGGTACTTATCCAAAGCCTTCTGGAAGAATCTCTGTGATATGGTTTGTGTCTGGATGTCCCCTCGAAGCCTCATTCAGTCATAGATGAGGTTTTCTTTTAGAAGTGACAGCATGTGGAATGTGTGACCCTGGGACTGATTCAGGTGTGATGCTAGGACCAAGGGCACTAGGACTGAGGGTGTGAGTACTACCCACCCTAACTAACTGGAAGAAATATGAGAGACAGAAAGAACTGCGGTCATCTGTTGTTTGCTGTGCTGCTTTCTGCCCACCTTGCCCTGCTCCTCCCCTGCAGTGCCTCCTGCTGTGCCCTCTGCCTTGGAGCCAGCTGATGATGGACTGAAATCTCTATCAACTGTGAGCCAAATAAACGTTTCTTCACTTCAGGCATCAGCTATTTTGTCTTAGCAACAAGAAAAGTAACTAAGACACTCTGGTTGAGCAAATAGATGTGACGACGGCCAGAGTTCTCTGGACCCTCTCCGGGGCTCACAGTGTATGTTAGGCAGTCTCCTTTCTTCTTCTGTTTTGGTTGTTGTTTTGTTTTGAGGGGGATATCAGGACTCAAACTCAGAGCCTGACTCTTGCCAGGCAGGCACTGCACTGCTGAGCCATATCTCAGCCCCTTCCATTTTGGTCACTTCCCCTTTTCCTTGTGACCTTACACTCTTGGCCATCTGCTGTCTGTGAGGGTGAGGGGCATGGTGCAGTGTCCCGGATAAACATGCAGGTCTGAGCGCTTACCCTGGGCATGTCATGCTGCTCCGTTCTGAACAGACGCAAGAGGAAGAAACAATGTCAAGTGTCACCAGCTGGCACTCCGAAGACAGCCACTTGCCCTAGCTGTGGATCTTCCCTGCAGCTCTCTGAGAAGCAGCTGGATGTTTGCTAAGCTTTGCAGAATGTTAAGGTTCTGGACTCCGCTGTCTGAAGGTGCGGGACTCTGCACCTCTCTGATGGTTGCGTACGAGAACACAAGAGAGGTTTCCGATTCTTTCAGACTCTGACTTTGCGCTCCCAGTCTCTGGGCTGTTTGCACTCATGTGCCTCCTTTTCCTTCCAAGGCCTCAGTGATCCCAGCTGTGGAGTAGGCTGAAGGCAGGCCCCTCTCCCATCCTTTGCAGTCACCACAGTGACGCCAGGTTGAGCTGAGTGGCTTTGCTTTTCTGTTCCACTGGGCTTTTGCCTCTGTCTTTGTTTTGCTTTCCATAAAGCTTTCTTGTTGAATTCTTCTCTTCTTCCTTTAAAGAAAACTCTTAAGGACTGCTGATACTCTCTGGAGTAAATAAATGCAGAGAAAAAGAGAGGAGGCAGTTACAGCGGTGGGGAGTCTTCAGACTATATGCATTAGGATAATTTTCCAATTGGTACATAATGGGTTTTCTTTCAAAATATAACTAAAGTGCTGGCTAAATAAGAGGAGGTTTGAACCTGGAGGCTGGCGTGTAGAGTAAACACATTGGCTCATGGACACCTTTTTAATTAAAGGGGCATCTTCCTTCTGTGGAGTCACCCACTGTTTGTGTAACACTTCCCGTGGTGCTCACTGGCCCTGGTGGAAGTGTAAACACCCTGGTCCCTAAAGCAGCCCTGGCAGGGAGCTGCGCAGGCCCAGGCTCTTCCCCCACAGAGTGGGAAGCTCAGAAACACTGGCAGGGAATCTCACAGCAGCCTGGAAAATGCCGAGGGGAAGCCAACGGCGCAGATGGCCAGAGGCAGCCAGTGTTCTGCTTTCTTGCAGGATTTGTTGGAGGATCCTTCTCCTTGAACCAGGTAACAGGGTGGTTTAGCATCCCGCTCTGGTGTTGCGTGTGCCCCATTCACAAATATTTACACGCTGGCTCTGCAAACGTTTGTTCTTTCAGCCTGGGTGGGAAGCTCTGTGGAAACAGGCAAGGAATCTATCTCTGTTCACATAACCACACACAAATGCATACAGAACCGCGCGGGTTCCTGGAGTCCCAGCCAGTGCCACCAGCAGTGTCTGTCCCTCACCAGCTTCTCCTGGCACTGCCCACCCATCCTTTCTCTTGTTGCCCTATGAGATTTTACCCATCTTGGAGACAGAGTGATTTATTTGCTTTGTTTTGCTTCCTCTCTTTTCTACTCTTCTCCCTTCTTGTCTCGTCTGCCTCAAGCCTTGTTGATTATCTCAGCTGAAGCAAACCAGGCACAGAAATGACTCCAGCATTGCCTTAGACAGTTCCAAGTGAACTGCCCGAGATCCTTCGGCATGTATTCCTGAGAAGTTCGATGTGTAATGCCATTCATCTTGCCTCGGTGCACGGCACCTTGCTGTGTACTCACAGGCAACTTTTGTAGGCTGATATAAAGGAATTAGTGTGGAAACAGAAAATTCTGATCAAGTGCATAGACCAGCGCAAGAGACAGAAGACCACTTTGGGGAGGGTGAAGAGTGTAACGTAACCGGACAGGGAGCGGGAAGTTAAATCTGCAGATTGTGACAGGAGCAGTGCTTTCCTTGCATTTGCGAGGGGGTGTTTGGGAAGGCCGGGTCAAGCGACTTAATATTATAGGCTGAGCATCCTTAATCAGAAGTTCAGATTTCAGAGCGCTCCTGTACATGTTATTTTTTTTAAATTTATTTATTTATTTGTGTGTGTGTGTGTGTGTGTGTGTGTGGCCAGCTCAGCCCACCAGGGGGCGGGGCTGGCTGGCATGTGGTGCTGGAGGATTGAACCGCGGTGCCTGTGCTTTGCTAAGCTTGTTGCAAGTACGTGCTTTAGACCACTGAGCCATCTCACCAGCCCCTCCTGTACATGTTAGATATGTGCTTCCTCTGGTGGCTCTGGCCTTTGGGCTGGACTGGAGCACATTCCCAGTGGAGGTGGGGGGAGGGTGCAAAACATGGCCAGTACAGGTGCGGAAGATGTCCTGACCGCTGCTGCTGGAGGCTTTGAAGGCTGTTCTGGTTTACTAGCTATGAAGTATATGGATCCTCAAGTAAAAGAAGGTTCTCAAAATCTACCCAAATCTGCCTTCAGTAAGGACCAAAGCGGAGGTGGATTTGAACCCGAAGGGGCAAAGCAGGAAGCAGCCTCGATGCTAGGTGGGAGTCCTCCTGCCAATACAGGAAACGGAAGAGAGGCCCGTCGAAGCCAGTTGTAGAGGCGCACGCCTGTGATCCCAGCACTCGGGCTGGGCAGGAGCACTGTTGGGAGTCTGAAACCAGCCTGGGCTACAAAGTGAGCCCCACGCCAGCCTGAGCAGCAGTGAGACCCTGTCTCAGAAAGGAGTAAGAGGGGCTCCTCGATAAGTTATGTTCTTACATCACCCAGCAAAGGGAGATCTAATATAACACCCAAAATCAGTGAAACGAGGGCCAGCCAAATAGCTCAGCAGATTAAAGATTAAAGATTAAAGATTAAAGGCTCCATCCCCAGGCCTGCTGTGCCAGCTCTGCCCCCAGGGCACACTGAGACAGTACTTGAGACTGGGCATAGTGGCACATGCCTGTAATCCCAGCTCTTGGGAGGCTGTAAACAGGCAGATCACTACAAGTCTGATCTAGTGGTGAGACCCTGAACACCTTGTAGACTCTAAAATTAAAAAAAAAAAAAAAAAAAAATGAAAAAATGAAAAAAAAAAATCAGTGAAACTAAAGATTTACTAAAAGGTCAAGCTAAAGAATGAAGTAAATGTGTGATGAATTTTAAGCTTATGTTAGCTTTTTGTAATAAAATGCCTCAGAGGTACAACTTTTAAAAATGACAAAGAAAATTCAAAATGCTGCAAAATTGAAAACCTTGAATACCAGCATGATACTACAAAAGGAACATGCTACACTTGTCTTCCGGGACAGGTAAAAACTGAGGCCCACTAAAAGCATGATGTACTGTAATCTGCAGACTAACAGGTGTAATATGAAACAGATGAATTTTGTGTTTCAACTCAGGTCCTCTCCCCAAATAAATTCTCTATGGATAATCCAAAAAAGGTACTTCTGGCCCAAAGCAGTTTTGGGAAAAGGCTACTTTATCTATAAGCATATGGCACTGCTTAGAAAAGGCCTCTAAAGGGAGAATCTCAGAAACATATAGCTAGAATTTGGTAGTAGAGCTTAGCTAGCCTTTTTCTTTCCAGTGGACAAGGGCACTGTACCATGAGCTACATCTCCAGCTCTCTCTTTTTTTTTTTTTTTTTTCTTTTTCATTTTGAGACAGGATCTCATTAAGTTGCCCAGGCTGGGCTTGAAATTGCCTCAGTGTCCCCAGTAATTGGGAGGGACAGGTACATGGGGCTCCCCTTTTCTTTCTTTCTTTCTTTCTTTTTTTTTTTTTTTGTATTTCAGGGAAGTGTCTACAGGGTGTTCAGGGTCTCATACTAGATCAGACTCGTAGTGATCCACCTGTTTACAGCCTCCCAAGAGCTGAGATTACAGGCCTTTGCCACCATGCCCAGTCTCAATCACTGTCTCAGTGGACCCTGGGGGCAAGGCAGGCCCCAGATCGAAGTCCTGAGCCTGCTTGCAGGTGCTTTAATCTGCTGAACTATTTGGCCAGCCCTCAGAGGCTCCCTCTTTTTAAATATAAGTAAAATGAGAACAGCAAAGAAAGTGACCCTCTTTCAGGATCCAAGAGCTAGTCCCTGACAGGACCAAAGCCGAGACCCAGTGTAGACCAAGGCTTTTTCCCTTGTCGCCTTGCTTCCTTGACTTTAGCATCCAAGACACAACTTTGCATCAGAATTCCACCCTGCTTTGCAGAGGCCTGGCTGATTTATTGTTTAGATAGCCTTTCCCTATTTTTTCCTGTATTTTTTCCTTTTCTTCTCTCTTATTCCCAGTCATTCATCTACCAAGGTAAGAACAAGTTATAGTCATGGATGGGAGAATGAAAATTGGCTTTCAAGGTGAAAGACCTGGGTCAAGTCCTGCCATTGATACTTTCTGAGGATGTGTTTGAGCCACTTATTTCTATATAGGTTGGACGGATTAAAATGAGGCCATGGATATATGATTTTTAAAAACACAGAAGATCATGCACATATAAACTGGTAGCATTATTTGTTATCAGCAGTGGCCCTGGTCACTGGGGGCTCTCCTGGGAGATTTTGGGAGGTGCTAGTGGCCCTCACTAAGCCCTATAGTTTCAGAGCCTCACCCGGACAGGATATGGGTTTGCAGGACCATTTGAGAAGCCTGTGGCACCAAATCTTCTGGAAGCTTAAATTTTCACTTTGTCTCTTGCAGAAAGTATGACATGAGTCATAAGGAGCTAGCATGTACCTTTTGTGAAATATAAGAGGTTTTGTGAAATACAGCAAAAATGCCCAAAGGCATGTTTAAGTTTTCTACTGGTGTTATAACAACTTTCCAAATTCATGGCATAAAAAAATATAACTTATTCTGTTATAGTTTAAGGGTCAAAAATCCAAAATGGGCATCATAGGCTAATGTCCAGGCTTTGACAGGGCTGTGTCATCAGCGAGCACCAGCAGAGGCTCTTTTTGCTTGGCTTGTCTGGTGTCTGGATTCTGCTTGCGTCCTTTGGGTAGCAACCCCTTCCTCCACCTTCTGAGCACATCACTCTGACCCTTGTGTCCATCATTAGCTCCTCTCTGTCTGATGCCTGCCTCACTCTTTCCTTTATTAAAACCTTTGTGGTGGCATCTCCCCAGCTCAAGAGACTGAGCTTGAACACATCTGCAAAGTCCCCTCTGTCAGGGAAGGCCATGTATGTGGGTTTGGGATGACCACATGGTCAGCTCTGGGAGGCTGCTATCCTGCAAACCACAGCAAATGTGTAGAAACACTTAGGTCTGTGTTATTCCCTACTCTGTGACACTTCTTAAAAAGAGTCCCCCTTGAAAACACAGTCACCTCCTTGACCTTTCGAAGCACTAACTCCTTTGTTTCCTCCTCACCCCAACCATTCACAACTCTAGTACCTAACCTGTACATTAGCCATCACTGCATGCCTACTGTGTGCTAGGCACCGTGGTAAACCCTTGGCCTGTATATTTTTTGTTTATCCCTTGTAATACTCCCATGGGATAGGAAACATTACTAATCCTATTTAACAGATGAGAAAACTGGAGCACAAGAGATTTTTAATTTTCCCAGATTAGATCACACAGCAAGTAGTGGAACCAGCCTACAAAGCCCTGGCAGTCTTACTCCAGAGTAGAATTCTGAACCTGCACCTGTAGTGTTGATATGTGAATGGTGTTCAGTGAAGTGTGATGATAACCGAAGGAAACTGGAGGTCCAAAGAAGCGGTAGGACTTCTGTAGATTACATAAAACTGGGGTCAAGAAGGCCATCTGATGACCCCTCAGTTTGGTCTGATTGTAGGCCCCACCGCCTGCATGTGGTTGGCTGTTTAGTCATGTGGCCTGGAGCTGCAGCAGTGTCACCTTCCATTCGGCAAGCATGTGAGTCTGTGACAGTGTGTCTCAGGGTAAGTATGTGAGTATAGGGTACCACCCACCAAAGCTCCAGCCTTGGTTACTTTTCTCTCTTGCTGAGACAGAATATCTGACAGCCAAAATTAAGGAAGGAGAGGCTTATTTAGCTCACAGTTTGTGGAGGTTTCAGTCCGTACTTTACTGGCTCTAAGGCAGAGTGGCACATGGCAGAGGGCAGCCATTCATAATGGCGGCAAAAAGCAAGAGATCAAGAGCCGAGAGGGAGGAGCAGTGAAGAGCAAGCCTCTCTCCCTTCCTTATGTTGTATTCATGCTATCTGCCCTGGGGAGGATGTAATGCTTACACCTATAATCCCATCATTGGGTCATGAATTAATTACAAACTCTAGAAGCCATCCCACAACTGCATGAGGCTTTGGGGGGACAACTAGACACAAACCGTAACAGCTCCTGACTATGGGAAGACAGGCATGGAGTTGTACTTGGAAGTCATAGATTGCTGGGTCCCTAGTTCTTATCCCAGCTTTCACCCACTGCTGCAGGGGAATCAGGATACACACTCCCGTTCCTGTGGCCTCAGTGAGGGGCCCCTTTAGCAGGATGCATAGTACTTTGTCTGATCCTTAACTTCATGGTCATTT
>NW_004524656.1:2231945-2246566 GCF_000260255.1 Octodon degus | reverse complement strand
GAACCCCGGTCCCTGCACTTGCCAAAGCAGGTGCTTAGTCTGCTGAGCTATCTCGCCAACCTGCCTGTCTCTTAAATAAAAGTAGTGGTATCTGCCTTGGGGAAAGGTTGCAAGGATTGTACAACACAGTGCCCGTAAACATGGTGAGGCTGGTGTATAAGTGCGTAATCAGTGGCTGATCGGGTGGGGAAGGTCATGACCTCAGGACCCCCGCGTTCTGTGAGAGCACAGGAAGCTCTGGCTGTAAGCTAATAATCCGTTCTTTGGCAGGAGTGTGTCTAAGTTCCTTGCCAGCCCTTGAAGACCTAGGGCCTGAGGATGGTTAAACAGTGCTTAGTTGATCTGACAGTCTTTCTGGGGAGGGGCTGGAGATACGGGAGCTGGAGAGGAGTGCGCAGTGGCTTGATTTCTCAGTGCGCGATCGGAGCTACCCCAGCCCTGCCCTCTGCCTAGGCCCTGAGGTGCACAGAGCCGTACAGTCTGTGTCAAGAAGAATCTGACAAGGGCAGAAGGCCCCGTGGGAGGCAGCTTGGAGGTAGGTCTTAAAAATCAACGGAGCCATCAAGACGCGCTTCCCAGAGCCCTGCAGCCGCTCTGATGCATCAGCAGTGAGGAGAACGTGTGACATTCTTATCTGTGGCCAGTGTAAGATCACAGGCTCCCTGTGTGGAAGATGGAGAGACAGCTCGTGCCTCCCGCCCACCTCCCGCCCACACTCGGGCTGCTCCAGGCGCCGCCACACGCTCCAGCATCCCTTCATCCATCAAGCCTTGGCAGGAGTGCTGAGTGTAGCCGTCTCTTTCTGGCCTGCAGCTGCCAGCCCCGCTGACTGGTGGAGCAGGAGATAGGCGTGTGCGGGAGGAGGGACTGGACAGCAGTAAAACTGCTCTCACAAGATGGCCTGTGTCAGCCCTGAGTGGTAAAGGCTTCCTTCCGAGTGGCTGCCTCCCGGGGAACACTGAGTAAACAGAGAAGGTTGCTTTTCTGCTAGGCAGCTGGCGCTGAGGGCACGGAGGATGAAATCTCTGCATGCGAAGTTTGCTTCGCTTTTTGTTTGGGGAAAGGGTGTTTGGCTTTTACAAACTTTTTCTTTCCATTTTCTGCAGACTGGGCAACTAGCTCCTGCTTTTCTGAGTTGTCCCTGGAAACTGCAACGCAGGGCTGTACGTGCTTAGCTAGGGAGGACAGTGAGGACATTGGGGCAGGGCAGAAGGGTCCAGTTAATTCAACAAAGTTTACCGAGCGATGGCTCTGCCAGGTCCACAGGACTTTGCTGAGTTCTGGAGTCACAAAGAGGACTCAGCCCCTGAGACTGACCACAGGGAAGCCCCAGCCTTCAGGAAAGACAAAGTCGGGGAGATGACCTCCCTGCAAGACGAGGAGAAGAAGACAAGTGGAACGGGTCTCCCCTTTAATATCTGAATGGCTGTCATGAGAGAAAGGGATGACCACTTTGTGAATGTCAATGGGTAGAACAACTGCCAGAGGCCCAGTGCTACCAGCTCTGCTGCCTCCACTGTTCTCATTCTGGTTGAGATCAAGTGTGACTGAGCTTTGGAGCAGCTTCCCCAGAAAGAACCCAACAGCTCAGCCTTGGAGTCAGAAGCGTAGCAAAGTCCCTAGGGACCAGATTGGGTCAGCCTGGGATCTGAGACCAGCAAGGAGACAGGACATCTGACATGTCTTTCAAGGCTATGTTTCTGCATAAATTGCAGGGCTGGTTAGGACTGCGCTATCCATACACAGGGGCTGGAGGATGAGCAGTGATGAGCCCACAGGAGCCAGTGAGGGCTTCAGGAGAGGCCAGCTTTGAGCATTTGTTCCTTGGACAGGTCCTTGCCACTGTGTTCCAGGCCCTGGCTGGGTACTGGGCCCAGGACACGGAGTGAGACCAGCATTTAGGGTGGGGTGTGGGGACGGGGAGAGGCTCACAGACACAGCAGTGGAAAAGATGGTAAGCAAGTCCAGGGTAGTGAAGCCAGGGCCCAGCCGCCACCCTATGGAGGAAGAAAAAGAACTGTCAAGCTGGAGAAAAGGGGAAAGCAGGCCCTTGAGGCTCTGAGGATGGCTCTGAATTTGTAATAAGTCAGAGTAGACATTTTCACCAATAAGAGAAAGAGCTGGAGGTCAGTCTTCAGCTTTGTGCCATAGAAATCCAGAAGGGTGACTTTCTTTTTGTCACTGCAGTTTCTGAGGATGTGGTGAATGTATATACTATGCCAGTTTTTTGTTTTGCTTTGCTTTACTTTGTTTTGTTGTTGTTGTTGTTGTTAAAGAGCCCGAGGCTGTGTTGTTGTTTGGTCTTCTTGGCTCTGGAATTGTTTGTCTATAGAGACTTTTCCTCTTTCAGAGGGAAGGATTGCATTAAAGAAGGCTGGAGTCTGTGTCTTCAGTGGGCTCAGCTTACGGCTGCCCTCGGAGCACTGGAGTGTGTTATCGTGGTAGAGCTGCTTAGCAGGAGTACAGGATGCCTCTTGCAGCCAGATTAAAAAAAAACAAATACAAATAAAGAAAGACTGTTGCTGTGCCGTCACTCCCACTCAGGTAGGAAAAAAGAAAGCAAAAAACAAAAGAGTGAAAATACAGAGAGAAGCGAAAAGACAAGGATATTGTACTCGCCAGGTGCACGGAGCGGACGGCAGCAGCCGTGTTCTGCGATCACACAGGAGTAGGGAACAGTGACTCTCCCAAGGGTCTTCATGTCCTCCACGGAGCTGCAAGTGAATTTTGTATTAGGTCCCCAAAGGTGTTGGAGGCGAATGCTACTCAATCCATCTTTTGTGTGTGGTGCTGGGCACTGTGCCAGGGCCTTGTGCACCCTGAGTGCCCAGGTCCGTCCCCAGCCCCGTGTAGACATCTTTTGTGCATCGGTGGCTACCCCTTCGCACCTGGCAAACTCTGACCTACCTGCCCTTCGCTGCAAACCTAGGCAGTGAGTGTGAAATTTACCATGATCCATTTACAAATGAGGAAAAGGAGGCTTTGTGAATTAAGCCCAACACCGGCTCATTATCTGGGTTTTCCTGACTCCAAGGTCCTTGTCAGTAGACCCAGCATTGGGGCTCCTTGGTTTTTGCTTTGCTGGTTTATTTTCACTTCTCGATCACAGGTTGAAACTCACACGCTGAGCTGTAGCAGCCCAATTGGCAAATAAACGTTCCTGGTAATGCAACCAGCTGCGGCTTCCTGTGTCTAGAGACCGCATGGCAGGGGAGTGTTTTAAGAGCTGTACTGAGTGTTGCATCTGCCCTTGTGCATGAAAGCGTGGATGCTGCTTCTGAGAAAGAGGAAGGCGCTGCGAAGGCTCGCAGTTTGCTGGCGGTTCCCCTTGGCTGGGAACCTGCAGAGGCCTTGGTGCCTCCTGGGCTGAGCTCTGTCTCTGTTCTGTTTGGTCTGAGGCCACACGGCCTATGAAACTGATGGACTGTGGAGTCACAGTTGGAGCCCTAACTCTGCCGCTGATTTGGCTTTGACCTGGAGTGAGGCAGTTTCTGTCTGGCTTGGTCATCTGTGATTTTACAGAGAACTTGGGTCTTAAAGAAGTAGAGACATAACTTTCTGTGGACCTGTTACATGTTATTGTATACTTCTCAATCCTAAGAAAAGTAGCAAGTAGCATTTCCATTTTACAAATGAGAAAAGCAGGCTATTCGATTTGGAAGCAACTCACTGGGTTTGAATTTATCTGTCTTTAGAGCCCATTGCCTTTCCTCTTAACCCCAGTAGCACTAGAAGGTTTCATTTTATTTATTTTTTAAAAATTCTTTAATTTTTTTTTTTTTTTTTTATCTTTTAAAGACAGTGTTTCACTGTGCAATTCTGGCTGGCCTTGACCTCACTTTGACATTACCTGAATTTTTAAAACATTTTTCTTAAATTTAAATTTATATATTTGCTATAGTGTCTCATTCTGCAGCTCAGAGACAGGCCACCACAGCATGTGGTGCCCGGGATCGAACCCAGTCCTTGGGCTTTCCAGGCTGGTGCTTAGACTGCTGAGCTATTTCTGCGGCCTGAACTTGCTTTGCAGCTTAGGCTGACCTCCAACTCAGAGTAGTCATCCTACCTCAGCCTCCCAAGTGCTGGCATTATAGGGATGCTCCTTGTTTGAAGATTTCATTTTAGTGTTAAAATAGCAATAGTCTGAATCCCTCTGCTATTGAATCGCCTTCCTTTTCTTTTTCAGAGGTTTCCTCCTAGGCTTCTGGGGATGGCCAGCCAGGGGTCCATCACAGCCTGGCTGCCCCTCGCCACTCCGCCTCCTTCCCCTCCCCCACCCACTCCCAGACCCTCAGTGGTGCAGCTTGGCTGATTAGAGTTCTCTGGGGCCCTGCTGCATTGTTAACACCTCCAATTGTTAATCAATAAATACCTGCTTTCTGGTTGCATTTTCCTTTTTCAGGTGAGATCTTGCCCATCCTTTTCAAATAATTCTCCCCTCTGGGAAAATTTCTCAGGTTGCATTATCTGTCTCACACCTCTACCTGCCTCTCCCCACTCCTGTCTCAGACCGCAAGTGTGTGCTGCCCTGAGAGGCCGGGCACTGTCTCAGACCGCAAGTGTGTGCTGCCCTGAGAGGCCGGGCACTGCCCAGCGTATTGTATGCAGCCCATGACAGGAGCATGGAGCACATCTCAGGTCATGAGGTCACAGCTGGCTTACCAGAGTTCCCTGGACTAGACTGTGGCTCCTGAGAACGATGTCTTAGAGTTTTGTTTATCTGTCTAGCATTTTGCATCACGCCTAGTACACGGTAAGCACCGACATCACTTAATTATCCCTCCATTAACATTTTAGCAATGTTTATTATTCATGTGCTCTATACCAGGGAGACAATGGGGAGTAAAACCCAGCTTGCCTCTGTGTGCATGAGTTTAAGAAAGGTTTCTTTCCTATTTCCTTTTTGAACACAGTGCTGGGGCTTGAACCCCAGCCAAGAGCTGGCCCACTGAGTACACTCCCAACTCTTAGCCAAGCTTCGAGCTTCGGTGGAGGAAATTGAAACAGTCACGTACCTGTGAAAGGGGGCTACAGTCTTGGTCAGCTTGGGCTGTTAAAACAAAATACCACAGACTGAGGGCTTAACCCACAGACATTTATTTTCTAACGGTTCTGCAGACTGGAAAGTCTGAGATCAAAGTGTGACAGGGCCCGTGCGCTCTTCCTGCCTCGCATCTGCGTCCTCAGATGGAGGGGTGCGGGGCAAGCCGTGGTCTCTTCTCAGGAGGGTACAGCACTAATCCTGCCATGACAAGGCCACCCTTATAACACCACCTAACATAACTGCCACCCAAAGGCCCCCTCTAAATGCCACTGCAACCTGGAGTAGGGCTTTTTAGTCAGTGGATTTTATGGGGACACAATTAGGTTCAGTCCATAGCAGCCATCAGTGACCTTCTAGAAAATAGTTATGTGCTTTTAGTGGTAGAACTTTGAAATCAGGATGGGGGAAGACCATATTGAACAAGGGGCCATTTCAGCTCCGGCTGTGCCCTCCTCCTTGTGCCCTGCCCCTGGCCTGCCCAGGCCTCCCACTCACTGGGGAGACCGAGGAGCACACCTTGCTCCTACTTGCTGTCCTTCTTTCCACACTGGCTGTACTTGGCTTGCGTTTGCCTGGCTGACCTACATTCCTCCGGACCCAGGTGGCCAATAAGGAAATGGAAACCACAGAAGCAGGAGGGAGATGCTTCAGCCCGCGGGAGTGGCACTGTGGTAAAGGCGGAATCTGCCTCCCAGGCCCTTCTCACTAGCCACTTCTCGCACCCCTCTGCCGTTTCCACGTGGCTCATGGGCGTGGGAGGTGGCTCTGCAGCAGTGCTACCATCTGCTTCCAGAAATCACTGTCTTTCAGGAGAGGGCTGACCTTGGGCTCAGGAGTGACCTCCACACAGTGGCCAATGGTGGCTGGAGCTGCGGTTCCTGAACTCTGAGCTTCGGAGTACAGGCTGAATCACCTTATGTTTTTTTTTGTTTTTGTTTTTGTTTTTGTTCCTCGAATGCCTTCAGGGCACTTTTGGCCAGCGGGAGAGTTGTGAGGTTCGAACTCCAGCAACCTGAGGCTGACAGCTTTGTGGAAGCAGCCACTTAAAGGCCTGAGCTAGGGCCAGGCCCCCTCACCTTATGTTTGAAGCGGAGTGGGATGAATTCTTACATCAGTCAGGGCAGAGAGTATCAATTTCTGAGGTGTGGCTGGGCCTGGGGAAAAGAAACCACACACGGAGACTTAAAAGTGTGGTTTCTACTCCAAGTGTTTTGCTTCACTTGCTGAGCAATGCAGGATAATCCGTTTGTGCCACCCCCAAAATCACACATGATCCCCTCCCCATGGCATTCTGAGAACTGCACTTGGTGATTGAGTGCTTGGGGATAAAGGTACCTCTGCATCTCATCCACACAGCTCAAGTGGTGAAGAGGGGCATAAGGGACCTCAGGAAAGGCTGCTTAACCCACGCAGGGGCTGCAGGACAGCTCCTTTCAAAGGCTGTGCCTTGTGAGCTGGGCTCAGAAGAGGAGAGGAGAGTTCGGCGTGCAGGGGGTGGAAGGTTGTGCTGACCAGGGGACTCTGCGGCGGCAAGTCAGTGTGCGCAGGCGCAGTGGGCGAGAAGTCCGCACACAAGTTGGGGCATGTGCAGACACGTGGGAGCAGTGCAGTGGGGAGCAGGCACCCCGCACGTTGTGTCAAGGAGGATTGCTGCTCCACAGGCTCTCAAGAGGCCCTGGAGGATGCTGAGCAGGTCCATGGTATAGCCAGCTGGGTCTGACAGCGCCTAGACCTGCCACCAAAGTGAGGTCCTCAGACACCAAAGTGAGCTCCTCAGATCAGTGGCTTTGCTACTGGTCCTGCCAAGAGTGGGTTAGAACTCCAGGGTCTCAGCTGTCTCTCAAATCTTCTGCATTGAAAATCTTCATTTTAATAAACTCTCTAGGTGATTGCTACGGCAAGCAGGCCCTCTGTGTCTGAGGGTTCCTTACTCACAAATTTAACCAACTGAGTGAAAATTCTTGGAAAAAAATGGCTTTTTCTTGTCATTATTCCCTAATCAATACCATACAGCAACTATTGACATCCATTTACATCCTATTAGGAGTAATATAGAGATGATTTAAAGTATCCAGGAGGATATGCATGGGTTATATGCAAATACCAATGCTATTCTTTATATAAGCACCTGTGGATTTTTATATCTGCAGGGAGTCCCGTAATCAATCTTCCCAGACATCAAGGGACAACTACCTGTACATTAAAGTTGGAGACACTCTGGCCTAAGAGTTAGCAAACTTTGCACAGAAAACCAGAGAGGGCGTATTTTAGGCTCTGTGCACCAGGTGGTCTCTGGGATGGGTAGTCAGCCCTGCTGTTGTAGATTAAAAGCAGAATATGTGTACATGTTGAGCATGACTGTGCTCCAGGGGAAGGCTATTTGTAGACTCTGAAGCTGAGCTGTGATTTTCTTATCAATATTTTGAGACAAGGTCTTCCCACATGGCCCAGGCTGGCCCCAAACACGTGATGATCCTCCTCCCTCGGCCTCCTGAGTGCTGGGATTAGAGGGTGCAACCCCCGCTCCTGGCTTAAAGTTCATTTCATGTAAGTTTCATGTATCACAAACTTTGATGGCTCTTTTGATTTTTAAAAACGATTTATACCATTCTAGCTCCCAGGTGGCTCAAAAACAGGTGGTGGGATGGATTTGGGCACAGACCCCCAGGTTCCAGGTCCTCAGCTTCCAAGAAATACCTCTTGACCTATGCGCCTCAGTGAGTCATTGTGAAAATCATGTGAACTAGGAAGGGCAGGCAGGAAAGTCCGAATTTTTCAGATGAGGAAATGGAAGCCCAGAGTGGGAACAAGATTTGCTTGAAGTAATAGAACTTGTTCCTGGTTGAGATCAAAACAGGCCTGCTCAATTCCAAGCAAGTTCTCTGTTCTGTGCCCAGTATAGCTCATTTGAAGGGAGAGCTTCAGCCTTGCCTGTCTCCTCCTGAAAAGGATGCTTAAAGGCAAATTAGCTTTATTTCGAATACTTTACAAATGGTTAGTTAAATGGACTTTTCTTTTTTTTATGTCAAAGCTGCTTTGTTAATGCTGTGAACAGCTTGTTCTGGGAAAATATATTATGCAGTGCAGGATCCCAGGTATTTCAACACCTGAAGTAAGATGTTAATGCTCGTTTACTTAGAAAAACAAAAGGTAATGTGTTAGTCCATAAAAAGTAAAGAAGCCTGCATAGGAATATAGATAGATAGATAGATAGATAGATAGATAGATAGATAGATAGATAGATAGATAGATAGAGTTTTTGAAAGAAGGTTTCACTGTAATTTAGGCTGGCCTTGGCTCACTTTGTAGCCCAGGCTGATCTCGAACTCACAACGATCCTCCTGCCTCAGCTTCCTGAGTGCTGATATTGCGGGCATGTACCACCATATTTTGTTTTGTTTTAAACCTAAGGGAATTTTAAAATAAAAATTTAAAAAACCTGAGGCTGGAGATATGACTCAATGGAAAAGCACCTGCCTAACATGCATGTGGTCCTGGATTTGATACTGGTTCATAGTGATTAATAAAGTGTTTATTAATTTAAAAGTATAAGAAAATGAATTGAGCGTTCCACTTATTTTCTTATCCAAACTTAGAGAATCCTCAAGTGGTTCTTCTCATAGCAAAATTCAAGACATTGTACATTTGAACAAAATTCACCCCAAATTCTCCACCTTCCTTAAGTATAGATCCCCCCACTGCTGGCCCTTTTCCCCTTGTCCCAGCTCAACTCCTCACACAGAAATGGTTGCTTAGAAAGGACATGCATTTTACCTGATCTTACTTCTATTTTGTTTTGCGACCCAGAGAGACAGTGATGAGATTCAGCATATGGGTCTGGATGGGCCAAAATGCATAATCCACACCAAAATCACGTATGCAAGGAGATCTTCACCTGTGAACTCCTCTGTAGTCACAGGGTCCTGGGAACATGTTTTGGGTGTCCTGTCCCTTGTTTTCCACTGAGGCACTGGGACAGCATGCTGCCTGCTGACTGGAGGCCCGGGCTTTATGCATCCTCATGCGTACATGTGCACACACAGTCTCTCATGAACGCACATTCCTTCCCTTCTATAGGGCTTGAAGCAAAAATGTGCTTCAATGTGGAGGCTAGGAGGGATCTACAAGGTCAAGAACACCCTGAGAGAGTATGTATAAAGAGACCACCCATCAATTGGTGTTGCAACAACCCAGCCATCAGGGTGCCTGCAATCTGGGATGCTCTGCCTCCCAGCCAAGCAAGCGTATGCCCTAGCACAGCATAGTGGCAGCAGGGCTGACTCATCCCTGCCACCCCGGGTGACCCAGCTGTCAGTGAGATTGGTCCATCTCTTCCTCTCCCTGCCTTGTCAAAAGAGCCACCATCGTCTGACCATATCGAGCCTCTTAGGAAGCTCAAGGCTGAGTAGGGAGGGCTGTGGTGGGTAAATTCTCCTTCTGAGTAGGGCCTGCTGAGTCATGTTGAAGCCTCGAACAAATTGCTTTTTCCTAAATAATTAATTATGCCAGTTTTCATTTATTTAGGAGTTGACCATGGGGATGGTGCAGTGGAGCCACTGTTCAGAACTGAGTCTGCACTGAGCTGCCTTTCCTCTTCCTCTGTGTCTTCTTGTCCTGTCCTCGAAGCCATTCTAGAAGAGATAGTAGTCATGTCCCCATTTTATAGATGACCATCTAAGGAACAGAGCAGTTCTCATTCCTTGTGGAGGGACAAGGAGTGAATTCAGGCCTCTGTCTGCAAATCCCGTGTCTTTCCTGTCCACATTTCCTGAGCTTTGATTTTTTCGTAAGAAAACTTGGGCAATACTTTTTGCCTTTGGTTCCCAGAGCTGGAGTTGCACATCCCTTTCAGGCCCTGCACTTCCTTAACCAGAACCTCAGACGCTCTGCTCTGGCAGCTCGAGAGCAGCAACCCAGTCCTGGGCTGCCTGCAGCCTCCCTGCCCCTCCAAGGTGGCCTGTGTCAAGCTCAGCCCTGCCATGGTCCGCCTGCTCTGTGGAATTCGTCGAAGTCACCCTGCAGTGACTATAAATCTAATAAACTACTGTTGGATATGCTGGTGCATGCCTGTAATACCAGCCACTCCAGTGACTGAGGCAGGAGGACCACGAGTTCCCAGCCACCCTGGGCAACATAGTGAGACCCCGTCTCAAAATAAAAACTAAAAAGGGCTGGGGATAAAGCTTAGTGTGAGGCCCTGGATTCATTCCCAAGTGATGACAAAAAGATTTTATAAACTACTGATTTTAAAAAATGTAGTGGAAAATTCCAAATTTATATAATGGTAGTAAGAATAGTATGATTCACGACTGATCCTACTTCCTCATGCCACCTTCCTCACTACCTACTCTAACACCTTCCTCCAGATTATGTTGAATTAAATGAGACGTCATTACATTTGTAGACATTCTGATATGTTTCTCTAGAAATGTAGAACTCATTAAAAAAATACAATCTCAAGATCATTATGATACTTAATTGTGTCAAGTATCTAGTCAGTGTTCACATATTCTCCGCTGCCTTATAATTTCAAAATAAATTGTGTGTATGTGAACTGCATTTTGCATAATGTTTATATTTGAGATGGATGTTGTGCCTTCGTGTAGTTAGCCTTCCTTTAAACCTTCTCTCATATTTTATTTGTAACATTGTTGTTGATAACTGCAGGAGTCAGTGTTGGCAAGGGAACCGAGTTAATAGAGGACCCATAATTTATAAGATTATTTTGTAATAGTCACCCAAAGAGTCAAGTGCAGAAGAGTACAGGAGATCTGACCACACACTAGAGACCCAAAGAATCCCACTGAGGGCCTGGGTCCTGCAATAGTGTTTTGTGGAAGGCCTAGGTCTCATGGCAGTGTTCTCCATGAGTCAAGCTGGAGGCCTGGAACCCATGGCAATGTCCGCGCCACTCTGTATCAAGGACCTGCACTGGGAAGGCCCAAAGATCAGGGGTGGAAGCTGGGAAGTCTGCACCAGCAGCCTGAGGGATCTGCAGTGGAGCCAGGCAGCAGCACTCAAGGCAAGGACCAGAGCTCTCACAAAGAGAACTATGACCATCCTGAGTGACAGCTAGGACCCGAGCTCCTGTGACAGTGAGAACAGCCGAGTGCCCATCAGGAAAAGCAGCACAGAGAGACATACCACCTCTTCCTCTCCAGTTCTACTTTTATGCTGTTGGCAACAATCCTCAGGTGGAACCATGCAGACTCAGAAGGGATGTTACAAGTTGACTATTAGTCAATCTATCTCAATAACTGAGTCGTATTTCTATAAAAGTCCCTCCATCTGGTATATTCTGATTGCAGCCCCAGAGCCATGAAACATGAATTTCCTATAGTTCTTAGAAGTGGTTAGTTAGGTCAAGAGGAAACCAACAGCTTTTAGTGTAGATCTGACATTGGTCAAAACGCTACCTGACCAGGAACTCTTGATAAGACATCAGACGTAGCACACATCCTTGAAGGAGAGGTGGGATATTCACCAAAAAGCAAGCTGAGAGTGTTTTAGAGTCTGGCTTTGCATTCAGCCCATTCAGCACACTGGCTCTCGATACAAGACTGACCAATGAGAAATGACTTAGAGAATCAGAACTTATTGAGCTCCTACTATGTTACTTGGGGGTATTGGAGATTCAGAATCAAGTAAGACTTAGTCTGGGCCTGGGGATGCTTAGCTCTCATGTCGAATAACCCAGTGAGTCAGGGATGGAGACGTATTATGAGAGTGCCCTTCGCACTGACTCACAGACGCTGAGGCCTTGTGCATGGTGGTGCACTCCCCTTCCCTGGAGTAGGTGATGCTTCTTGGCTGAAGAGTCATTTTATGAAGCTAGGAACAGTTCTAGAACTGCCTGGGATTAGTGCAGCTTCCTGCCTTTAGAGAAGTGGAGAGGAACTCAGAGAGATGTAGTCTTATATTTATTTTTTAAGAAAAACAATTTTTTTTTGAGACAGGGTCTCACTATGTAGCCCAAGCTGACCTGCCTGAGCCAAAGAAAAATTTTCAGTAAAGACTGCCGGCAGAGGCTAGAAATCTCCACATCACTGGAAAATCATTCGACTAGCATTTTCATGCCTTTACTTTTCTGGCTCATCACATGCCCCAGGTTTAAAACTGTGTTTCTTGTCCTGGTTAGAGGGGAAGATTATGTCTTTCTCTTGTTGATTCTGGGCCTTCTCATTGGACTAACACCAAGTTTGTAGCCAAGTCTAAGAGCCAACAGTGAGGCAAGAACATAGCAGGAGTCCACCAGGCCTACCTGACACTAGGCAGGAGGACCTCGAGCCTCCTCCCTTCTCTGTGCATGGAAAAGTAAGACCCAAAAGGAGGCCGTTTCATTCCAGCTCACTTGGAGAGCATGCTGCAGAACTCCAGCCCCAGCCCCGGCCCTTGGTGATTCGGCCTCTCTTGGGGAAGGCAGTTCTGGGTGCTGCCTAAGTGCTCCGCAGAAAGATCTTCCAGACAAATCCAAGTGAGTCCCAGAGAAGCAGACTTCTTCTCCAGTAAGCTGAGTCATAGCAGGGAAGAGAAAAACTGGAGAAAAGTTTTCCATGAAGGAAAAACTAGTAAGCATGGCTGAAGGTGAAAACAGCAGGCTCGGTTCCAGTTCCTCAGTGAGAGCCCCGGATGCCTGGGCTTAGAGTTAGTTCTCCAGTGACACCAGATGCTGCTGGCTGCGGAGGAGCAGATCTATAGGAAAGGCTGCAACAGTGCTGAGACGGACTCCAATGTTAAGGAAACAACCACAAAGTAGTTCAGGTCTGAATCTGCATGGGTGAGCAAGGATGTGGGCCCTGGTGTACAGGGAAGAACAGGCCCTGGGGGCTCTGCATGGGGCTGGGGCGGTGGGAATGTGAGTCTCTTTCCTGTCCTGCCACTTCTGCCCGATTTAAGTAGCTGGACCTGACCCACCTTTACTTCTCCTGTCCCTAATCCCTCCCCCATCCTCGCCCCCTGCCGTGTGCCTCCTGCTCAAGGACAAATCAACCAATTTCCTTGAGCCCTGCTGTTTTCTAAGTAGAAGGAGGCCGTTTTTATTTTTTTAAAAATGCCTGCAGGGAGATGAGATGAAACAAATATGAATAGTGGAAGGTTTCTCGTAAGCCACACTGAGGACCGATGGCATGATACCATCGCCTTAGATTCTTTTGAAATGTCTAATAAATACAGTAAGTTCATTTGCAGATATGCAAAAAAAAAATGTGGTAGTCTCTCATCTTTTGGGGATCCTACTTGACCCCTATTCAGCAATGATGATGGACACGTTCCTTGTCCCTTGATTCCAACCTGTCACGTGAGGTGGTCCCTCACAAGGCGGGGCTTCTAATGGGAGCTTTCGTGCTAATTCACCAGCAAAAAGTTGTAGGACGAAGAAGTTAGGGGGCAGCCGTAGAACGCTGACTAACATACAGGGCATGGGTGAGGAGGAGCTGTCCTACTATCTTATGTGCTTATATACAGTTATTTTTTTCCTCTTTCAGCTGCCTCCTTATCCTCATTTTCCAGACTAGAAAGGTAAGGATTTTGCCAGCACCCCTCAGTTAGGAGATGGGGCCCATGTTATACCCCAGAGGTGCTTGAGGCCCACCATGTTCTTCCGCTACTCTCAGTATCTTATCACTTTAGCTCTTCCCTGGCACGCCAATGTCTCCAAGTCATGAAGCCAACTCCAGCTCTCTCATTTAATTCCCTCATGTGAGCAGTTAATAATAATGATGCATATTCATGAGTGGTATTTAATAGTTAGCTTAGCACTATAACAAAATACCTGAGATAATCAGCTTACAAAGAGAAAAAGGTTGTTTGGCTCGCAGTCCCAGCCACGTTGGCGCGTGGTCCCTTGGCTGGGCTGCTGTGCACCTACGGCTGCAGAGGGCATCTTGGCACAGCCAAGTGGTGGGGTAAGTGCTCATCTCACGGTATATGGGAAAAGCATCAGGGAGAGGCCAGGGCCCTAATGTTCCCTTTTTTTTTTTTTTTTTAATTATTTATTTATACATTTATTTATTGTGTAGCCAGCTCAGCCCACCAGGGGGCGGGACTGGCTGGCATGTGGTGCTGGGGGATCGAACCGCGGTTCCTGTGCTTTGGCAAGCTTGTTCCAAGTAGGTGCTTTAGACCACTGAGCCATCTCTCCAGCCCCCCTAATGTTCCCTTTAAAGGCTCTATCTCAAATGGAGATAGAAGACCCACTGGCCCCAGTGCCCAAAGGGCCCCACTAGTGCCCCATCTGCCACCCACCCTTTAGCCTTTGGGGGACATGTCAGATCCACACGACATCAGGTGGTCTCATCTTGGATGCTGTGCCTGTCTTCCATGGGGCACAGAGGTCAGATGTGGGCACGGCAGGGTCCTCCCTCACACAGCTCGTCTGTCTATGGGAAATCCCCCCCAACCCCTGCCAACCATCTGTGCTTGCTGCAGGCATAAGGGGAGCAGCTACAGACCCTCTGGCTCTGCCTGAGAAGTCAGCCAGGTAGACCCCACATGGATTAGAGCAGAGACTACACAACTTCCCCTCCAGGACCAGACCCCAGGAAGGCCAAGGTGCGCTCTCCATTATTTCTGATGGGCC